>NC_056725.1:1614143858-1614386358 GCF_019279795.1 Protopterus annectens
GTTTGCGATCCGTCTTTCCAATATAGAAGGCGGGACAGCAAACACAGAATGCAGCATAAACCACAAAACAAGTTTGACAATTAATCTTATGGTGAATGTGGAATTTCCTATTCCCAATGGTAAAAGAACTACCAGGTCTGATGTACTTACAATAATTACAAGAGCAACACTTAAATGTCCCTTTTTGTCTACAGAAAGAAGAGTCAAGGCCTTTTCTTTGTAACAATTCTTTGAGGTTACTGTCCCTTTTAAATACTACAAAAGGGGACGGACCCAATTTTTCCGCCAGATCAGCCGAACTAGAAATAAAGTGCCAGTTCTTTTTAATGATTGACATTATGGCCATAGCATTCACATTGAATGTAATAATGAAGCTAAGGTTAAACTGTTTGTCACCATGGGTATAATTCAGGTTTTGAACTTCTGTTGAAGGAATATTATCCTTAGGAGGTAATACATCCTGAATTTCAACCCTTGGAAAAGAAGACTGGTCAAGTAGGGGCTTGAAAAAGCCTTCAGACCTTTTCAGACTAACTTCATTAAATAACTCATCAAACAATTGAGTAGGATACCCACGGTTACGAAACATATCCTTCAAAAGAGAGCATTCAATAAGAAAGTTAGGTAAAGTGCTGCACATTCTTACAGCACGGACCAGCTGGCCCTTCATTATAGCCCTTTTCTGTCTAAAAGGATGTGAACTGGAGAAATGCAAAAATGAATTGCAATAGGTCGGCTTTCTGTAGATAGAAGATGTTAAAACATCAAGCTCCTTGACCAACTTAACATCAAGGTAATCTATCTCTGATGTGGAAAAATTAGAAGTAAACTTCAAGAAGGTGGTCGTTTGGTTAATAATATTGACAAAAACATCCGCACTACTAGTATCTCCCTTAAAAAGGATAAATATGTCATCCAAGAATCTGGTTTGAATTAGAATATATACAGATCATAGCTATGGAAGCAAGCCTATACTTCACTGAAGAATACAGAGAGCATCGCACCATTGCATAAACAGTTGTTATATAGGTTATGGTGATTTTTTTTTTGCATGTGTTGTTAGTTGTTAGTATTGATTTTCTTCATCCCAACTAAATAACATGTATTATGGTAAATCCCTGAATGGAAAACAATCATCATGAAGTTTGGTTAATAGTATGCCTGTAGCTGAACGTCTGTGGGACTCCAAAATGTGCATCTCCCTCTACTAGCAGGTAAATGTTCGACAAGAATAGGGTAATAAACTATCCCTAAATTTCAAATGCTTGCATATAGCCTGACTTCTCACAGCTCTCATTAGGTGAGTGATGTCCATAGTTTGGTCATTACGGCACAACCTGGTTTTAAAGGAATACTAATCTTTGCATATGTAAAACATGATAGGTTAACAGAATTGCCTTACTGTTGATTGTTCACTGAATATGAAACTAGTAGAGTGCATGCAGAATACATTTAAAAAGGACAAATGTCACCAGCAGTGTCAGTGTCTGGTACTGCATTTGACAATAACTCATTTAGTAAGTTTATTCCTTGGACAAACAGTGGTTCTCTGTAGGGGTTAAGTGGGAGTTAGGGTTAGGGATTAGGTTAAGGGGTTAGTTAGGTTGTTAGTTTATAAGGGGTAGGGTTAGGGAGGGTTAGGAGGTTATAGGGGGGGTGGTTGGTTAGGGTTAGTTAGGGCTAGGGGCGGGAGAAGGAGTTAGTTAGGGGGGGGGTAGGTAAGTGTGCGACAGTGACGGTGAAACAGTATATTTCCTGGGGCTTTTACTATCGATGACTGACTGCATGCTTCAAATAAACACTGTGTTAACTACAGCTTTATGACTTCAGTTGATGTCAAATTTTATTGAAACCATTGTATTAATCCCTATAATTGCAAGGAATAATTTTTGTTTTATTTTTTCGGTTATATGTAGCAAAACCCCATTTTACTGTTCATACCATTGCCACTAAATTAACTTTATTGTCATATTTTAAATTCAGTGGAAAGCTGTCCCTTCTAAAGTTGTACATTTAAAACCAACATTATTTAATATATGAACATGCTTAAAGTGATAAGCAAGTGAATTCCTCCAATCCCAGTGTACTGTACTTATTCTATATTTTTTCAACCCAAATTTCAATTTCCTTTTGTTAAACTTGTATAAGCTTCCTTATAAGCACCCCAGAGTATGCATGCTCCATGTTTAGAATTGCAGTATGAAATCTCAGTATAAAATAGATCATTCAATGCAAATTACATGACCTCACCTAATAACTGACAAACTTTGAATCTTTGCATCCCAATTAGTAGTACCCTCATAGAAACAGCAGTAAATATTTCATAAGTGCAGTCTATTTTACACTAAATATATATTAAACCATTCCAATAATTTTACAACTTTTAAATGAAAAGCTGGGTCTTATACTAATACTACTCATTTCTCAATTCCATTTTAAGCCTGACTTTATGAATTATCCAAAAATGCCTTTTATTTGATTTTGCTTGAATGTTATACTGAGTTGGAAAATCATTTTTTTTCCTTATACTCTTTGGATACGTAATGAGTGATAACACTGAAAGAATATATGTACTGTCTTTTTCTAGCTATGTTTTGAAGAAAACTGCATTGCCATATGTGATGATTTATGATGCATTGATATCAACAGGTTTCTCTATATCTCTTAAACGGTATATTAGAGTGATTATGGTGTGTTATTCAACTATATAGTATAACATCTTGTGATAAAAAGGGTGAAATATGCCTTCAACTGGGTGTTGTACATGGAAGACTCTAGAATGCCCCCATAGAAAGGATAAAGGGACTTGTGCTTATAAGAGCTCTTTCAACAATTTAGCTAGGCAATCAGTTGTATTAGACAGATTATGAGACCCTGATGTCCAGTTGTATAGAAAAGAGGCTGTCTGTTCAGAGATAGCCACGAAGTAAGCTCATTAGGTGGAAGTCCAGCTTTGGGTAAAGTAGACACTGTATGTCCAAGATGTGTGGAATTCATCAGTCTAGTCAGTGCTAATTGTAGATGTGGCCTGAGGCTAAACTCAGGTGAAAAAGTTTTCATTTGCAAAGCTAAAACAAAGACCTGGCATGACCTCTATCTGTATTTACCAGAGGAAAAGCCTGCAGGGAGAGGCCATTGCTGGAATTGCTGATATTGGCTATAAAACCTGCTGTAAAGATACTGTTCTGAATATGTAAATACTGTACAAATCAGAGTGGGCTATTTTCCATTTTCTTTTGCTATGGATTTATAAAATACCTGAACAGGATAAACAATAAAGGGTAAACTCTGGACTTTTGGGTCACACAAAACAACCCCACCATAAAGGCCATCAATGAATCAAATGAATCTATTAAAAGGTAATCACTATGTATCAAGCCATTGAAGGTTTAATTGTCATCTCATTGTTTTTGCAACAATAGAGTGGGAAATAGGATAAGGAACGGTATTCTACTACTGATTAAGAATAATACAATAATATGGCCTACACTATTAAAAGCAAATTTCCTCTAGACAGTCTGATTCAAATTGGCTTATGGTTTAAATTACTTTCATAAAAGCCTTAAAGAGCAACATTTTAATGAAATGTATTCTATTCCAGCCTCATTAACATTGTATGATTATTATCAAGACCTTTTTCTATATAAATCTGGGAAATGCAAATTCTTTATTCTAGGAGACCTCAATCTGAATTGGCCGTGCCCACAAACACCTAAATAGGCCCCTTATAATTAAAAATCCATCAAGAACATCTCCTATAACACTTAAACGGGTGACGCAGTGGTGCAGCGGTTAACGTTGTCACCTCACAGCAAGAGGTTCTCAGGTTTGATTCTCGGCTGGGGTGCCTTCTGTGTGGAGTTTGGATGTTCTCCCTGCATTCATGTGGGTTTCCTCCAGGTACTCCGGTTTCCTCCCACATTCTAAAGACATGCGTCGGGAGCATTTCTCCCCAGGCCTCCACTGAAAATAGGCTCTGTCCTAGTTGGACTTTCCCAGTCAACAAATGTTAAATAAATAAATAATAAATAACTTCTCATTAATTGATGTAATAAAAATGTTCCCATACGATGTTCTCAAACAACACTATATTAATTAATTCACTCACTGACCACAGTCTAATTATGTGTTATTATTCTTTCAAAAGACCCAAACTGCCAAAAATAATTTATACAAGATCCATCAACAACTCCTCATAACAAATGTTAGCTACAGAACATGCCTGGTTGTGTGGCACAGGGGATGAATTTGTCATCTGTGACCCAAGTGACTGGGATTTGATTACCCACCATGGTAATGGTAGAACCAGGCAGAGAGGGTGGAGAAGAGATATGTATAAGCTGAGCACCTCACCTAAGGAGGATGAGGGTGGGGCTGCATGCACTCAGGGACATACTGAATGGTGTTGACTCCACGGTAGAGACCAGAGAGCTCACTGATTATGTCTGCCAGGGATGGGGACAGGGTTACTTGGAGAGAACACCCATTGCAGAAGAGAGGGGCAGCCTACTTATGCCTTTCTAGGTGCATGTGTTAGGACAGGGAAAAACTAAGAAGAACAAATGCAGCCCACTTCTAATACAGGTCTGAATGATGGCTCATCTCAGTTGACACTTGCCATAGCAATAGGGAATGAATGGGCTGATTGATCATGCAAGGGGGGGGGGGCTTATGATTAATAGCCGGCAGGAGTAAAGTTAAAAAAAAACTTGCAACAGTAAATTGGAATTTAATTTTCAGTTATAAGACAACAGCTGCACTCTGTACCTTTCTGAATATTCTCTACCAAATAAAATCCTGACTCTTCTCTCTCTCAGGCAATTAAGAGTAAAAAGTGCATGTCTCTCACTGACCACACATTAAACAATGATTTAAACAATGTGAGCTTTCCTGGAAAACTTGAAAAGCAGACCAGTTCAGCACTGCCAACAAATGTAATGACTACATCCTCAAGTGGCAAGCATGCATTCTCAGAAATACTGCAAAAGCAATATATATAAGAAAGAGACAAAAGTCATATGACTAGAAATCCACCTTAGACTGCCATGCTATCCTTGAGCTTGAGCTATGTAATAGCATAACAAATCTTGTATCCTTAGCCATAACTAACATTAGATAATTATCAGCTACACAATGCAACAAAGTGAGAAACCATATTTAAAATGTGTGACTTCCCTGTCACCTTAAAGCATAATGCTGTCTCCTTAAAGCAGGTATTAGCTATCTGAATATCTGTTATAATAAAATCAGTTAAATACTCAACACTGTACCCCAGATTCTTATAAAAGTTTGCAAAGTGTGTGTCTAAACCACTACAACACATTATTAATGTGACCCTTACTAATGGCATAATCCCTTACTCATGGAAATATGCAGCTGTAGTCCCAAGGTTAATAATCAGCCTTCACAATGATACTGCAGACCAATTTTTTTATACTATGCCCTCAAGCTAAAATATTGGAGAGGTTACTGTACAACCAATAAAGTTAGGCCATTCGGGATAATGTTTTGATTAAGGAAATAAAGCCATTACAACATAAAAAAGTATATGTGAATGTGCTTGTTTGTTTGCAAGTTATTTGATCGTAACTTGAAATAAAAAAAGAGAAAACAAAAGTTCAATGTGGTGTCTGGGAGTTTTACTGAGCAACCAGTTAATGGAATATATCTCAAAATGCAGCCTAATGTCATTCAGACAACATGGATTTAGAAGCAAATATAGCAACATAGAGCTCTGTTTATAATAAGTGAGTAACTAACTCCATCTTTGAGGGAATGTTAAAAAGAAAGTTAACAGAAGCTCTCTTCATTGACATTAAACAAGCTTTGGAATTGCTCACCTATGATGTTCTAATAAAGTTAACAGGAGCTTTCTTCATTGACATTAAACAAGCTTTGGAATTGTTCACCTATGATGTTCTAATAAAGTTAACAGGAGCTCTCTTCATTGACATTAAATAAGCTTTGGAATTGCTCACCTATGATGTTCTAATAAAGTTAACAGGAGCTCTCTTCATTGACATTAAACAAGCTTTGGAATTGCTCACCTATGATGTTCTAATCAAACACTAGCAAACTTTGATGGAGACAGTAGTGACTTACAGTGGTTATCTGCTCATTTAAGCAACAGAACACTTACTGCTGAGCATGAGCATCACTCCTCAGGAAATAGAACATTTTTAGCAAGAGTGCTACAAGGTTTAATCCTGCAACCTGCACTCTTTTCTATATGTATGGAGCCTTTCCACCTGGGCCACCAAATACATAAGACCAGCCCTGCTTGCATTTTTTTAAATGAGGTGTTAGAATGATACCTTTGGACTTACTTGGCTTAAATTGTACCAGTTTTGTAGACAAAATCATTTTACGACATTCTGACACCTCATTTTAAAAAACTACAAGCAGGGCTGACCTTATGTAAGATCCAATTTTAATATATGCTTTAGAATCTCTATACAAGTTTTTTTTAATATTCCAATAAATTGTTCTGAAAATGCAAACACTTCTAAAGTTTTAAAAAAGTGGTTCCAATCTACAGAATCAAAAGTTCTCTTGATATCTGAGCTAATTAGGGCCAATTTCTTGTTAATTCCTTTTTACTAACTCTACCATAGTTACTACCCTGTTATATTATCATATGTTAATCTATTTACTATAAATCCTGTTTGATCTTTATTAATTGATTTATCTACTATATTTCTTAATATTGTAGTGAAGATGGTAGTAAATATGTTATAGTGTACATTTAATAATGAAATAGGTCTATATGAGGAAACTAACTTATTATCCTTTCCTTGTTTAAGTAAGGTGAAATTACATACAATGTCAATGAGGGAAGAATAATTTTGTCACCCTGGATTATCCTGAAAGTGTCACTCAGTAATTCTAAAATATTTAACTGTAGCAGACTATATAATTCCATGTTAAACCATCTAACCCTGGAGCTTTACCATTTTCCCTTTAAAGATTCTTTAACTTCTATTAGAGTAATAGCTATATTCAGCAGAGGTACTTGTTGGTCATTAAGTTTATTATTAAAATGTTTCTTTAAATACATGTCAATTTTGTAATCATCAGGATTATTATTGTTATTGTTATTAAGATCCACAGTGAATTTAAAAAAAAAAATATTAAGCATTTCCTCAATGTCTGAAGTAAGCTTATTAGTGTGAGGATTTCGGATATTTGTGCCTTTTAGCTTAACATCTTAATTCTGTTAGCTAATCTATGTAGATTCTTTGAAATCATTGCATAACTGTGCTATTTTATTTTTTCTAAAGCTATCTCAGCTCCATGCATTAAAACTATTTGATATTTTGTCATGAATTTTTTAACTACTTCGTTATTATCTATTATACCATGACCCCCTATTAATATTCCAAAACGTGCACGCTGATTGGCCAGCATGCACATTGTAAATCGACTTATACTAATGGAAAAGGTCCGTCGCCGGACTTTTCCATTAGTATAAGTCTTTTTTTAAAACACTGTCTCGCTATGTTAAAAGAGTTTAACATTTCGACACAGGTTTAAAAAAAGCAACGGAGATCTCCGTTGCTTTTTTTAAAGCTGTCTCGCTATGTTAAACTCCTTTAACATAGCAACAATAGTAAAAGCAACGGAGATCTTGCTTTCTCCGTTGCTTTTTAAACCTGTCTCGCTATGTTAAATGGGTTTAACATAGCGAGACAGCTTTAAAATAAGCAACGGAGCTTATTTTAAAGCTGTCTCGCTATGTTAAACCCATTTAACATAGCGAGACAGGTTTAAAAAAAAAGGCAACGGAGAAAGCAAGATCTCCGTTGCTTTTACAGCTATGTTAAATGGGTTTAACATAGCGAGACAGCTTTAAAATAAGCAACGGACATCTCCGTTGCTTATTTTATAGCTGTCTCGCTATGTTAAACCCATTTAACATAGCAAAACAGTAAAAAAGCAACGGAGATCTTGCTTCCTCCGTTGCTTTTGGCCACAGCTCTGATGTACTGTGTAGGCATGCGCAGTACATCAGAACTGCCGCGGATGCCAGACAGCTGTGGAAGGGCAGCAAAGAGGCATTATACAATGCCATTATTTAAGAAAAGTAATTGTTTCTTTTCTTAAATAATGTCATAGTATAATAGCAATAACCCACTTCTGGGTGTGGTAATGCGGGATTTAACCACGGTTGTCTTTGTGGTTAAATCCCGCATTACCCACACTCAGGCGTGGGTTATTGCTATATAATCTTTGTTCAGACCTCACAGTGTGTAGTTCATCTTGTATTTCTAACAACTCCTTATCCCACTCTTTCATTTTATTACTAGCCCATCTTCTCATTCTATCCTTAATTTGCACTTTTAAGGTGTCTAATAGTATGACTTTACTAATCTGGTCATTATCATTCAAAGATAAAAAATTATCAGTTTCATCAAATATATATATATATATATATATATATATATATATATATATATATATATGGATTCTATAAATAATCTGAAATTTCCTTATATCCAATATATATTTAACACTTAGTGCATTATGATCAGATAATGTGCAAGGAATAGTTTAAAAAAATTAACTTTATTAAGTAAATCTATAGAGGCATAAATCCCATTAATTCTAGTTTGCATCCCATGTGCATAGGAATAAGGAATAAAAAACAATGACTTATCTTCTGATTTTACTATTAAATCAACTAAATTATTGTTATGACTCCATCTGTTTAGTGCTTTAGCTGATACCAGAATTTTAGCTTTCTTCTGTTTCTTTTTATCTTCTATAGCAGATATGCAGTTAAAATCCCCTGCTAAAATTAAACTACCATTCCAATTACTTTGTAATAAGTTTAAGTGATCTTTTGCCACTCTTGCACTTATTCCAGGGATCCAGTAAAATTAGCTAGCGTATAGAGTTTGCCAATATATTTAATTATTATAAATGTATATCTGCCTTTGGGATCATTAATAGAGTCCATGACCTTAAGCATTACTGTAGATTGTCTCTAAATTATAGCAGTTTCTCTCTTCTTTTTGTTAAAAAAGGCAAAAGATATATTTTTTTAAAACCTAAGTTATTTTAATGTTGTATACAATATATACTAAAGACACACACACACCTCCAGGCTGGTCAAACAGTATGACACACAAGAGACACTCGAGGTACAGTTAACCATTCAAAAGACCCTATTCAAATTATAGCTAGCTACAGGCCCCCAAATTTGAGTCAAGATGCCCACTCCACCTATTTGGACCTCTTCATATCTATCAGGTTTCAACCTTTTACCCTGATCCTGGGTGACTTTAATTACCCAACCATAGACTGGAAAAACTACTCATCCCCGCACACAAATGCCCAGAGATTCCTCGATTTAATAAAAGCAAATGCCTTGGAATAGCTAGTTAATACCCCACAAGAGGTGATAATATCTTGGACTTGGTATTAACCAACATGAGTAAACACTGCAGCACCCCTATGGTATCATCCTCCCTGGTAAGATCCGACCATAAAGTGGTCACTTTCGAAGTCACCATCTCCCCTGACCTCCCTGTAGCTAGTGTCAAACAAAAAAAAACTTCTCCAAAGCTGATTAGAACCTCCTGTGGGATGGTATAAACAGCTTTACATCCCCCTCTCTCACTGTAGGAACTGGCACCAATGTCCAAATGTACACCAAAGTACTATACGAGCATTTATATAGATGCATGGAATCAGGAATACCTGACAGGACAAAATCATACTCTGCAAAGAAGAGTAAACCTGTCTGGTGTACGTCTGCAATAAATAAACTATAAAACAAAAGGAAACATTCTTGTCCAGGACCAAGAAGGAGCAGATACCCAATTGGAAGCAATCTCTCCTTTGCCAGAGCAAGCAAATAAGAGCACTATGAAATCCTCTAGGGCCAACTTTCAGTCCAAATTGGCCACATCTACTAGAGACAATCATAAGGCCTTCTTCACATATGTCCACAATCTCAAAGGATGCACCCAGATCTTTTCAGAACTGGTGGTTAAGGACACCACATACACAAATGCTGTAGATATAGCCAATCTACTGGCTGACAGATTCGGTGAAAAATTTTCCCCTCTGTCCCCTCCATCAGTATATCAGGACATCCCCAGTACCTGCCCCTCCACCCCTTATCTCTAGGGAACAGGTCATCACTGCCCTCTCAAAGGCAAAAAATACAGCCTCCATGGGACCCGATAACATCCCAGGCTGCATCCTACATGAACTCAGGCATGAACTTGGAGCACCATTAGGTACCCTATTCAACCAAAGCATGAGTACCAGCTTTGTCTCAGCCGAGTGGAGGACAGCCACCGTCATCCCTTTACACAAAGGTAGAGCGTCCACTGATCCAGGAAATTATAGACTCATCAGCCTAACTAGCCTGATCTGCAAGGCCATGGAATGGATTAGCATGGACCTCATTAACAGGGACATTGGCAACCTACAAACACTCGACCCCACACAGTTTGGCTTTGTCAAGAGGATGTCATGTCTGTTAAATCTGGTTGACTTCTTTGAGACAGTCACCAAAGCCATGGATGAGGGGAAGATGGTGCACACTACCTACCTTGACCTGGCCAAAACCTTCAACACTATTCCTCACTCAGGCATAGTAGATAAACTCTCTCAAGTAGGCATCAATCCATATGTTACCAGATGGGTAGCAAACTGGCTCACTGATAGAACCCACCTAATCAAAACAGGGGAAGCCACCTCAAGCAGTAGATCTGTAATGAACAGCATAACCCAGGGATCAGTCTTGGGGCCTCTATTATTTGGGATATACTTCTCTGAGGTGCAGGTCAAAACTAATGGGCTATGGCTGACCAAGTTTGCAGATGACTGCAAGCTGGGTGCAGTCATCAATTCCCCAAGTGATGTGGACATCCTCCAAGAGGGTCTCACCCAAACAAATGACTGGTGGCAGAAATATGACCTCAAGTTGAATTCCAAAAAATGCATCATCATCCCCTTTTGGGAGAGTGACGTCCCCACATATTATCACATTTATGCCTGTGCTGTATTGTATAGCCAGTTTACACTAAAAGTATGTTCTAAGCTCATACCACAAATTAGTCTTACTTTTTTCTACTGTACAGGATACCTGCATACTACTGAGACCCCACTCATACTCACCTGTTTAGAAACCTTGTCTCTGTCTCTCTTTGTCATCTATAAGTTAGTCACTACCCTAGTGTCAACTCTCTCTTTGTTAGCTATACTCTTTTTTTGTTTTTCTATTTGTGGTTTCCTTTTAGCTGTTTTTATCTTACTGCAAATACCTGTGTATACCTCACAGTAACATCTATTCCTTCTTTGTCTACACCTCCCTACCTCTTCTACTTACCTGCTGACTCTCACTGTGTGCTCCTTACTGTTTCCATCCTGACCTGATGATTGTTTCTTCTGGTGACTGCCATTTCCTGGCCCATCCCGCTCCATTCACCCTTGCTACGTTCGGGCTCAATTCGCTTCTTTCCCACCCCCATTCCCACTCACCCCCCATATTATCTCCATTATACCTAACCAACTAATCCATTCCACCCCTAACTCTACCCCTTCCCATCTGCTAAAACATTCTAAACGTGTTACCCTCCTTTACTTATCACTTCATAGTTTAGTCTGCTGCAAATCCTGCTTCGTCCTCAATAGCTCCTACTACCCCTACAGGTTGTTTTACTTAAATTTTACTTCAACTCTCTAACAGGTCCAACAATTTACTTTTCCTAGTCCCTTATCCACTCCTCACTCCATCCCAATCCTACTTTCCCACCGTAGGCAACGGCTATTGTAACCCTCTCTATTTTTTTCTTGCCTCTATTACTTCTCCTTCTCATTCTTACTAATCCCCATACTAACTGCTTCGTATCTCTGCAGTACTCTATTACAATCTCCTCCTTTATATTTTCCATGAACATTCCTCTGCCTAAAATCAAACTTCCTCCCCCTCACTCTCTAGCATCTAAAATCAAGACTAGGTACTTTACTTACAACCTATTTAAATTCAAACTTTACCAACTTCATGTAGCCCTGCTTCTGTCAAGAGACATACATCCAAATCCTGGGCCCATCCATCACCACACCATGCATAACTCTACCTCTCTCTACTTAATAAACTCATCCTCTTCAAATATATTTCCTGACAGAGACTTGGCTAAAATTCCAAACCTCTGATAAAGACATTCTCCCCCATGGTTATAATATACTCCACATAGATCGACAAAACAAAAAAGGAGGTGACGTAGCAATCCTCTACTCCAACCACCTCACCATTACAAGTATTATGAAACCTATCCCATCCTATTCTCCTGCTGAACTACTTACAGCTAATCTTAAAATCAATAACCACACCACTATCACAGTAGCAGCCATCTGTATTCCTCCAGGAGACAACATTCCTCTGCTTGAAAATATTCTGTCATGCCTTTGTCAACACATCCCCAATGAAACTATCCTCCTTGGGGCTGTCAACATTAACTGGTTAACTCTCAGTAATCCAAACTCCAATACTCATATTAATTTATATGGCTTTACACAGCTGATCTCCCAATCTATTCATACAAACAACTCTCACACATCTAGTACTCTTATTGACTGGGTACTTGTATCTAATCCTTCCAAACATCATAACCCTGAAACCCTACCAAACACCCTGAGAAATCACTCCCCCATAAAAGTGCTTAGGTTCATTCCCCACTTCTCAAAATCTCCTAGATGTATCACTTGTCACAAACTCTCTAACTTCCATCCAGAAACCTTTAATGCCCTCCTCTCTAAAGTAAACTGTAAATTCCTTACCCAAATCCCACTAGAAGAAGCATTCCTAAGTTTCAATCCCACCGTCCTTAGCATCTTAGACTCACTTGCTCCCCCTCGCAAAGTCCGAATTAAGTCCACCATATCTCCATGGCTTTCAAAAGCCACTTGTACCCTTATGATAACTAGAGACAAATTATGGAAAAAATGGTCACAAATAAGCTCCCTATAGACTTGCAAAAATTTTAAGAACTCAGAAATCTGACAAAAAAAATGCATAAACAAAGATAAAAAGGACTTCTATAACAAACATCCCGCAGCCCTAAAATCTAATCCTAAAAAATTCTGGAACTCTATTAACCTAATATTACATCCCAGTAATTTTACCTCCCCCAATCCATGCCCAGACAAGACATCTGAAGAAACTGCCACTATCTTCAATACCTATTTTATCGATTCAATATCTAAGCTAGTGAACCCTAAGCCAAACTCCTCTACTACTAACATCTCCAACTTTTCTGAACCTAATCCTAATACTATCTCCTCATTTAACTTCTCCTTCAAACCTGTACCTACTCGCTACATCAAAACTCTAGTCTTTAAATTAAAACCATGCTCAGCATCGGCTGACGATATTCCTTCCACTTTTCTTCTACTAGCAACTGACTTTCTTGCTCTCCCTGTATCTATCCTAATCAATCGCTCTATCTCTGAATCTAAAGTCCCTTCCATCTGGAAACAATGCCACACTCTACCTGTACATAAAGGAGGTAACTCCTCTGATATCTCCAACTTTAGACCTATCGCTATCCTCTCCCCTCTCCCTAAAGTACTAGAAAAATGTATTCATAAACAAGTTATGCAGTATCCAATATCAGACAATCTGCTTACACCCACTCAACATGGCTTCAGACCCAAACATAGCACCACTACAGCTCTATTATCCTTCCTCAACACTGCCTCTATAGCCATGGATGACCATAAACTTATTTCTTGCCTATTCTTGGACCTCTCAAAAGCTTTCAACACTGTCTCACACTCTCTTCTGCTGCACAAACTGCATAACCTCAACTTCTCCTCTGATTTTGTTGCATGGTTCTCCAGCTACCTCACTGATAAATCTCAATCAGTGAGATGGAATTCCGCACTCTCCCCTCCTCTCCCTGTAAAAATGGGTGTACTGCAAAGGTCTATCCTAGGGCCTTTACTTTTTAATATCTTTATTAATCAGCTGTTTACCTCCTGTCCTCAGTCATCTTTAGTGCAATACGCGTATGAGTCTACAGTCATCACCACAGCCAACTCTCCCTCTAAGCTCTTCCCAGCTACTCAGGCATCTTTTAACTTATTTGAAACATGGCTCTCCAACAATCAGCTCATCCTTAACCCTAAATAAACAAAGCTGTTACTCTTCCTACCTAAAAATTTCAACAATATTAAACCCTCCTTCTCCATGCAGTCCCTTAATAACACTCCCATTCAGATAGAATCTAGCACTAAGCTCTTAGGCATAACCATTGACAATCAGTTTAAATTTGACTTGCATGTTAATAACTGTTTCAAAAAGACTCATATAAAACTAGGGCTCCTTTACCGTAACAAGAAATTCCTTACCTCTGAAGCCAAGATTACTCTCCCTCTTACCTACCTTCTACCCAGTCTAAGGTACAATTCTCAAATTCTCACAAATCTTAACTCAGCACTCCTGACCAAACTCAAATCTACCTACAACAAGGTTGCTAGATTTGCTGCCCAACAAACGTACAAATCCCATCACTGTCTCTCTCTAAAACACCTAAACTGGCCTGAATTACCCCACCAGCTTCATCTCTCTCAGCTCCAGATCATCCATGCTATCCTATACCAGCCTTCCTACTGCCCAGCACTATCCCCTCTCATCTTCCATTAATCTCCCTCCAGACCTCTCTGAAGCTCTAACCAAGACTTACTACAAATCTACAAACCCAAGTCTAAATTTGAACGCAAGAAGTACAGCTATCACCCGACTATTGCTTGGAATTGGCTCCCATTAGAAATCAGGACCCTTATACATCCAAAACAATTTAAGACAGCCACCAAAGAGCACTTTATAAGTCACTGATTCTGCTACTCCTTAAACATCCCCTACTTCTCATACCTTAATCTACATTCTGCCCTTAACGCACTCTTCTCACTAGCTCTCTCTAATCTTCCTTGACTACTCTTTCTACTGTTTTCTATAAACCTATTAAGCAAATTGCCTCAGAGAAACATTCTATTGTAATTGTCTTCATGCAACTACATTATGATAAAACGGGCTTTTGTAACCACTTACCCCAAACATTATATTCATCTCAATGACATATTTCTTTTTATACATCTTGAAATAGTTTTGCTATACTCCTGATTATTGACACTGTATAACATTGTATTCCTACTTAATGCCTTGTAATAATCATGTAACATTGCTGGTTAATGCTAATTTATAATGAAAATTGTTTAAAATGTTCGAGCTTTTCTCCCCGGGCATCCACTGAAAAAGGGCTCTTCAGCTCAGTTGGACAATCCCAGTCAACAAATGTAAAATAAATAAAATAAAAAAATAAATTAATAACAATGTCCAAAGTACACAATCAGTAGTGAGGGATTTGAGCACCCAGGTTGATAGCAACCTGACTTTTGATCACGATGTTGCTTCCGTTGTACAGAAATCTGCTGGACAGGGGCTCTGGCTGCTGACTTGTCTAACTCTTGCCTAGGCTTATAAGGGACTCAGGGCCAATAGCCTAGTAACCTCTTATAATCCTATGATCCTATACCATTATATATCAAGAGAGTCTCTTGCAAGAATATGTCTTGTCTATTTAATTTTAAATAGCTCATTAATGATTTCCTTTTGTTGCCATTATCAAATCAATTTACATTACCAGATAACAGATTAAAACTATCCATACTGTGTATTAAAAAAAATTCTTTTAAAAGATAATATGATACATTTGTCCACCATATTAATTTAATTGCATATAAGACTTTAATGCATTCTTCTAACACAGTTGTTTTTTGAATTCTTCCTTTCTACAAACTAAACTGCTAAAATGTATAAATAACAAAAACAAAGACAAGCCTACAACTATATATATATATATATATATATATATATATATATATATATATATATAGATAGATATATATATATATAATAAAACACAAACATCTACGGATACCAAAGATCCTAGTTTGCCTGTTGAATAGAGAAAATATTGTACTATCCCTCTATCCAGCAATACCTAAAAAAAAAATCATAAAAAAATAGTCAAAAGCTACCATGACTTATAAATAATTACTACAATATTATATATAAGTCAAAAATAATAGGAGACTATTAATTTAGGTATATATTATGCTATTTAAAACTATTCCCCATTACTACATAAAAGTTTAAAAATCCTCTTCTATTAATTACAAATATTAATTCAAAAATAATGCATTATATACCTATTTATGTAATAGTGTCCCATGTGGAACTACACCAGCAAACTCACAGAAAATTCCACACCAGAAATGCGAACCACAGCTCAAATAGTTAGCAAAATAAATCCACCGAAAATGCTAAAACCACAATAGTATTTAATGTGAATAAATACAGCAGTTTCAAACGTCAAGCGCTTGACGTTTGAAACTGCTGTATTTATTCACATTAAATACTATTGTGGTTTTAGCATTTTCGGTGGATTTATTTTGCTAACTATTTGAGCTGTGGTTCGCATTTCTGGTGTGGAATTTTCTGTGTATTTATGTAATAGTAGTATAAATTATCCATTAAATATTCTTAATTTATTCACTCATTCAACATTATTATAACTAAATCTCTAAATAAATAAGTAGAACACGGTTGGACCAGAAGAGATAAAAATATCTGAAAAACTTACAGGTAACAGGTAATCTTATCATACTAAACTATTATACTTTAGGGAAATCAATGCACATATTTATTTATCATGATAAAAGATGTACGCATATTTTATAGCTCTAACAAAAGCTGTGAATTAATTTTTTAAGTACAAGTGTCTACATCTCAAAATTGAGTATCACTCTTAACATGACAAATATCAAAATATTTAAAAATCTTTTAGCTTATTAAACTATTTCATAAAAATATGTACACTGCTGAGGTCAAAGGAAATGTCTTGCTATTTCTATGGAGTAAAAAATATATTTTCTTTTTACATAGTATTCAGAAGTTACAATGTGCTTAATTCAAGTCTTATTCTCCCTTCCCAGGTTCAAACATATTGAAAAATCTACTTTACTTTCTACCAAAATAGATGTACTGATTCAACATTCTAACACTTAATTTTCAGCTCTGAATTATAAAATGAGTTATTTCAGGTTGTATTATTATAGCAATATGTAAAAAGCTTCAAAAACCACATGACCAAGCTTCAAATTTCAGATTTCAGATTATTTTCAAATATTTTATGTGATTTTCTATGTAAATTATGAGACATTCATATTTCTGCCATATGTAGGTATATGTAATACACATCTTTATTAGCAGTTTGTTATTTTAATATATAGTTTCCATTTTATTTTCCCAGTAATATTCTACCTTATTCTATATAACTTGTATTTCAAAATCTCCCATCAAATAGCTATTTATTCATATCTCTATTAGGGACTATAGTATGCATACATATTTCTTAATGCACTCATACTGCACTTTTATTAATCTTACATATTAGGTAGTTCAGTTCTTGTGTATTTGCATATTATTTATAAGATGTTTACTCTTCTTATTAAATGTAGTATTACATACAATCTTGATCATATATAAAAAAAAGTCTGCCTGTTTAATTTGAATGTGTGTTTTAGCCATTGTAAACTGCTGTTCTGATCTAAGCTTCACATCCTGAAATTAAAATTTGATTACAGCATGTAAAAATGACAACTCACACCACACAGCAGCTGCTAGTTTCCTATATAAGTTTCTCATTCGTTTTAATTATTTTAAACTGTTCTAATCAGTAACAAACATCTAAATGTACTTCTTTACTTAAGAACGCTACAACATAAGCTATTAACATCCAGGGAACTGTAAGCAAATTATATGTCAGCAACATCTCAATATAAAATATTACCACAGCTTTTGTTTTACCAATTCTTTCAAGAGTTTGCACATATATACTTGAAAAAAGAAAGAAAAAGAAAGTCCATTTCTGTCTTCACAGACATCATTGATGAACTTTGATTTAGATTTTATTCAGAACAGCTCAAGCCAGGAAGCAAGGCAAGCAAGTATCCAGCATTCTGACATATCTGGATCATTTTTTCTCAAGCTTTCTTTAAGTGTTACTTACTTTATAAATGACCTATAAAAAATAATGTCTTACACAGGAACAAACAAACAAACAAATAAATAAATAAATAAATAAAAATGAAGCACTAGCACCTTAATACTTTTAATTAGCATATTACTTAGATCTGGCATTCAGTTATCCCAGCAATGCACATACTAAGGAAAGTTAAACAAATAAAATAAAATTCTTAACTTATGTAATCTTAAAGGTACCAATTCTATTGCTTATAATTTAATGACATTCTCTTATGGGAAGTATTTGTTTAACATTTAGAAATATACTTATAAGTTTAGTTAAATGAAATATATTAAGTCCTTCACTGTAAATAAAGTAAACAGTAACACTAACCATTTATATTCCTCATCATGAAAAGTGTTTTAGCTTGAAATATAAATACATAAATCATGTTTTGAAGCTTAAAGTCGAGTGCAAACCTTTTACTTAAAGGGCAAACCTGATTGTTTTTTTCTGAAAATAAAAGTCTTGCAATCAGAAAACAAAAGTCACTTATTTTTAAGATTTTTAATTTTAGAAGCAGTTTTCAGGAATTCAGCACACTCTGTCTCTTGAGGGACATAGTGTTCTACTCCATTTCTTCAATTTTATTAAGGATTTTATTGTTGTTAACAAAAGTGGATGCCTCCTCCAGCGTGTCACATATTTTGGTACTTCAGAATGAAATAATTTGATCTTTGCATGAAACACTAAAGTGGCTTTAATATTGTTTTTAAGTTCATTGGTCAGTGGTAAACATGATTTTCTTTTACTCATTACTTTACTTGATTAATCATTGTCAAATTTGACTACACGTTCACCTATTTTAATAGGTGGGCTGGACCATGCTGTATTTAATATTCAATATATTTTAAGCTAGACATAAACTTAACTATAATTGAATGTGGTGATGAGCTTTCCTTCATCAAAGGTGCTCTCAGGGATCTATGTGCTCTTTCAATTCAAAGAGACAAAGTTTAAGGTAGAGTTAATGTTTTGTGTAGGCAGGTTGTTAAGAATTTTGTTAAATTGTCTACCTCATACTTTTCAGCTATACCATAAATTCTGATGTTATTTTATCTCAGTCTATTTTCTAAATCATCAACTTTATCTATGATCCAGTTATTATGTTTTCAAAAAATTCAGTCTGAGACTTGCCTTCCATTCTTCTCCCTTCATCATCATTTAAAGTTTCCTCAATACTGCTGATGTGTACACTTTGTTGTTTCATAAGACTTTCTAAATGTTCTATCTTCTTTCTGGTCTCTTCTTTGAAGCTTTCTATATTGGTTCTTTGAAACTTTCTGTTTTGGTACCCAGCTTGTCTATTTTAAGTAATACATCCTGTCTACTAGATATTATTCACTAGATGTCTTTTTAACATGATAATCCTGAGTACCATTTCTTGAGTGTTGAATTCTCTTCTCTATTAACTAACTAAGCAGTTGAAATTCTGACAGAAAAATTACAGCTTTTGAAGAACTTGAAACTACAAATCATTTCTCTATTAATGAATAAAAGTAGCTAACAAGTATCACCACATTTTATTGTTTGATGATACATTTTTGTCAGAGAAAAGTTTTCAGTGGCAGAGCTTTCATCAGTTGCTGCTCTTAGTTTGCCATGTTGGCCACTCCCCCTTGAATGAATGTCTGGGCATTCTGTGATGCCTTTATCCCTTATTTTTTGAAGGATGACTATTAAACTGAGCAAATGATAACAGAGTCAGTTACTTTCATCCGGGCAAACCCCAATATGCAGTTATAAACACCTCTATGTATAATTCAGAAATCTGATGGTGAGAAAAGATGATGACACTGTAATGTATTTTACCTTTGTTCCAAATAAACAGTTGCAACACACTAAAATATTGCATGTTGCTTCACATAATCACATTAGTCCTGCAAAGCTAAAATAATAACAAAACAACAGCAGACAAATAGTTGTTTTCCTCTACAGAAGATGTTGTAGCAGTTCTGCCTAATTAGCCTCTGAAAATCAGTTATCCAGTTAAGTAGCCTATCATGCTTCCCACAAATGCACACTACTCTTTCATAACCAGATAGTATCTGTTTAAGCTGAACAAATAACAAGTGGGTCAGTTACTTTTACTCAGCCATCCCCACCCCAACTAAGCTGTTATAGCCACTTGTGATGGCTATATATTCTTTCACCTCCTCAGCATACATCTTTACTTATAGATATTGAAAATAAAAACAAAGGCTTTTGAAATGTAGGCACATCTAGCTAAAATATGGACATCTAATTAGCATTGAATTTGAATACAAAAATCCCATAACTGTTCACACTTCAAGCATGAATGTGTGATACTAGTCATAAACAAGTTTTAAAAAAGTGACAAAAATGATGGCAAAAGATACCTAGGTACAAATCTTAATGTCACCTGGTAGATAGCCAGCTGACACACAGACAGGACTGAGGAAGTTAGAACTGGGGAGTCCACCTCTACATAGAGGTCAGTCATGACAGGAGTCCTTCAGGGATCAGTCCTGGGACCGGTGTTTTTTGGCTTTTACTTCTCTGAAGTCAAGGCCAATATCATTGGCCTCTGGCTGACTAAATTTGCAAATGATTGCACATTAGAAGATGTCACTGAATTGCTCACTGACACAAATTTTCACCAAGAAGAGCTGACACAGACAAAAAAAATGGTGTCAGAGCCATGGAGTAAAACTAAATGCCATAAAAAATGTAATAGTATCCTTCAGGAAGTCATCCACCTCTGGTAACTATCATATTAACAACACATCCCCACACCCCTAATAGCTGAGCCACTGCGGTGGTGGTGCTGCGGTAGCATTGTTGCCTCACAGTAAGACATTGTCCTGTTCGATTCTCAACTAGAGCGTCTTCTGTGTGGTGATATGCGTGAATGGGAGTACCTTCATTGAAGGTTGTGCGTCATGGCTGGCAACTCGGCACGTAAAAAATCTACTGCCAATCATTAGCGGACCGGAGTTCCACTGTGGTGACCCCTAACCGGGAAAAGCCGGAAGACACCACAACAACAACAACCCCTAATAGTTGAGCCAGTAATCAGGGACTTGGGGACACACATAGACAGTAATCTAGCTTTTGACCATCTTGTATCTATAGCAGTGAGGAAATATTTCTGTGTAGTGCAATGTACAAACAGAGGTATGGTATCTAGGCCCAAGAAAGTCATGGTTCCACTGTATTCAACATTCATCAGACCTATCATTGAGTATAGTGCCCCCTTTGGTATGTACCTAATCAGGTACTGGGATACCTACACAGGTTCCTTACTAAAAGAATACAAAGCATAAGTAACATGTCCTATCAAGACTGGCTCAAGGCCCTTTCCCTGTAATCTGTCTCCTACAGGCTGTTAAGGGGAGATCTATGCATGACATACAAGTAATTGTCAGACCCCACTCTGATGGACCACCTACATGTCTGCAAGACAAACAGCACCAGAATTACCGATTCTAAAGATGTAAGCCTTGCCTATTATATAAATAGGACCTGCTGGATAGAGAGATATGTAACCCAGAGACTACCCCTTCTTTGGAACAGGCTCCCCATTTACAATGAAGCAGAGTTTCTCCCTAACCCAGTTCAAGTTCATATGTTCATAGGTTCATACTAGGCTATCTACCCTAGGGCATTTATAAGCCTAGCCTGAGTGTGTTTGGCTTTCGCCACCCATTTTAAATTAATTTTGCTATGCCCTTTTTCGAGGTTAGCATACTGTGCCTCTGTCTAACAGTGACACAGAAGTGATACACGGGGTAAACCTATGATCTCCCATCCACTCAACAAGATTCCTCTTGAAGAGAGTCAATGAGGGACTCTGCCTAACCTGGACTGGGATTTTATTCCAGAGTGAAGGGAGCCTCTGGGTTATGAATCTGTCCCTCCAGCATGTCCTATTTATTTCAGTGCTGAGGTTCAAGTCTCTCGAGCGCATAGCTCGATGGGATTTGGATTTTCTGAGGTGCAGCATTTCCATTAATTCCGGGTTGGACATGGCTTTATACATCAGGCACAGATCGCCTCTGAGCAGGCGGTATGCCACTGAGTAGAGCTGGAGTTTCTTTAACCGGGCAGCATATGGCATCTGTTTGAGCCCTTTGATCCTCTTGGTGAGGTACTTTTGGGGTCTTTCCAGTTGCTGCAGGTGTCTGGTAAGGTACATCCCAAAAGGGGCATTGTACTCAATTATAGGCCTGATGAGGGATGAGTAAAGAGGCACGGTGACCTCCCCTGATCTAGATGTGAATCCCTTCATGATTAGGTGGGTTATATAAAATGTTCTTCTAACCACTTTGGCCACGTGGTTGTCAAATGAGAGATTGCTATCAACTTGGGTCCCCAGGTCCCTAATTACTTCTTCTGTACTTAATGGATTACCACCTATGTGGTAATTTGTGGGCACTTTGTTTCTGGCAAAGGGGATGACTATACACTTTTTGGCGTTTAGCTTGAGGCCATGGCTCTGGCACCAGTTGTCTGTTTCTATGGGGCCCTTTTGGAGGATGCTTGTGTCGGCTGGATAG
This sequence comes from Protopterus annectens, assembly GCF_019279795.1. NCBI lineage: Eukaryota > Metazoa > Chordata > Ceratodontiformes > Protopteridae > Protopterus > Protopterus annectens. The sequence goes on from NC_056725.1 coordinate 1,614,166,483, forward strand.
TCGATTATGGCGCCCAGTTTGCAGTCATCTGTGAACTTGGTCAGCCACAGTCCTTCCGTGTTGGCCTGTACCTCCGAGAAATATATACCGAACAAGAGAGGTCCCAGGACTGAGCCTTGTGGGACGCCACTTGTAACTGGTTTGGAGTCTGACATGGCTCCAGCAATTCTAACCATGTGGGTTCTGTCCTTGAGCCAGTTTGCAACCCATCTAGTGACATAGGGGTTTATATTTAAGCTGGTGAGCTTATCTATAATGCCCGAGTGAGGTATTGTATCGAAGGCTTTTGCGAGGTCCAGGTAGGCTGTGTGGACCACCTTCCCCTCGTCAATGGCCTTGGTGACTGTTTCAAAGAAATCAACCAGGTTTAAGAGGCAGGATCTGCCCTTAACAAAGCTGAACTGGGTAGGATCCAGTGTCTGTAGGTCCCCAATATCTTTATTTATGAGGTCCATGATGATCCTTTCCATAGCTTTGCAGACCAAGCTAGTCAGGCTTATGGGGTGATAGTTTCCAGGATCCGTTGAGGCACCACCTTTGTGGAGAGGGACCACTGTTGCTGTACGCCAATCTTTGGGTACATATCCTGTAGTAAGGCTGAGATTGAACAGTAGTTTTATGTTTGGGTTTAGCTCTTCTTGGAGTTCATGTAGGACGCAGCCCAGGACACCGTCTGGTCCCATTGATGCTGTGTTGTTTGATTTGGAGAGGGCGGATCTTACCTGAGCATCTGAGATGTCAGGGGGGCAGCACTCTGCTGGGATAGATATTTGCCCTTTTGGTGGGGGGGGGGTTTTGCGCTGAACCTGTCAGCTAGGATGTTGGCAATGTCTGTGGGTTCGGTGTATTTTTTGTCGTTTTGGACTAATTCTGAGCATATCTGGGAATTCCCACCCAGGTTCCTAACATAACTAAAAAAAGCCTTGTGATTATCCTTCGTGTCCTGTGCAATTTTTCTCTAGAAGCTGGCCTTAGACGATTTTATGAGTGCCCGTAGTTTTTTGCTAATACTGATCAGAGATGCCTTCCCTTTTTGGGATTTTGCTCTATCATGTAGTAGCTTCCTCCTTCTATTGTATAGTTTGTTTATGGCTGGGGTCCACCAGACAGGACGTCTGCCTTTGGAGGATTGGGTCTTGGTTTTATTTGGGATTGCATGATCCATGCATTCCTGAAGGTGTTCATAGAATGCGTTTATAAAGGATTCTGTGGTCTGGGCCATATTTTCCACAGGCCCAGGGGCTTTGAAGGATTCCACCTCGGTTTTGAGGAGTGTGAAATTTGCTTTAGAGAAGTTTTTCACTGTGGTTTTCTGGGCAGGGTGTGGGGTCGGGATGTGAATATCCAGTGAGATTAGTTTATGGTCTGATCTTACCAGTGAGGGATACACTTCTGGTCTGGAGCATAGAGTCCCCATATTGGTGATGATCAGGTCCAGTATGTTTTCCCCTCTTGTGGGAGTGGTAACAAGTTGTTCCATAGCATTTGAGTTTATAAATTCTAGGAACCTTTGGGCTAGGGTGTTGAAGCTAGAGTAATGCTCCCAGTCTATGTTTGGGTAGTTCAAGTCGCCCAATATAATGGTGTTTGGAGAGACCTTCATATTTTCCAGTGTTCTCAGGAAGGCCGAGTGGGGTTCCTGGGTTTGGGAGGGTGGTCTGTAGCAGGCTATAAACTGGAAGGCAGTTTTACCCACTGTTAGTTGCACATGGATAGTCTCTGATGCTTCGTGCTGTGCCACCAACCTGGAGGTGTGGGTATCTTTGACGAATATTGATACTCCCCCTCCTTTTGTGGTTCAGTCCAAGTTTTGGGGTCGAAAAGCATGGTATGAGGTATAACCTGGTAGTGCTGGGGTGCTCTCAGGAGCCTTGAACCAGGTTTCTGTTACTGCACAGATATCGATGTTCTCCATGCTAAGGAGAGTTTAGAGTGCATGCATCTTGAGGTTTAGACTTCTGGCATTGAGTAGCATTACTCTTAGTTTCTTATCCCTTGTGATACCTATGGAGGTGGGTTTGTCTTTTGAGCCTTGTTTAAAAAAGGCACTATGGGAGTAGCAAGAGCCTTTGCCAATATCCAAAAGCCCAGGGGTGACAGGTGCAAGCTGTCCCTAGTGAAGCATCATGGCTTGTCGAGCATGTCATCCCAGGCTGACAGGCATTGGATCCCCTTTGAATGACACCAATACTTAAGCCAATTGTTGAAATTGATCATCTTATCTTCATATTGTGGCATCATTCTTGGTGAGGGTAAGATGCTACTCAAGGTCAGGGTCATACAGGCCTGGGCTACATGCTCAGAGGGCTCCTCTATGTCTCTTTTCATGTAGTCCAGGGAGGTACGTCTCAGGTCATTCACACCAGCATGGACAATGACTGAGTCATATTTGTACTTGCCTTGGAGTGACCTGAGTGCTTGTGTTATGTGGCAGATCCTAGCGCCCGACAGCAGCTCACCATGACCTTCTCCTTGTTCAGCCTGGTGAGCGGGACGTCAGTGTGCCTGACAATAGAGTCACCTATTACAAGTGTATCAGGTGTGTTGTTTAGCCTTAAGGGCTGTGACTGTTTGGCACACTGGCTTTGTGAGCTATGTGTTGCACGTGTTTTGTTTTGGGGTAGCGGTTGCTTGGGTGTCTACTTTAGAGGTCTCTGCTGCTTAGGCAGATTTTTATTTAGAGCCTCCGAGTATGTTTTTGTGTGTTTATGTGTTTGGTTTGCTGTCGTGGTAGGTCTATGTGAGACTGGAATTGTAGTGAGTGTGGTTTCCTTCTCCTCCTGACTAGTTACGCCAGTACTGAGTTGAGAGAGCTTAGCCTCCAGTTTGGCTATATGGTTGCATCTCTCACATGTGTTGGAATTTGTTGGGAGGAGGAGAGGGTTGTCTGTGTACATGAGGCAGTTGTAACATTGCCTCAAGATTCCCAGATTCACCAGCTGGACCGGAGAGGAGATTGACAAGTGACCTTTGGACATGCTAGAATAGTATTGGGAATTCCTTTATAATTGAAAAAAGGGCCAATGGGGAACAAGGTACTCAAGAGGAGTTTGTGAGGGTGTAGTGCTTTTAATTTTTTAGTGCTGACTTAGTGAGCAAGTGCCAGGTAACTTAAATGCAATGTGTTACAGGTAACTTAAATGCAAAAACGACAAACAGTAACTTTCTTTCAAGTGAAACAAGGAAATAAGTACAGTAAGCAATGCAGATATCACTAGGGATCCACAGAAGCACTGAAAAGCCGGGTTTTAGGTGAAATTAGCATTTCAGGGAAATAACAAGCACACAAACAAAGCTAGATTCAGCAGGCCTGGATGTAGTCTATGCTACAGCAAACAAGGTTTACCAATTTCAGTAAGAAGCTGTTCAAATATGCAGGCACTATAAGCCTTTAACCAGAAATTCCCAGCTCAGAAGGGCAAAGTCCAGCCTCTCCTCCCACGAGAGTGCAGACCACGAACCCTCTTAATGTAAAATAACTGGCCTGAAGCCCAAGTGCTTAAACCAGAATTAATACACTTTTAGAATAACAGACACTGAGCCCTCAATCAGCAGTTCCCAACTTAGAAGGATGTAAGCTACCTGTTCTGCCACTACAGTGCAGACCACAGACGTTCTTAATGTAAAACAACTGGTCTGAAGTCCAAGTGCTTAAACTAAAAGGCTTAGAATGAGTTACACCAAGCAGTAATAAATACAATTGAGTACTTTTAAGATGACGCAAAAGCAAATTAAAGTAGGAAGAAACACAAATACAGTAAAAGCAGATACATTTTTTTTTTTTTTTTTTTTTTTTTTAAGTGGAAAGAGAGAAGGGAAAGAGAGAAAGGAGTAGCAGAAACTAAGCTGTAACTGAAACTAAGTGTAACTTGAACAGTTAGATGGGAACAGGAAATTCATCCCTGGTTTGACATTTATGTCTCTAATGGACAGAGGCAGCCTGTAACTAGTTCATCTCCTATGTCCATGGTTATAAAAGTTTTATTTCCCAAACCCCTGCTTTCACTTACCAAGGGTACCAGAACCTGGCAGAGATTTGGAGTTCATGGCTATACTTAAAAAGGTCCTAGTGATCATTAACCTAGTGAACATCTATGAGCCTACATGAACCTATAATCAGAGAGACAGTGTGAAAAAAATAGACTTTCGTAAACCATATTGCAAAATTCTTTCCCACAAGGTCATTTAGTTTTACTTCAGGAAAAAGGATATGCAAGATGAGTGCCCTCTTTCTGTATTGTTGTCAATAGAATGTTGATCATGCAGTCTACATTATACTACTACTTATCCTTATGTACACTCAGCCCAATACACCTGTAACCACCAAGTCACAGTAAACAGGGTATGCTGATTCATATCATTAAAGGTCCCAAGACAGCATTACTTCTACTGAGAAAGAAGCCTCATGGAGATCAGTCCTACATCTTTCCTTTCTTAATTAGTTTGTGAAAATTTCTCAAAACGTTTTTTTTATTTTTCAAATACAGTTGAATAAATTCCATTGTATTTGTTTATAACATCTTAAATAACTATGTACACTATTTACATCAGCCTAACACTATAACAGAGCTCAATATATACAGTTACTTTATACGTATAACAATCCAGTTATCAGAGTGTATCTGTTCAGTTATTGAAAAGTGTCAATCAATAATAAGACTTTTTCCATGGATTGTTAAGAAATGGCTTAGGATGAATCCTTAATTCTTTAATTTTAATTTTCAACAATGCTGTGATCTTCAGAATGGTATAGAAGTCTTCCAAAGTTAGTATTGTGTTTGTATTCTGTCTTCTTGTTATACACTTCCTTGAGTTTGCGAGCATTGTCCATACTAGATACATATTTGACTCATTCAAATGATGACCTTCGTACACATATAATAATACTAGAGCTTTAGATAAGTTAAACGATTCATTAAATAAAGCTTGTAAAAAGTTTTTAATACCATTCCAAAATGGCTTAATTTTAACACAGTCAAAAAAAATTTGATTCCAATCTGCATTGTGTATTTGCTCACACCTCCAACATATTCCCTTTGTGGAAAAATTAATTTTAATAATTCTATTTGGAGTTAAGAATGCTCTGTGCAAGCATTTCCAATTAAAAATGTTCCAGTAGTATGTAAAGGATGTATATTTTATTGATAATAAAATATTTGATTTAATTTCTTCAGTTAGCTGCAATGAGTGTCCTTTTGTTATATAATTCTAATATGAAGATTTGGGTGTTGTTTTATAATTTATCAATATCTTGTAAAATTTCGAAGTACTATTTCCCATGTCCTAATCATTATTAATGATTTCATATAGGTATTTTGTAAGTTTAGGTATTTCTTTAAATGAAGAATTACTAATTATTCTGCATAAATCTTGCGAATACATCAGAATGCTTTGCATAGTTAGCCAATCTTGTTGTGGAATTTTGTATGTTGTTTCTATTGTTTGCATATCCAGAACTTTTAGTTCTTTGATACATTGAAACCAACAAACAAATCTGTTCCGTTCCCAGGAATTAATTATTTCTCTGTATATTTTATGTGAATAGCTCTTTGTAACTATGAATGGTGTTAAAAGATCAAACCAGATTTTTAAATCTATATTTGCATTAAAAATTTTCCTAAATGAGTCAATGTAATAATTAATCATATGAGTTTCAGTGGGCTTATTTATGTTATATTGCATACTAATACAAAATATGTGCCATGGCAAATTGTTTTTATCTGTTATTTGAAATTTATTTTTAAATCAAATTCATTTATTTATATTACAGTTAATATTTTTTTCCAATTTGCAGAATAATTTGAACTTATCCAATCTGAGATTGTTTTAGATATTGATGCTTTTATATATGTTTCTATATCAGGAAAGTTTAATCTTCCCTCTTTCCATGGTCTGATATGATGCATTAAAACTATTCTGTTTCTTTTGAGAAACCATAAAAATTTTATTAGGCATGAGTTTATTTCTTTGAGTATATTCCTTTGTGGTAACAGTTGTATCGCCAAAGCTATGTATAGAATCTTGAGCAGTAAAACCATTTTTATTAACTGTAGTCTATCTTCAAATATTAATATTATTTTGTTCCACTTTTCCACAGAGATTTTAATTGTATTGATGATATTATTGTATTTTTTGAGACTAATTCTTTATTATCCTTGCATAACTCAATTCCTACATATTTTAAGGTAGATTCTTCTTTCCCTATAATGTGATCCCCCTTCGTCTGCAATTCTTTTTTTTTTTTTTTTGCATTTAAAAATAAAAAATTTGATTTTGATTTATTGAAATGGAGTCCTGAATTCCTGTAAAATGTGTCAATTAAAATATCTAATTCTTTTTATGTCTCTTTTGTATTGGATAATGTTAATAATATCCAAAAACAACAGGGGGACACAAGATAAGCTCTAGGTTATAAAGCTTTAATCAGGCGCAAGCACTTTCACATCTGCTTCTTCAGTTGCATAAAAACAAACTGAAACTAGTTATACTTTTAAACATAGCTGAATGCATCACATGACAACAGTACCTCACATGTCTATATACACTACATTACTATAAAATATTAAAGCTATATGGTAAACACAAAATAATAAAATAAATATTAAAAGAAAAACATAAAAATATAATCATAAAATATTTCTTATATACATTTTGCACTATAAAAATATTGCTAAAATACCTATTCTTAAAAACAACTACTTTACCTACCTAGAGGCCTGGCCTTTAACTTTGGACTCAGTGATATTTGTTCATTGAGACCTTGCCCCATGTCAGCTCTGAATAAGACTACCCACCTAGCTCCCAATTCCTTTGTTTTATTGCGTGCCCCCCCTTTTACTCACAAAACTCCTAGCAATGGCCATAAACTTAAATATATATTGGTTGTTAGTATTCACAACATGTTTGGCCACGGCATTACTTCTGCTTTGTTTGGCTATGTGATAAATGTGTTCGCTAATCCTCTCCTTGAGTGTACAGTCTGTTTTCCCAATATAAAATTTCTTGCATACTACACAGTGAGTGAGATACACTATATGCTGTGTATCACATGTAGCTTGTACTTTAAATTTATATAGCCGGTCCTGATCTGGATGTAAAAATTCATTGCTTATGTCTATATACCCACAGTATGAACATTTCCACAAGGCTTAGTCCCCATACCACCCATAGTTGTTTTATTTTCTCTGGGTGCGCATAAACGTCTCTTCAAAGACTTTTGACTTCTGAACAAAACCTTAGGTTCATTCTCTATCCATTTTGTGACTTCCTTGTCAGTGGTCAATATCTCCCAGTGTTTACGTATAATGTTCATATAAGACCCGACATCACTAGAGAAGCCTAATGGTACCTTTAACTTAGGCTTATCACCACTGGTCTCTTTTTCCTTAGACCATCTATCCGAATAATAAGGTCTAGCCATAGTATGTTGCAAACTAACTACTTCTTGTATCTGCTTATGTACATCTCTCTCCACATAGCCTCTGGCCAGTAAATCATTCCTCGTACTGTTCAAGTGTTGATGGAAATCTGCATCCCTAATGTTCAACCTAGACGCTCTAAAAAACTGATTCCTAATGACATTATCAAACACATAGGTAGGGTGCATACTTCCTCTGTTTAAAAGATGGTTAACATAACATTCCTTTCTGTACAAGCATGTATATATGCTCCCTTTTTTTAATATTTACTTTAACATCCAAAAAGTTTATTCTTTCATATGAGACAACAGAAGTAAACCTTAGAAAAGTGGTGGTTGCATTCAAGTACATAAGAAATTCCAAGAACTCCTCTTCTGTACCTGCCCATAAAAAAAAGGTCATCTACAAATCTACGAAAGAACAAAACTTTGTTCTGATATGGGCCACTCAATAAAAAATCAAGTTCCTGTACAACCATGATTGTGTTGGCGTAGGTATTGGCACAGGATATGCCCATAGCTACGCTATTACGCTGCCAGTATAAATCATCGCCAAACAGAAAAACATTATTTTCTAAGACAATGCTCAGTAAATTCCTCACTAGTATAATTTTACATTCAGAGAAATCAGAATACATTTCCATAAACCTGGTTAAACTTTCCAACCCAATCACATTGGGTATAACAGTAAAAAGAGAGACCACATCAAGTGTTACCATGAGAACACCTTCAATAGAGTTGTAACTATTGAAAGTGTATAAATCTCTCAAAAACTGTTCCATGTCTCTTAACACATGCTCTCTACTATTTAAAAGTGCTCTCAAACATTTTTCAATGAAAATGGATGCCAGTTCAGTGCACCAATTTCTACCGGACACTATAGGCCTCATGTGTGGGTCAATAGTGCTTTTGTGTAGTTTAGGAAAACCTTGAATAATGAGTGTAGTAGGCGAGGTAACCATAAAATAATGTAACAGACTGTTATCTATCATGCCATTCAAAAACATATCTTTTAATTGCTTATGCACTTTTCTTATGAACAGCTTAACCCTAACAGGGGGCAGTTTCTCATAAAAAGCATCTTCCTTCAGCATGTGAAACATTGTGAAATCATATTTATTTTTATCCATAATGACTATAGACTCCTCCCTTATCGGCAGGCCTAATTACTATTGTGTCATTCTTCTGTAAATCCAGTAAAGCTTTATGCTCTGAGTTTGTTAGATTATAAGACGTTTGCCCCTTGTAATGTTTATGCCTATTAAAATCATTCAATTTATGTACATTCTCTATGCACATTTTTTTCAAAAGCATTAACTAATGGGTTAACTGCAGGTATAAATGTGCTAGGTTTTTTACAAACATGACTACCTTGCATATGTGTAGTCTCTGTGCCATTAAACTGCATTTTTAACATCAAATTATGTGTAAACATCTTTATATCAAATATAACATTTGCAAAGTCAGACCTACCAGTGGGTATGAAAGACGATCCTTTGTGTAACAAATTAAACTTATCTTGAGACAGAACATGACTGGATAAATTCCATATCAAGTCTTTCTTTGGTTGAAAAAAGTTTTTTTTTTATATTGTATGGGCTCTTGTTCAACCCATCGTGCTTCCTCTTGTACATTCTCCTGCTGCGAGCTTTTTTTCTCTTATAGGTAGCAGGAAATTCAAAGGCTGCACACCTCCATTCTCGAAAAAATCACTGTTGGCAGAATGGACCATGCCTTGCTTTTCAGTAGAATTAGATTCTGTTGTGCCTTCAGCTGCATTATGAACTTGTGCTACAACTTACACTGTCTTTCTCCTAGCCCCTGGTTCCTTCACTGCAGCGTCTTGTGTGTATGCAACATCATACACCAATGCCTCACTCACTCGAGAAACAACATTGTGGTTAGCTGCTAAAGGCAGGGAGACAGAATTAAGCAAGACACCATTCTCCCTGCCTTGTACTGTATTGTTCACAGCCTCTTGTGTTCTCGGCCAAGTGAAAACATGGCCAAGATGAAAATCAGTCCTGTCTCTGTGTTTTTGGATACTTTGCTGTAGTTTTGCTGTGGACACAAGGACCTGCATACGAGTGTTTTTTATTATTCTTGCATAATGTTAATAATATGTCATCAACAAAGAGCATTACTTTAGAATTGTATTGTTCATAAACATCTGCTCCTTTAATTTTTGTATTGTTACGTATTGAATCTGCCAATTTTTCAATAGCCAAAGCAAATAGAATTGGTGACATGGGACATCCTTGTTTAGTACCCTTTGTTATATGTATAGATTCAGAGCTGAAAGGACCTAGTGTAACATACACTAAATTATTTGTATATATATTCTTTAGTAGATGAACAAAGGAAGAGGGAAATTCAAAAAACACCAGAGTTTTGAAATTATCCTTTTAATATTGTCATGTATGTGTCTATGATATATAAATCCAGTTTGATCATTATTTATTGTTTTGGATAGTGGTATTTTCATTCTGTTAGTTAATATTGTAATAAATATCTTATAGTCATTATTTAATAATGATATAGGTGCTTGCAGATATAGTTCTAAATTTTCTGGTATTTTTTTATATTAGAACATTTTTCATCTAGATTTAATTGATCAATATGCATATTTTCTTTTTGGAAATGTTTCATATAGTGATTTCTATAGGCATCAAGAATGTCACCTATATCTGAGACATTTTCCCCTTTCTTTTCATGGAAGATACTTTTAATGTTATTAGCTTTTGATTGTATTTTGATTCTTGCGGATAAATTATGTAGATATTTGGGAGAAGTGGCCAAAGTATTAATTTTTAGTTTTTCTAAAGCTAACTAACTAGTTTTATGTGTTAGAATTTCATTGTATTTATTGCTTAATACATCTACTTTATTTTTCTTTTTCATCTCCAAATGATTTTGATTTTTTTTCAGCATTTACTGACAAAAGTTTGGATTGTGGATGTAATAATTCAGAATCCCATTTCTCTGATTTTTTTATACCAAGTTAGGGTTTTACCATATATGTAAGCTTCTAATGAGTCCCATATCCTTATTTTATTTATCTCTGTGGTGTAATTAATATCTAAGAAGAACTGTAATTCAGATAATAACCAGGGTTTGAACTCTTTAATTTTTAGTTATATATGCTAGAATTCTGGAGTTAAAGATTAAGGGTTTGTACCCATTTTGAAGTTTTAGTATCAACGAATTCTGGTCTGAAAAGGAGCAGGGAGTGATTGAGAAACTAATGATTTTAGAGTGTAAGTTATGGGCAGCAAATATTTTATCTATTCTAGTTTGGGTACCAAATCTGTGATCTTGACGGGAAAACAACAAAGATTTATCTTCTTTAAATTTGAAAGTATCTACAAGATGAAATGATTCTACCCACTTTTTTAAAGCTTTTGATGCAGCAGATATACGCAGCGGTCTTTTATTTGTCGTTTCAGAAATTTCAAATATACAGTTAAAATCTGCTCCTGATATTAAGTTGCCTTTATAATTATTGGAAATGAAATGCAATTGTTTTTTTAACAGTTCCTGATCCAATGCCTGGGAACCAATATATATTGGCTAGTGTCCATATTCTGTTATTATATTTAACTATTACTAATGCCATAAGACCTTCTTTATCTTCATACTTATCAATGAGTTCTGGGTTAATCACATTTGTTTTCCATAAAATTGTCTTTGTCTTATAAGTGGATTGTGCCAATATCATATATTCCTTAGGATTCCATTTGTAATTGCCGTTTGTTTTGAAATGAGTTTCTTGAAGGAAGACAATTTGTGCTTTGTTCGGTTTTAAATATTTCATTAGATTTTAATCTCTTGCTAGAATTGTTTAAGCCATTGGTATTTAAAGATAATAAAGTTAAATCCATCTTAGGTGATTTAGACTATATCTTTTTTGTTTTATTGTGACTATTAAACATTTTCCTCTGATAACTATAAAGTATATATTTGAGCTTTTAAAGGAAATTATCAGTTTTATACTTTGAGTGTTTACCAATAAAGTAATGTTTTGGTCAGGCATATTAATTTTTTTTCTGTAATAACAAATTTAAATTAATAAATGTTAGCAAAACTAAGATCTGCACTAGCCCTGGAATGAAAATCATTCCTAATCTGGTGGATAAACCTAACTCCATCAGATTATCACTCATACCTTGAAAATCCAGAACATCAGAGCTCCATAAATTGAATTATCATACAGAGAATATTTGTAATAGGAATAAGCAATATTTATATTATTTTTAACATATATAGTATCATTGTTGATTAGACAGAATTCTAATATAATCTAAATATCTACTATTCTAATACAATATAAATATCTACTTATTGTATAAGCAATTAATATTTACATGAAAGATAGATGGCAAGCAATTTAATCATAGTAAAGTAGGATGTATCATATATAAAACCTTAGTAAAAGATTATAGCTCACAGTTATTTAACATACTCACCCTTATTGATGAAGTCTTTCAAAACTTATTACTTAATATAAATAGATGGTAATAATATTTATACCTAATGTTTATAATACAATGTATTTTACTGGATATATCAGAAGTTATATTTCATTGTTTGCCAGCATTTAAGTAATCAGTTTGTTTGTTGATAACTTACATAAAGCATCAAGTTTGTTTTATGTAAACATTGATGAAAGTTAGTGCATTTTAATTATCATTGCATCCCTCTTCCCCCCATTTCCTACACATAAGGATTTTCATATCTGTCATTTCTTATTATAAAATGAGTGAAATTGTAGGTTAAAAACAACAAATTCACTTATTGTGATTAATGACTACAAGTTCCCTTTCCATATTCATAAATTGCCATTTATGTCATATACTGAAATTTTTTAGATTTAAATGGCAACATTCTATTTTGTATAATCATCAAAGGTTAAACTGAGTGATTATTGTCAATTTAATACTATTTGTTCAGAATGTGATTGTTACATTCTGTGACATTCCTAGTTCAGGCTTCTGTTGTTTCCCTTGAACAACTTTGTCAGTTTGATGTCATGTATAAAACATTATTTATTTATTTATTTATTTATTTATTTTATTTTACATTTGTTGACCAGGCTAGTCTAGCTGGATATATGTCCATTTTCAGTAGAGGCCCAGGGAGAAAAGCTCCACATTAAAACAGAATAGGCACACAAAGTATTAAGTAATAAGTTACAGAACATTAAACTTCAGATGCAGATAGGTTGCTAGACAAAAACAGGTAATTAAGGTAATTTAGCAAACATTGATGGTACAGAAGAATAGCACAAAAATAAGATAAGGTAATACTTAGTGGGTTTTTTTTTTGTGAATGCTGTGGGAAGAAAGTCTTCTGCAGTATATAGGAGATCAGGTAGTTGAAAACAGGATTGGGAGAGTAAGTGGAGGGGGAGAAACTCAGGAGACAGAAAATAGGTAAATTAATTACCTTGGTAACAGCTTAAGTATTATGTATGGTCAAGATGTGTTCTAAAACCACAATTCAAGTTAAAGCAATTATATGAATTGTTATGCACATTTACTTATATGAAAAAATCATCATGCTTCCGCTTGATGTTCAATATAGTGTATGTCATTTATGACAAGTTAAAACAGTAGTGTTATTATACACAAGCCCATGTTATTAAACTGAGTGTCTATTGTCAATTTAATACTATCTGTTCAGAATAGGATTGTTCCATTCTGTGACATTTCAAGTTCAGGCTTCTATTGGTTCTCTTGAACAACTTTACTTTGTCAGTTTGATGCCATGTATAAAACATTACTTAACTTGGTAACCTCTATAAGTATTATATATGGTCAAGATATATATATATATATATATATATATATATATATATATATAGTCAAGATGGGTTGCAAAAACTACAATTCAAGTTAAAGCAATTACATGACCTGTTATGCATATTTACTTATATAAGAAAATCATGATGATGTTCAATCTAGTGTATGTCATTTATGACAAGTTAAGACAGTAGTGTTATTATACACAAGCCAATGTTATTAAATAATTTCTTTAATATCTAAATTCAGCAGACTGCTTTATCTTATATGATGATTATATATTTTATGTCTAGATTTACTAAAATCATACATTACATAACTATTGTGTGTGTGTGTGTGTGTGTGTGTGTGTGTGTGTGTGTGTGTGTGTGTGTGTGTGTGTGTGTGTGTGTGTATGTGTTTTTGGCTGTTGCTTAGTTATTTCAGAGACCACAAGCTGTAATGTTTATTCTTATTATTAGCTCCTTCCAAGCATGTTTATACAGTCCATAGACACAATTATGAGACCCTTCTAGTTTCTTATTTTTTATAAGTATATTTCCATCCTTACATACACACATATCAGTACTTCAAGCACGGGCAATAATGCCCATCCAGTTTTGCCAGAATACCATTCACTAATTCATGTGGTGTGTTTCCAGACTGTTCTTAAAATATTCAAATAAATATTTGTCCTGTTCCATTTTTCCAGCCTGTTCCATGCAGTGGCCACTCTACCAGTAAACCACTCGACACACCCTCCATTCCCACAGATATTTCCACAAAGGAAATCTAATGACTTTCCAGCACTTCCCAGCAACCCCAAACACCCCTAGAATCAGCTATCCCCATATGCCCAACACGTCTGAGCAAGCTTACCTCCTAGATCATTGCAAAGGGTACTGCACAAGACCAAGTGCTCTTAGTCTTTCACAATAACTCAGACTTCCACTCTTATGTAAGTCCTTAATGTGTTTGGACCAAAATACATTTTAAATATAAAATTGTGCTTATTATTTATTTTTTTTATCAAGAATCAACTGATTGAGCTAAATGAAGTGTTGGGAGACCATCAATATGTGTACATGTGGTTTAAAACAGACCTTTTATTATATATATATATATATATATATATATATATATATATATATATATTTTTTTTTTTTTTTTTTAAACCAAAAACATCATTGCCAAGAATCATCTCGGAGGCTCCTCAGAGCCATTAAGCATTATTGTCACTCTGTCTCCATTACCATAGCAACCGGGGAGCATCTGTTTCTGTATGTCTGTGTACTGCATAACAGAGCCTCATGATGCACCTGAAACAAAGCTTCACTTCACTGCAACTTCAAACCTAAATTCCTTCCCTTTCAGCGAGGCAGCAGCCAGGAAAAGAACAGAAAGAAAACAGATTAAAAAAAAAACTCCCAACATGCCCTGCAAGAAGAGATAACACACTCCTCCAGCCCTCCCAACTCTCACTCAGCAGACATACAAACAAACCATTCTCTGCCAAAATATCTCAAATCACAGTCCTATCTACCCCCTTTCCCTGGATCCAGGCTAAAACACTAAATGTCTCTTCCTAATTCACAAGCATCAGTAAACCTTGATCACAACCCACAGCTTCCCGGAGACGAAGATGGCAACATATAACAGCTGCCAGACACAGCTGCTTCCACATACACCATGTCAGGCGTAATCAAACAGCATTTGAAGCTATGATCCCTGCCATAATTGATATTAATTATATTTAGACAGAATAATAATGACATTTGTACTAGCTGCCATACATGACTGCATCCACGCACACCATATCAGGACTGATCAAACAGCACTCAAAGCTATGATACCTGCCATAATTGATATTAACTATGTTTAGACAGAATAATAATGACATATGTACTAGCTGCCAGACACAGCTGCATCCATGCACAAAATATCAGGATTGATCAAACAGCACCTGTAGCTGTGATACCTGCCATAATTGATATTAACTATATTTAGACAAAAAATATGACATTTGTACTAAGAGCTTGCTACTATTATTTTGCCAGGATATACATGACATTTCTAAATCATACTTTAACTGAAGAAGGCATTAGTTTCCATGACATGATTTTTTTTTCAAAACACTCCACTGTTACTGCTGTTATATATGATGTTAATTTGTTACATTTGAGTCTGAACTCTGATGAGTGGTACCTTGTTAAATTAGTTAATTAATTACTTAAATTATAAGAAAAATCAATGAAAAATGAACATGATAAGAATTCATTGAGTTTAAGTAGGGGAATAGAAACATCTATGTATTGTATGTTGCTTTGTTTGGCTTATATATAATGTAAATAGGATCCCATCTTGACCTACCTTTGTGAAAAATTATTGGACTCTTTGAACATTATAAATAAATAATTACTGTTTCCCAGTTGTTTAAGAAACCCTTCTTTTTTAAATAAAAACAGATGACAAGTGATGTACCAAATCAGTTGATACTTTGAGAGATGTAGTTGTAAGAGTTATTTTTTTGGGAAAGCTATCATGGAATCAGTTTTTTTTTTCTTCTTTCTAGCATCAATCCAAGGATTTGTTTCTTTTATTCTTTTAAGAGTAGGGGCCATCCATTCCATTTCTTCTGGGATAGACACAATGTTGTTGTTTTTGATGAATATAGTAGCTTCTTCTAAGTCATTAAAGGTTCTCATCTCATTGGCAAAAAGTATTTTTATTTTGGCTGGAAAGGCCAGCTGTGCTTTAATGTTTTGTTTCAACGGTTTTATTATTGGCCAGACATTTTACCTTTGTTCTAGTATTCTGAAAGAATAATCATTGTCAAACCTTATCAGGCTTGATTGTATTTTAAGGGTGATTTTCTCAAAACAGATTTTAATATTAGTTCCTTGTCCAGAAATGAAAGAAATGTTATAACTATGGATCTAGGTGGAGTATATGTTGAGTTAGAAGTAGGTTTCCGCAGTGCTCTGTGTGCCCTTTCAATTCCAAATGAAAGTCCCTCTTTCATGTCTACAAATTCAGTAAAAACAAAATGAAAATTCCAGCAAAGCTAGAACTTCCACTGAGTGACCTCCCAAACCTCTTGTATCAGAGGCACATGGGATATATGCAAATTATCCTTATCAACATCAGGTGTTTCAGCTAATTGGCGATTCTGAATGCCCATGACTTGTTTTGTTGTTTTAATGGACTATTTCAGGCCAATAAAGCCAGACCCCACTAGCTATGGATATGCATATTTCGGCCTTGTTGTGACTGCGTCAGCACAGCACAAGCAGAGTGTTTGACTAAGCATTAGAAACACAGGGCTGTTACACCCAGCATATCTACAGCTAGTGGGGTTTGGCTTTATTAGCCTGAAGTAGTCCATTAAAGTGACAAAACAAGTTATGGGCATTCAGAATCACCAATTAGCTGAAACACCTGATGTTCATAAGGATCATGTGCATATATCCCATGTGCCTCTGATACAAGAAGTTTGGGAGGTCACTCAGTGGAAGTTCTAGCTTTGCTGGAGTTTTCATTTTGGTTTTACTGATTGGTTGTTCAGTGACCTTCTCACTCATTGTTTTATTTTGTTGTTTGGGATATTTTTGCAGTGACCCTAATGATAATGGACATCAGCTGGGTGTAACAGCCCTGTGTTTCTAATGCTTAGTCAAGCACTCTGCTTGTGCTGTGCTGATGAGATCATAACAAGGCTGAAATATGCATATCCACAGCTAGTGGGGTTTGGCTTTATTGGCCTGAAATAGTCCATTAAAGCAATGAAACAAGTCATGGGCAATCAGAATTGCCAATTAGCTGAAACACCTGATGTTCATAAGGATCATTTGCATATATCCCATGTGCCTCTGATACAAGAGGTTTGGGAGGTCACTCAGTTGAAGTTCTAGCTTTGCTGGAGTTTTCATTTTGATTTTACTGATTGTTTTTTCAGTGACTTCTTACTTATTGTTTTATGTCTACAAATTCAGGAATCAAGGTTGTTAAGACTGAAATAATGTATTCACCTTCAGTGTTTTCAGGCAGACCAAAGATCCTTATATTATTTCTCCTTTCCCTGTTTTCTAAGTCATCTATTTTGTTAAGCAGCTATGTATTCTGTTTAAGCAGAAATTCATATTTGGAATTCTTCCTCTTTGAGTCTCCCATCAATGTCATTTAGAGAAGTCTCTATATTTGTTATTTTTGTATGGTGTTCCTGTAATAGTCCTTCAAGAGTATCAGTCTGTTTTTGAGAATTTAATTTGAGGTTTTCTAAGTCATTTTTAAAGCCATCCATCTTCAAAGATAGTTCCTGTAAGGTAGATGTCATCAACTGCAGTTCTTTTTTCAAAGCAGCATCTGGATGAGCATTCCTTGAGTTGTTCATATTTGCTGACTCAATATATTTCCAAGTTACTTGACAGGAAAATGTTTGTACATCTCCACCAAAATTGATATTTGTGTAGTTTATTAGTTTATCTATAGATTTCTGACGTTTTAAACTTGAAAATAATAACATTTTCCTATATTATTATACTAGTTTATGGAGCTGTCAAAATTCACTGCTCTCAGTTGGCCATCTAGGCCCCTCCCCAGTTTGTGAAACTTTCAATGTTTAAAATGCTGTTCCTTCACGGTTAGTTACCACTTATTACCACTTTTAGTTTTTTGTTTATTCTAGATTTAAAGGATGTTACCATCATATTCCTACAGCCTCAGATTTCAGCATTTTTAAAAGGTTTTCTGTATCTATATCACACTGTAGGTTCTCTGCATTGCCCTTTAGGTGCATTGCCCTTTAGGGTACCCACTGCTCGAAGGGTGTTCACAAAATATCTAGCTCTAGTGATAATCTGATAAAGATTGCAAGGCCTTCACAATTTTCCTTATTAAGATGACTTGTTTACCCTTTTCAAAGTCTCAGTAATCCCTCACTTGGATAAGAGATCTCACAGACTGAGTTTCCAAAAGAAAATTAAAAAAATCTTGTTTGACTCTTTCTCACAGGATTGCATTCCTAAGGTGTCTCCCAGATACTTCAGTTCAAATAGCTTTTCTTCAAAATTAAAAAGTACATCTATGTTTAGATCTATTCCTGAGATGTTCTCATTCACACTGTCTCAGTGGTATATGGGTTCTGTGCCTGCACAAATCCACTTTGGCAGAATTGTGTACTCTAACTCCTCCCATCAGGGGAAACCTAAATCCTGTCACAGGAAGTCAGTTGCCCAGTCTTTTAGAGCCAGCTGTAGGAATCACTCAGCTGAATCTCCTCAACAGCCTACATTAGTTGATTACACATCCAGACTTTGATAGGATCTCTTTGGAAAAATTCCTTCCTCTTTATTCATATATACTTTTGATGTTTTTCTGTTTTATTAAAAAAAAATATCTATCTATTTCTATCTATATGCATTTGTACGTGTGTGTGTGTGTGTGTGTGTGTGTGTGTGTGCGCGTTTGTGTGTGTGTGTGTTTGTGTGTGTGTTAACATTTTATTGTAATATACTTGCAATTTTCTGCTGCTGTTAATTCCTCTGAGAAAGAATCTTAACATATTAACTTGCTGCTATGTTGTTTATAAGACAAAAACTGCCATTTAGCAGTTATAGGACTTTGTACTTGGGAACTGAAGTCCTGCGTCAGTTGAACACTAGAGAATGCCTTGTGCATGTAGAGTTGCAATTTAATTGCATCTGTTATTTTTGTTGGTTATCTGGTTCATTTTGAAGTTCTGACAGGAAAATATTGCATATTTTCACTTTTTATCTTTATTTATAAGATATTTACCATTGATTTAACATTGTTGTAGCCATGTATATTGTCACATTTTCATTTTACAGCAAACTATTTTAAATTTTCTGATTTTTTTCATTTTTGACACATAATATTCAAGAAAATGCTTATTTATGCTGTTTGAATATTTGTTTTTTATTTGATTTAATGACACGTATTTCATTTTTAGCAGCATTTGGAGAAGTGAATTTTACTTGCTACTATGACTGTGTGTACTGCTGTTTACTGTACTATGTACAGTAGGTTGTAGAACAAGGCTTAGCACATTTTAAACTGTTTCTGATATATTTAGTGCAGTTTAATTGTATTTGCTGTGTGAGAACATAGTTTATTTGTTTGTATTATTGATGACCTTATTCAGCTATTAATAGTGTCACTATATAATTCTGGCTGGTATTTTCTCTCCCTCACTTGATGGATCTTGAAAAAAGGCTAATTCCCCCCTTTTCCCATCAAATCCAGTTCCACCTGAAAAGAAAAAAGTTAACAAAACCATGCCTTAGCCTACAGTCTGTAAATCTGCTCTTGCCTTAAGCCGGCCCACAGAGCACTTACTTTTTTTCCCCATCATCCCCTTGTGTGAGCCTACAGCCCTCTATGGTATTGGTGTGAGACACATCTTCTGGGTGCTGTTCCAGTAAGAGAACCCATTGCTGGACATAATAGTCTGCCTTCAGATATTTTGCCCACTATTGTACTTCACAGTAAAGAAGCAGGAACTTTAGCACACTGCAGGCAAGCAGGTTATTACTATGTATAGGGCTGATGTGGCTTCCTTAGCTAAGATTGATTTACAGTCATCGGATCTCAGAGACTATTCTCCTATTCAGAATAACTATGGGGCAACCTTCTCTAAAGATCAGTCTATGGCTGCAAATTTTGATGAGACTCTGATGCAGACAGAAATGAGCACTTTGAGTCTGTCAGATCTGATTCTTCAGAAGCAGATCAGGTTCAAAAACCTAAGCAGGTGTTCACCTTTCCACAGAGGCTAGCTAGATTTAGAGATGTATTTGTCTAGGAAGAATCTGGAGCTAAGCTGGACAATGGCAGAGTTTATGATCTTATTGAGAATGAGATTCCAAATGTTTTGGTTGTTCCTCTTCTGTTACCAGCCTTAGGAGATGTCTATAAAACTGCATGTCAAACCCTGTTGACTACTGAACCATTTCCTAAAAAGGAAGTACAAGATGTACTCTGACCTTGCAACTCTCTTTGCTCCATTGGCAGCTGACTAAGAGACCCTTGGCTTCTCTAACCCTATATCCCTGAATAAAATTGGCAAGTAGTTAGAACCTCAGGGTAAAAAAGCTGTCTTACTAGTAATTTAGGTTTTAGACTTTTAAATTATGAGGGCTTTATGCAGAGATTCATTTTGTAATGTGCTTACAGTTTAGATTAGTTTATTGCATATTTGCCTACTAAACAGAATTGTTATATGAATGTTTAGAGGAGTGTCCTGGAAAGTATGAACACAATTCCTAGAAATGCAGCTACTTCTGTTGTATGTAGTAGGTATGCTTGGTTACATAACCAAAAATTTTCTGAGGATTTAAAAATGAGATTTTGAATGTTACTTGGTAAGTTCTGAACTTGTGTTTTGTCTTGCTGCTACTCAGATTCTCAAATAATGGGATGACAGAGGCACGTGGATGCATGAGGTATCTACAATGTTTTGCACTCCTAGGTTCTTCCCTAAATAGATGTCCAATATCAAAGGGCAGAACAAACAAAAATTCCAGCCTAACAAGAGACAGGGTGCCAAGAGGAATTGTGAGGAGAATAATGCTTCCAAACCAAATAAAAGGTCTCTTCAAAAACAGATCATTCCCCTGATAAAGGACTATGCTGAGACTTAGAAAGTCCTATCCCTTCATCCTATCCCTCATCCCCATTACACTTCCCCACAGCTTTCACTCAACCCAGCAGCATGGGCACCAATATTCTCAGACAAATGAGTGCTGAGAATAATTCGGTGAGGGTACTCTTGGCACTGCACAGAAAATCCTGCTCCCTTCAGGGGAATCCCCCTGCACCATACCTAACCAGATACATCTGTTCTCTCCAGTACTCCTTCACAAGTTTCAAGCAGGATTATAGAACCATTTCCTGCACCACAAAAACGAGAAGGATTTTACCCCAAATTTTTTTCGTGTGCACAAAAATGATCTATTGTGTTGACTAGCATTACATTTGTGTTACTTGAATACTTGTCTGAAAGCACCCAAATTTAAAATGCTTACCCTGTAGATGTCCCTACACCCTTCTTACTTACAAAAGTTTCACGGTGACTTTAGGTCTGAAAGATGCTTATCAACACATTCCAATTGATCCCAAATTCAAGAGGAAACTAAATTCCTGTCTTTCTCACATCCACAGAAGCAATTGTCTGTCTGGTGTATATAATAGACACAGAAAAAAAAAGAATGGCCTTTCTACCAGACTTTTTGTAACATTTTCAGGGATTTATCTCTTCTAAAGTCTCCCTCCACAAAATAATTTATCAAAATTCTAGGCCTCATGGCATCAATGATCCTCATCACACCACTGGTCAGACTCCACATGAGAAAGATTCAATGGTCCTTAAAAATTGTTGGACCCAGCACCTGCATCCCCTAGTGTTCCTGGTACCATTGCTGGAATTAGTGAAATGAAAATTGCTATGGTGGAAGGATCAGATATATCTCAATCCAGGCCTACTCTTTTCTTGCCAGACCACACATTAGTCAGTCCAGATGAACTTGCCAGATACTATATGTGGAGCAGTGTTCAGGGGAATTCAAGTGCAAGGCTAATGGTGTCCTGCGGCTGTTACAAAGCACATAAATGTCAAAGAAATGTTAGCTGTTATGGCCTTAAACTTTTTTCACCACATATGATTTCCAGGTCCCCTATTTAGTGGTCACAGACAACACCACAGTCATCTGGTACCTGAACAAATAAGGGGGTAGAAGGTCATACCCTCTTTTGTTGGCTTGGGAGCTAGCCTTACAACACTCTCTGATGTTGTAGGCCTCATACATCCCTTCAGAGCAAAACATAATGGCAGATAGACTAACCAGATCCCTGATGGACCTTCATGAGTGGAAACTCAGGACAGAAGTCTTCCACGATTTGATTCACATGTGGGGAACACCTCAAGCAGATCTGTTCATCTGCTTTCAAAGCAAGACAGTTCTAAAAACTTTATTCAATACATTCTTTCAAATATGATTGGAGGACAGATACACTCACATTGCATTGTATGGAATGTTCCTTTATGCATTTCCACCCTTTTCATTGATATTCAATTTACTTCTGAGGATTCAGAAAGAATTGCCAAAGATCATTGTGGTGCCCCTCCCCCTTTTAGCCCAGGGGCAATTATGACAAGTTTTCTTACACTCTGGTTCTGCTCACAAAGTTTGAGGGGCAACTGGTGCACCTCAACTTAGAGCAATTGTAACTGACAGCCTGGATGATTCTATCTTGATACCTTTTAGACACTTGTTCCATAAGGATATGCAGCTGGTACTGAAGGAGGTAAGAAAATCTACAATCAGAAAATGTTATGCTTACAAGTGGTTGAGGTTTTCTAAGTGGTGCCTATAACAGAGGTCTTGCTATGGTGTCTACCCCTCTGGTCTGGAAATATCTGTGTGAGCTACTCAACAATGGCTTATCTTATGCATCTATTAAGGTGCAGTTTGTGGCCATCTCATCTTGTCTGCCCATGGATTCCCTTCTTTCATCCCTTTTTGTGGTCAAACAGTTGGACAAAGGAGTGCTGCATTTCAGATCCCTTCAAAGCAAATTCCTCCTTGTTGAAAAATTGACCATACTGCCTTTTGAACCTGCTTTTCAGTATTATTTAAAGTTCAAGACTTGGAAAACTGTTTTGCTTATTGCTGTGACATCTGCAAGGTGGGTCTATGAGTTGCAAGTTTTCAAAGTGGTCCAACCTTTTCTGATTTTCCATAAAGATAAAGCTGTTTTTCACACTAATTTATCTTTCATTCCAAAAGTTGTTTCTGAATTTACTCTGAATCATGCCATCAGTCTCTGAGTTTTGTTTCTGGAACCTAAAAACAAAGGTAAGAAGATTCTGCATACATTGGATCTGCACAGGCAGCTAGGGTACTACCTTTACAGAACTAAGCTCTTCAGGAAAGATTCTCGAGATGAGATTTGTCGACCTGTCTCTAAGCCAACAAATATTCTGTGGTTGTCCTCTGCTGTTCCTTTTTGTTACTTCCATCATGTTAACTCTATACCAGGCAAGTATAAGGCACATTCCACCAGAGCCTTATCCTCTTTGGTTGCATATTGGAAAGGAGTGGCCTCTAGAAGCATTCTAGGGGCAGCAACCTGGTCTTCTGTTCATACATTTAAAAGCACTACAAACTGGATTCCTTCACAAGATCCAGAGTAGTCTTTGTGAGGACCATTCACCAGGTGCTCCTGGATTCTTATCCTTCCACCTCCTAGTATGGTAAGTTTTGGGAATCTACCCATATGCCACTGAGGCACAAAGGTTAGGCTTCCCCTGATGGGAGAGGCTTAGCCAATCTCCTGTCACAGGGAGTCAGATAAGGGAACTCTGAGCTCTAAAAAGCTGCCAGTGTAGGTTTGTGCAGGCACAGAACCCATATGCCACTGAGGCAGTGTGAAATTCAAACATGTACTGTTAAATGTAAGTATGACTTACACTGCTGTACTTTCTTCATCTCAATTTAGGACTTCAGCAAGGGAATTTCTCAGGGTTCTAGGATTCATATTAACTACAATTCTCATGATTCCTCTAGCTAGAGTCCACATGACATAGAGTCAATGGTATCTAAAATCTGCATGGTACCAAGATCAACATCCCGTGATGTTTTAAATTTGGAATTTGTGAAAGGAGAACTGATTTGGTGTAGAGACCAGTTTTATCTAAATCCAGGTCTTCCACTGCCTATTCCACCTCCAGTATGATCTATAACAACAGATGCCTCAGACTTTGCTTGAAGAGCTTTGCCTTTGGAGAAAAAGTACAGTTTTTTTTACCAAAAAATACAGACCAAAACATATAAACATAACTCAGATGCTGGAAGTTATAAATGCACTCAATTCCATCAATCAGCTGTGGATTCCAAGGCTTCTGCAAGTGGCTACAGATAGCACCACAGTGATATGGTACATAAATAAATAAGAGTGGTGCTTCCAGATCTTATCCTCTGTGCACATTAACCATGATGGTAGCCTTTTATATGTTTTTTTTTTTCAGCACAATCTCACTCTACATTTATCTTCCAGTACCTCAGAGCAAAACATTGTGGCAGACAAACTGAGATGGACCTGGACAGCCTGTCATGAATGGAAATTGAATAAAAGATCTTCCAAGATTTGATCCAGCTGTGGGAGACACCTCAGACAGGTCTATTTGCCCCCATTCATAACAAAAAAAATTCTGCTCCAGGACTCCTTGCAAGCAGGCCTGGAAAACAGATGCATTCTCATTTCCTTGGACAGGAATTATTCTGTATGCCTTTTCAGCCTTTCCGTGGATAGTCAGGGTAATTCTGAAGATTCAGAAGGACTACCAAGACTCATTGTGGTGACTTCCTTCTGGCCCAGGCAACAGTTCCTTTTTATTGGAAATGGCAGGGGCTATTACCACAAGCTTCCTCAAAGACTGAAACTACTCACACAGGACAGGTGTTTCTTGATACAACCTTGTTTAAAACAATTTCAGTAGCACTTCCCCTGGATGATAGAGCTTTGCCTTTTTTTTTTGAGGCCATGCAGCAGGTATTAAAGGATGCAATGCAGCCCACTTCTAGGAAATCATATATTGGCCAATTAAAAATATTTTCTAGTTGGTGCCATTCTAAGAAGCAAAACTATTTTAAGGGTAGTATTTCTCTGTTTCAACAATATTTGTGTGAATTATTATCCTATGGCCTTGCTTACTCTATTAATTTTCATTTGTTGGCCACTCTTTCAGTGTATCCCCATGTCAAGATGTTTTGAAAGGTGTTTTGCATACCCTTCTACCTAGAAAACTGGTGGTTCCTACTTGGGATCTTAATTTTATTTTGGAAAAAATAACTCTTAATCCTTTTGAACCATCTCATCAAGATGATTTCAGGATCTTAACAAGGAACTCAGCTTTACTGATTGCTCTGATTTTTGTGTTGCAGACTGCCATGTTGGATCAACTTTGTCTATTTTTTTTCACAAAGACAGGGTTTCTTTGAGAGCTAATACTTCACTTATATCTATTGGTATCCACGTTTACTTTAAGCCAAGTTATCCATCTCCATGTCTTCTTTCCAAAACCTTAAAATAATTAGATGATGGATTCTTCCTATTCTGGATGTTCACAGACAACTTAGATACTATCTTGATGGGACTTATACCTTCGAAAATTCAGATCAGCTATCATTTCTGTGTCAAAGCAGATTTTTTCTAAATGTTATCCTATTCTGTCTTCTATTGCTATTCCTGCCATAGCATGTGAAATCCAGACAAGGTCAAGACACATTTTAATAGGGCCTTGGCTTCATCAGTGGCTTTTTGGATGAGAGTTGACTCTAGAAATATTCTAGTGACAGCATCTTGGTCCTCTGTACTTACTTTTACAAAAGACGACAAACTACATTTCCTGGTCCAGTGCAGCCTTTGCTAGGGCCCTTCTCAGCTGGATTCTGGACCCTAATCCTTCCTTTTCCAAAACCTTATAAGCTATCCATATAGCTAAGGCTTTTATTTATTTATTTTATTTTACATTTGTTGATCGGGAT
This sequence comes from Protopterus annectens, assembly GCF_019279795.1. Taxonomy (NCBI): domain Eukaryota; kingdom Metazoa; phylum Chordata; order Ceratodontiformes; family Protopteridae; genus Protopterus; species Protopterus annectens. The sequence goes on from NC_056725.1 coordinate 1,614,192,243, forward strand.
AGTCCGACTGGATATATGTCCATTTTCAGCGGAGGCCCGGCTAGAAATTCTCCAGATAACACAGATAGAACATAACAGATATATGTCAAACATATTTACAAAGCCTTCTAGTAGGTACTCACAATATAGATAGTGTGTAATAGTATACAAAACAACAGGTTACAGCAAGCTATTATGAGCAAGAGATGTGTACAATATTAATTTAAATAAGGCATTGAATAAGTAGTGATTAATCAGGGTTAGTATAGGGACAAAGCCAGTGCTCTTTAAAATACTGTTTGAGGCCTTTTTTGAAGAGACTTAAAGAAGGTTCGAGGGTAAGGTTAGATGGAAGTGAATTCCAAGTTTTACCAATGATGTTAGCAAACGGATTCGCCGGTTGAGTTAATGGCTTTGTGGGTTTGGACCAACAGTTTATTGGATAATCGTAGTTGCCTTGAATTACTGTATGGCTTTATGATATTTTTGAGTGCCGGAGTATTTTCAGGGTAGTACAGAATTTTGTGTGCTACTATAAGCTGATTGAACAGAAGTAGGCTAGGCAGTTCTACCCACCCAAGAAGGCTGAGGTTTGACAGTGATGTGTCCTATATGTTGAGCCTATGGCAAATCTGGCAATATGGTTGTAACAGTGAGAGAGCTTATTAAGTTCAGTTTTGCTCAAATTGGAGAGTATGGGGGAGACATATAGAAGGATAGAGAGTAGGTGTGAGCAGGCGATTGCAGTCATAGCTGATGGAGTTAGAAAGGGTTTGCTTTTATATAATGAGCCAAGCTTCTTATTAATGTTTTTTATAGTTTTATTGATATGCATATCAAATTTGAGATTATTGTCCACTATTACTCCTAAAAGCTTAGTATGGTCATCTGGAGAGCTAGAGGTACTGTTTTTGGATGTTATGGAGAAGGAAAATGGGGTGGATCTACTGGTGAGGGTAAAGAGGAGCAGTTTAGTTTTGTTGGGATTTAACAACAGACTGTGATTAGAGAGCCAATTTTTAACTGTGTTAAATGTGTTTTGTGTTAATGTTTGCAGGTCTAAAGGGGTGGAGGCCATACAGATCAAGGTAAAATCTTCTGCATATTGAATGCAGGTTTATCAGCGATAGCAGTATGAAGATTGTTGATGAAGATAGAAAAGAGTAGAGGACCTAGAATAGAGCCCTGAGGGACACCAAGGGTGAGAGGTAGCAGGGTGGTCAGTGTGCCCTGTCATAATACAGCCTGTTGTCTGCCATTCAGATAGGATAGGAACCACTGAATAGCATGGTTATCTAGGGAGATGGATTTTAGGGACTGGATGAGTAATTTGTGGTTAACCATATCAGAGGCCTTTGACAGGTCTAGAAATAGGGCAGAAGACAGCCTGTTGTTCCTATTTTGGAACATGGTATTTGTAAAAGAAAGGAGGGCAGAGGTGGTGCTGTGATGTGGCCTAAAGCCATGTTGAGAGTTGGCAAACAGACTGTTCTGAATGAGATAGTCCATAAGCTGCTTATGAATGCACTTCTCCATTAATTTGGCTAGTGGTGAGAGAATGGCAATGGGTCTGTAGTTGGACAGTTCTGTTGAACTTCCACCTTTGTGGAGTAGGATAACGTGGGATATTTTCCAGATTGAGGGGATAGTTCCATCAGTTAGTGTTCTATTGATTAGGATAGAGATGGAGAATCATGCTTTTGCAACAGTGATCACATTATATGCATGCTACAGTCATAAGAACAGATGTTCACATGATCATTGCTACAATAGCCACTCTCTCCATTCCTTCCTCCCTCCATCCCCTTATGTTTGTATGATTTTGCTGACGACATTTATTGATTGTCATTTACGTAGAACTGACTTTTTCAGGCTGTATCTTCCCTCTTTCTGTTGGCATAAAAGCCGTGATGAGCTTGGCACCCAGACTGCTGATTTTCTCCAGTTCTGCTCAAGTTCTTTATGGTCTGGGCGTTAGAAGGTGCATTGCAGTTATATTCTGTGCAGGCCATAACCCATATAGCAAAGATTAGTGCAGCACTATTCATTCAAATATCTTCTGCTATGGTAAGTTTATTTATACAACTGCACCTTCTCTCAGTTGCCTCTTTTTCCATTGATAGCCATTTTATTTTTTCTATATATTTGTTCTAGTATGCTCTGTCAATAGTATACAAATCATAGGAAATATGAGGCTATTCAACCAAAGAACATGCATGTCTTGCCAATAACAACCCTTGTGCTGTACCAATCATTTCAAACAGGCCAAGTCCTGTAAGTCTCAAGGCATATCTTAGGGTAACAATCCATTTTTCTATGCTATGTTGAAGACCACATTGAATCACATTGCTTGACGTGCAAAGGAAAGCTATTCCAAGAAAGGGGAGGTGCTGTGTAATTAACCTATATTTCCATTTAGTTTTTATTTATTACCTGATGTAAAGTGAGATATTTTGTTCTAGTATTGGCTGTTTGATACATCAAGAAAGAGTAGGTCTCATATAATAGGGCCCCCGACAGCACAGAAAGCAAGGGACAGGTCTCCCCTCAAGAGCCTATAAAAGATGGATTACAGATATAGTGATTCTATCCTCTTCTGAGAACTAAAATTTTTAAGGCCTGAGATCCTTTCTTATTAACCTCTATAGGTTTTTGAGTTTATTGATGTACCTAGTCAGGTACATGCCACAGGGTGCATCATATTGTATATGGATCTAACAAGAGCACAGTACATGGGAACAATAACTTCATTGGTATTAGATGAGATGCCATTATGATTAATTGCACAAGATATAGAATAATTTTGTGACTACAGTTGCTTCATGGTATTGAAGGAGAAGGAGCCATTGACCTATTTAATTCTAACAAATGAAATTCTATAATGAAATTTATAACTGCCATACTAGCCCAGGTAATGGCTGAAAATGATTTGTGGAACAAACCACGAATATGATTAACAAAAAAGAAATAAACAAATAAATAAATACACAAACAAAAAATAAGTAGATAAACAAATTATTTAATACACATGGGTGGCATGCCAGGGCACTTCTATGGGCTAGGCTTATAAAGGCTGCAGGGCCATTAGCCTAGTACACACCTGTGTACCTATGAACCTAAGTGCCTCCAATGTGTTCCAGACTTACAATAAACATACATTTTGTAGCACAGTGCAAAGGATCTAATCTCATTGTAAGATGTGTCCAGACTGATGTGATATGGTGTGCTAAAAATTATGCCTTGTAAATAATGATGTAAGCAATGTAAAATATTTTATGTCTTTTCTTTATGAAAAGAAAGGTAGATTTCTTTTTAGGTAGAGTTTCCTTAAAATATGCTGCTGTCACGCCATTGCCTGTTTATTTAAATACATAAAAATTAGGGCTAGAGGCCTGGATATCAGACAAGTCTGCCTTTCTATACAGGGGGAGTTATCAGCTTGGAACAGTGGTTCTGGGACGTTTGCTATAAAAACAAATAAATAAATAAAAGCATGCAATCTGAAGGAGCATGAGGCATTGCGAACATATTCTGTTGAGAATTTTGGCAGGAGGAGAATCTGCCTAAATTTATTTGTGGCTAAACCTAAGCTAGTATGAGGGATTGCAGAAAGTGTGCGAGTGAGTATGTGAGTTGTTTAGTGTTCTGAAGAAGAGTTTGTACCATGCATTGTTATTATGCATTGCTATTATGCCTTCTGTTTTAATAAAAAACAAAAAACATTATTGTATGGACAAAGTGGCAGCAGCTCTGCTGCCGTTTTTGATGCTGTTATATCAATATGTAATATCTCTCTCTCTCTCTCTCTCTATATATATATATATATATATATATATATATATATATATATATATATATATATATATATATATATATATATATATACATCTGTCTATCTATATGTAAGACACCAGAATCACTTGTTTATGTGTTAATAAAATTTCAATGGCATTATAATGAAACCCAGTGATCTGAAGGTTTGTTAAAACATTAAACATATCAATATAACTCTCCTCAAAATATAGCTAGATCATGCTACAGACTGCCCTCTTACAAATTTTAAAGGACCAAACCAAATCTGCAGACTTTAGAGCTACTTGTGCAACACTACATAAAAAGCATGCAGATGGAGCATGTGATATAATACTTCATGTTTTCAAGTCTGCCTTTTAGTGAGTATTTGGTGCTTATTGGACACTACAAAAATGTAGGGATTCACTGGAAACTGTGATGTAAGTGCCCTGCACACCCCCCTTACTATATATTCTAACTCCAGGGTCGCACTACAGTGGGGGAAAAGGCCATATATAACTTTCAGTGAATTGTGCACAGTGAAATGTGTTTCAGTGAAATGTGCTTTCAGTGAATAGTGCTAGACCCATATATATATATATATATATATATATATATATATATATATATATATATATATATCGCAAACACAAGTAGTGACAAATGCATGCAGTCACAACAGGGACAGACACATACAGACTCACATGGATACAAACACAGAGATGCACACAGACACCAACAGGGACACATATGGATGCACAGACACAGTCCCACAAACACACTTATACACATACCCATTTACACTTTGCGTTTTAAAGTTTTTCAGTTGTCTAAATAAACATAATTTTATGTTAAACTACTGTGAGGTTGAATAAATGTTCAATTAAATGTTATAGGCATAAAGTGAAAATATGTAAAGTATATATATATTTATTTATTTATTTATTTATTTATTTATTTGCAGTTGGTTTACCAGGATAGTCCATTGGGCCAAAAGAACCCGTTTTCAATGGAGTCCTGGGGAGAAAAGCTCCAATACAGACAAAATTAGGTGCATACAAAATTAAAAAAAAATACAAAAAGATTGTACAGAGTAAAACATAAAACATTTAAGCTCACAATTCAAAAGCATTCGAATCAGTACAGTATGATGAGGATAAATGAGAGGTAAGAAAAAAGAAAGAGTAATGTGATATTCATCTAGAGGAGTTATTCAAGCAGACATCAATAACCTTACAGAGTGGGTATGTTGAGGGAACATTGGTTTGTTAGGTAGAGATACGTATCAAAAGTGTAAAGGATGATGAGATATAATAAATTTATGAGGGGAGAGAGCAAGAGCAATCCCATTGGGACCTCAGGTATGTATGGAGAGAGTTTTTAAATGTTAGAGGTGGTACGAATGGTTGGTAGGAGTGAGTTCCAGAGACGGGCAAGGTTGAAGGATAGTAGGTGTTTACCTGGGGGATGAGATGGTTTATGGACTTCTAATAGGTTTTGATTGTTAGACCTTAATACTCTGTTTGGTAGGTGCATTTTGAAGGCAGAAGACAGGGATGGACAAAGAGAAGGACTAAGAATGAGCTTGTGAGCGAAAGTCAGCTATATATAAGTAAGATGATTAGGTAGTTCGAGCCAGTTTAGGGTTTGGAGAGAGGAACAGTGGTGTGTGTAGGACCTGTGTCCATTAGCAAATTTGGCGATTTTATTATAGCAGGAGGAAAGCTGTTTTTTTAGAGAGGACTGAAGGTTGGTCAGTAGTGGGGCCCCATAGAGAAGGGAGGGGATGAGAAAAGAGGAAGCGAGTGTGATTTTGGAAGAGCTTGTAAGGTATTGATTTTGGCGGTAGAGCATACCTAGTTTTTGATGAGTTTTTTTAATATTTAGTTGTAGATGGGAGTTGTAGCTAAGCCTATTATCAATTTGTACACCAAGTAGCTTTGTTTCAGTCACTAGTTCAAGGGGTAAGTTATTTTGGCTGGTAATTGAGAAAGAGTTTATATTGAAGGAAGTGGATTTGGAGGGGGTAAATACCATAAGTTTTGTTTTGGAGGCATTGAGTGCCAAGTGATTTATTCTCATCCACTGCTCGGTAATTAAAAAAGCTTCCTGGGTAAGTGTTTGGAGCTGGGAGGAGGAGGTGGCAGAGCAGATAATGGTAGAATCATCTGCATATTGAATGATGTTTGCAAAAGGAATTGATTTATGAAAATCGTTTATAAATATATTAAAGAGGTGGGGACCAAGAATAGATCCTTGAGGAACTCCAGTGGGGGTACTAAGGAAAGGGGAAGTGGCCTTTTTCCATTTAACAGCTTGGTTTCTATTTGATAGATAGCTAGAGAACCAATTTATGGAAGAAGGAGAGAGGTTAAGTTTCGACAGTTTGGTTAAGAGCAGATTATATATATATATATCTTTATATTTAGGACATATACAGGCTGTTTAATTTCTTAGTGAAGAAAGAGCAATAAAAAGAAAAAGTGTCCTCCAAGAACTGCATTTAAATGGTTCTTTTATTGTATTGAAAACAGTTATTCTAAATCCTGGTTTATCAAGTTAAGGAAAAAGTCACCAGAATTCAGTTTTTCCTCTATTAGCACATTTATTTTGAGGCTCTGTCTATATATAAATTCAGTCCTTTGGGACTCTATATGACCAGCTGGGTTTTATTCTTTTAAAAATATATTTTCAAGGGCATATTATCCCTGGAGGAGTGGTTCCAGCCCAGAAGTTAGTAGTTTATTGGCCATTTTGGGCTAATTTCTATCTCTTTCATTTCCCTACTATAAAAACCACGTTTGCATGGTTTTGTTCACCGGGCAGTGCTGGTTAGCTACGGTTAAATTATTCCCGGCTCCACTAAGTCTCCTCTTCATTTTTTCCCTTGAAACTAGTCTAACTCTCAACCTAAGCACTCAAAAAGCATCCTACAGCCCAGCACTTGCTCAGACCTAATAGCAAGCAGTAATATACCCTGACACTGATTGCCCAGCAGGGCAAAGCTCTTTATTCACCCCTCACCAACCAAGCGACTAAGCAGCTCACCCTACTATTCAGGCATGACCAAAGGGCAATTTCAGGTGCACTCTCCAGTCCATCTGGTGAATCTGGTTATCCTGAGGCAATGTTACAACTGCCTCATGTACACAAACAACACTCTCCTCCTACCACAAAACACAAATATATGTGAGAGATGCAGTTATACAGCCAAACTGGAAGCTAAGCTGTCTCCACCCAAGACTGGAACAGACAGTCAAAAGGAGAAGGTTATCACTTGCACCACAACTCCAGCCACACACAGACCTACTAAAACAGCACTGGCAAAAAATACACATAAATACACAAAATCATACTCAGAGGCTCTAAATAAAAACCTGCAAAAGCATCATAGACCTCCAAAGCAGACACCCAAACAACTTGCACTTCCCGTCACAAACCAGACAACACATAAAACACAAAATCAGTATGCCGCACAATCACAGCCCTTAAGGCGAAATAACATACCTAACACACTAGTAATAGGTGACTCTATAGTCAGGCACACTGACGTCCCACTCACTAGGCTGGACAAACAGAAGGTTACTGTTAGCTGCCTGTTGGGAGCCAGAATCCATCACATAACACAAGCACTCAGGTCACTCCAGAAACAAGTATAAATATGACTCTGTCATTGTTCATGTCGGTGTGAATGACCTGAGACGTACCTCCCTGGACTACATGAAAAGAGACATGGAAGAGCTCTCTGATCATGTAGCCCAGGCTGGTATGACCCTGACCCTGACTAGCATCCTGCCGTCACCAAGAATGATACCTCAGTACAAAGAAGAAATGATAAATTTCAACAATTGGCTAAGCTTCTGGTGTCATTTAAAGGGGATCCAGTGTCTGTCAGCCTGGGACGACATGCTCGACAAGTTGCGCTGCTTTGCAAGAGATGGCTTGCACCTGTCACCCCTAGGCTTTTGAATACTGGCCAAGACTCTTGCTGCCCCCATAGTGCCTTTTTTAGGCAAGGCTCAAAAGTCAAACCCACCTCTGTAAACAGCACAATTGACAAAAAACTGAGGGTTATGCTACTCAGTGCCAGGAGTTTAAATCTCAAAATGCACGTGCTCGAAGCACTCCTCAGTATGGAGAACATCATCATCTGTGCAGTAACTGAAACCTGGCTCAAGGCTCCAAAGAGCACCCCAGCACTACTGGGCTACAACTCATACCACACGTTTTGGCCACAGAACACAGACTGAAACACAAAAGGGGGGGGTGTATCCATATTCATCAAGGATACCTACACCTCCAGGTTAGTGGTGCAGCATGATACCTCTGAAATCATCCATGTGCAACTAACATCGGGCAAATCTGCAATGCAAATTGTGGCCTGCTACAGATCACCCTCCATAACCCAGGACCACCACTCCACCTTTCTGGAGACACTGGAAAGCATGAAGGTCCTACCGAACACCCTGATATTGGGCGATTTCAATTACCCTACCATTCACTGGGAAAACTACTTGAGTACAAATTCCCAAGCCCGGTGCTTCCTGGAATTCATCAACTCAAATGCCCTGGATCAGCTGGTAAACTACCCTACCAGAGGTGAAAACATATTGGACCTGGTCATCACCAACATGGGCGATAGGTGTTCCACACCAGAGGTCAACCTGTCACTGGTTAGATCAGACCATAAACTAATCACTCTGGATGTCCACACCCCACCACCACCCCCAACTAAGGAAACCACAGTAAAAAACTTTTCTAAAGCAAACTTCACCTTACTTACAACAGAGGTGGTAAGTTTCGCAGCCCCCACGCTAAAGGATAATGCTGCCCAAGATGCAGAAACCTTTACAAATGCACTCTATGAGCACCTACAAGGATGCATGGATCGTGCCATCCCTATCAAAACCAAGACTCACTCCTCTAAAAGAAGGAAACCTGTTTGGTGGACCTCTGCAATAAACAGGCTATACAATAGAAGGAGGAAACTAGTTCAGAAAAAGGGCAAATCCCAAAAAGGAAAGACATCCCTGATCAGTATCAGTAAAAAACTAAGGTCCCTCATGAAATTATCCAAGGCTAACTTCGAAAGAAAAATAGCCAAGGATTCAAAAGATAACCACAAACCTTCTTTAGCTATGTTAAGAATCTAAGTGGCAACTCTCATCTATGCACTGAACTAGTGCAAAATAGCACAAAATATACTGAACCTACTGATATTGCCAACATCCTGGCAGATAGAATCAGTGCAAACTTCACCCCCCTCTCACCTCCAAAAGGGCCCACAACAATACCGGAAAAGTGTAGTGTCCCAAAAATCACAGACGTACAGGGGAAAACAGCCCTTTTAAAAGCCAAAAACACAGCGTCAGTGGGACCAGATGGTGTCCCAGGCTGCATCTTGCACGAACTACAGAATGAATTAACCCCCCCACCTAAACACGCTGTTCAACCTCAACCTCTCCACAGGCTACGTGCCCATAGAATGGTGCACAGCAACATTTATTCCTCTCCACAAAGGAGGGGCCACAACTGACCCTGGTAGCTATCACACCATAAGCCTGACTAGCCTGGTCTGCAAGGCTATAGAGCGCATCATCATGGAACTCATTAACAAAGACATTGGGAACCTCCAAACACCTGACCTGACCCAGTTTGGCTTTGTTAAGGGCAGATCTTGCCTACTAAACCTAGTTGACTTCTTTGAGACAGTCGCCAAGGCCATAGACGAGGGAAAGGTGGTTCACGCAGCCTACCTTGACCTCACTAAGACTTTCAACACCATTCCCCACTCAGGTATTAAAGAAAAACTCACCAGCCTGAACATAAACCCCTACATCACGAGATGGGTTGCCAACTGGCTTACAGACAGAACTCACATGGTAAGAATAGCGGGCTCCAGGTCCGACTCTAAACCAGTCACATGTGATGTCCCGCAAAGCTCGGTCCTAAGACCCTTACTGTTTGGCATATACTTCTCAGAAGTACAGGCAAACACAGGAGGACTATGGCTAACTAAGTTCGTCAATGACTGCAAACTGGGAGCCATAACTGACTCTCCGGCTGACACGGACAGCCTCCAAAAGGGCCTTACTGAGACGGACACCTGGTGTCAAAGTCATGGCCTCAAGCTAAATGCCAAAAAAATGCATAGTCATCCCGTTTGTGAAAAACAAAACACCCACGAATTACCACATAGGTGGAAGCCCCCTTAATACAGAAGCGGTAATAAGAGATCTGGGGACTCAGGTAGATAGTAATCTTTCCTTTGACAATCATATTGCCAAAGTAGTTAGAAAATCCTTCTATGTGGCCCATCTAATTACTAAAGGGTTTGCATCTAGAAATAAAGAGGTTATAATGCCCCTCTACTCGTCACTCATTAGACCCATCATAGAGTACAATGCCCCATTTGGAATGTACCTCACAAGACACTTCCAACAGCTGGAAAGACCACAGAAGTACCTTACCAAGAGGATTACTGGCCTCAAACATATGTCCTATGCAGCCCGACTGAAAAAACTCTGGCTGTACTCAGTGGCATATCGCTTACTCAGAGGTGATCTCTGCCTGACTTACAAAGCCATGTCCAACTCTGAATTGATGGACATGCTCCACCTAAAGAATTCCAAGTCACTATGAGCCACATGCTCTAGTGAGCTAAACCTGGCCACAACAATAAATAGAACATGCTGGAGGGATAGATTCCTGTCACAGAGACTCCCCATGCTTTGGAACAAAATTCCAAATTACATCAGGCAGAGCCCCTCACTAACACTCTTCAAGAGAAATCTTGACGAGTGGATGGGTAACAGAAAATACACCCCTGGGATCACTTAATTGGCTCTGCTTGACGGAGGATCAGTTAATTATTCAATGGGGGCAGCAAAAGCCAACACACTCTGGCTAGGCTTATAAATGCCCTCAGGCAGATAGCCTAGTACCTACCTATGAACCTATAACCATAACTATTGAGTACCATATACTACATAGACAACATTGCAAGGTAATATCAGAAAGATAACATAATTGTAAGCAATCTGCCACTCATACATAGCCTCAATCCAGTACCCCTGCAGTGATATAACATGTTTTTATATGTAAGATTATTAAAAATACAATTTCATGCTTTTCTCAGTGGTCTCAGCAAGTGCACATGGCAAAATATTACATGAGATCTTGTGCTGAAACTGAGGTACAGATCTGCAAATTTTCTTCATATACCAGATGCCTAGCCAGTGGTTTTCCTGATATATTGTCATTTTATTTCAAAAATATACAAAATATGACTGTAAACTTTGCAACCATTGCAACTTTTAAAATCAAAATTATTACTTGAAATATCAATACCAGTACCATTGCAACCATGTATGTGCTGAACAATTCTTGTGTCTATTCCTTTTAGGTGATTGCTATAGTTCAGTTGTTATAAACATGTGTTTTAAATGTTGTTTTACAAATGGGTTCTCTGCTATTGCTGCTATAGAGGAAGTTAATAGCCAAAACACCTGAATACCTGCAGTGTGAAGGAGATAAAATATCTATAACGTATTTTCTAAAGGCAGAATTCTGCGAACATAAAACAGCAGTTTCGTACTGATAAATCACTGATATAGCTGCAGAGTAAAAGATTTCATGAGAAGGCTGTTTTAGAAACATTACTTAAATTGCAAATGACAGAAGTACTAATTTTTGAAATTAACTAATTCACTTGTAGCAAAAAATATACATGCTATCAGTTATGTTCAAAAGTGTATTTAAAAGTAATGTGCATTTTAGCATATCGATCTTCTCTTACTTTAAAGTGAATAATAGATATTAACCATGCCTATTTTTAAACATGCATTTTTTCCTGTGTTTTCTTTGTTTTAGTCTGCTGAAAGTAGTTCAATTGATTCTAAAAGTGGTTCTGAAGAGAGCCTGCAGACAACGCTGGAAGACAGCCTGAACCTGAATGAATCCCAACAGTGCACTTTACATCTTCCAGCAACGTGTGCAACCACAGCATCTCATATAATTCAGGCACAGTTAGCGCCTACTTCTCTTAAGCAAGGAGTGTATAATCAGCGAAGCTTCACACTACGGAACACAAGGGGGCACCAGCGAAGCCACAGTAGTGGAGGAAGTACCAGCCCTGGATATACTCAACAAGACTCCATGGACCCTTCAGATGAAGAAGGGGTGGGAAGCAGTATAAGGGCAAATAGTGAACAATCTGAGACATTAAGCAGCCTGTCTTTGACTTCCTTGTTTTCTCACTCATCATTAGCTCCAGTACTTATTAAGAAATGCAACAGCACAAGCAGCTTGGATGTTGTTAGCAGGAGCAAAGACACTAAGCAGTTATATGCTGTTGACCCACAAGGATTCTTGTCCACTCCATCTTGGGTTACAGACTTCTGCAAAACTTCCCATTCTTCAAGTGGTGAAGAGGAGAAAGGCAATGGACAACAGTTAGAAAATGATGAAATTCCAACAATACATAGGCCATCCATCCACTCAGGATCAGAGTATAGGAGTCCTGCCATTAAGAAGAAGAGATGAGGTTACAGACAAATGATAGGATAATTTCTGAGATTCAGAAGTAGCAAAATAGCTTGCTTACCTCACTGAGTTTGGAGCACAGTGGTTTTACAAATTAGGTGTGAAATGCAACAGTGGTCTACAGGGCTTTGTCTTCTATGAATTAAAAGAAGACCTATAGGAATGAATGGACTGCATCTTATTTTAACTTCCAAAGTGGAAAACAATTTCAAAATCTTGAGGGAATGTAAAATACAAATAATGTGATGCAAAGATTTATTAGGAGATTGATTCTTTGGAAATGTTCTTTATTTTCTTCCATTAACGTGGCTTGACTAGCTGCTTCCCCTTTGTCTGACTCCCTGGCACAAATTGTTCTAAAGTGGGGGGTGCCTTCTGGTGGAAGAAATTAAGGAGAAACAGAATTGCTCCGAATGTGTTTAGAAGGCTGCTAAAAAGACTAATTTCTTCACATACTGACTGAAGCCCAAAGGTATTAAATGCAAAAATCCTTCCCAACATACCAGGTTATGAATTTTGTCTGATAAAAACTGTGCTATATAGCTATAACATGTCAGACAATTATATTTTGAATTTTACACAGACTTTGTGGCTGCTGGTAAAAGAGAACTTTTCTTGTCAGTCTCTAGCTGTAATGCATCACACTTGTTTAGTTCCCTTCTTATTTTCACTAAGAGTTATTTGCAGGCAATAAGCTTGGTTTGGGCAGTGGTATGCTGTTCAATGGATGATAATTGTTTACTTACTGAGGTGAAGGGCCTTAGTTTTTCTGGGACTCAGTTATATCTGAAATCACACCCTACCCCAAAACATGTAATTTCTTGGCATAAAGTATTGCATTAGTTAAGCCAAGCAGTGCAACATAAAAGTTAATTAGTAGAAGTATTCATGATGTTTTGAGACATTTTCACCCCATGACAGAATTCTGTAGGTCATTTCTTTTCAATAACTGTTGCATTTTATGGAAAAAACATCTGGTACTAGTACAATTACTATAAAATTACTACTTAATCACAAATTAGAATTTAAGTGCTCTCAGAGGCATAAACTGTCAGTGATGTGACCATGTGGCTTCTAGTACTCCTGTCTGATACAACACATATTTTTGAGCCAAAAGGAAAGGAACATTTAAAGTCCGGGTTACATGACATAGAGGATGACTTCTGTTCAGGAATATGTTTCTAGTAGCAATATTGTCTTCACTAATTAAACTTATGGGTAGGGTTTCAGTGCTTATTTTTGAAGGAGAAATTTGATGACAACTATTTATATTTCATGCACTATTTTATAGGTTATAAGGGATTTTGGACAGAGGTTTATGACTGGTTTTACAAGGTGCTGTAGTCAAGTTTTGTATTTTTGGAACAAGAGAGGAACTCACTTGGATTTATCCTCCTTAAGAGTCTGATAATTGTACCTTGATTTATCACACACCTAAGTTGATATGGTTTGCCAGTACACATCTCATTAGATAATGGCTCAGTTACTTTGAAAATGCTGACTGAACAGCATGGATGACAGAAGGTTTACATAAACAGGCCCTGGATCATTTATGTATGTATACATGCATGTGTGCATGCACGCTTATTTATTTGTTTGCATGTAGCACTTACACGGGTTCTAGTCACTATGAATAATCTTCTGAGAAACACTCTTCTGATAACATTACTGAGCCAACAGAAAGTCTAGACCCATGTAACCCTAATTTGGGAATCCCACTGTGATAGTTTTCTTCAAGATAAACTTTGAAGTAATGTTTTCAAACACAGTATATTAATAGGAACAGCTCAGGATATTAATTGAAGCAATTATTTTAAATATATCAGTCACAAGAAATTATAAACAGAAGCATAGTTAACTACATGATGTCTATGTAGCCAACGGGATTTATATAAAAATTATTTTAGTAAATGTACCCAAATAATTTGTGTCATTCTAATGCAAAGATGTATTTAAAAAGCAAATATATTTGTAAGATGACAACCAGGGAAAATGATCAAGGTTCATCCTTCATTGAATTCATTTTGAGTCAATTTCAAGAGTTACCGCAAGTGAACTGGACAAGAACTTTGAAATGCACACCCACTCAAAAGAAAAAAATATTTACTAATTTATGTATGCATTCATTCATTCATTCATTCATTCATTCATTCATTCATTCTTTCTTTCTTTCTTTCTTTGGGAGGCAAATCATTCACCCCGTATTTATATGTACTAACTGCATGCTCACAAATTGGAGAAAATAGAAAACACCTGAAAAGTGTGAAAACTGTTCATACAACTGAGATCTCACAGTAGAGCTGAAACTCGTTTAAAATACTCTGGCAGTTGTATTTTTGAAAAGGTTGACTCATCCAGTTTGCTTTGGGGGAGTCTCCACTCAGTGAATGGTAGATCTCCCCAATGCAGTACCTTGTATAGCATAACAGAATGTGTAATGGGCTTGTGGAGTCATGCTGTTTTTACTTACTCACTCACTGTCACACTTCTGTTTGTCAGTCAGCATACAAGAGCAGCTAACATGTTTGCAGCAAAATCTATAGTCTATAGCTGACACCATTTCATGCTCTGGAATGTGAATTTAATGAGTACTGCTGGGTACCGGTGTGAGACATGAAATTAAGTAGCATCCCTGCCATGTTATAATATGGTTTTGTCCCACGAGTCAGAAGTTATGGATGCAGTGACAAGATATTGTTCTGTTTAATAATTTTATTGTCTTGCATCATAAAACATGTGGTTATCAGAAAGAATTGAGAAGGGTGTACACAAGTATAGTATTAACCACACAGAATACTGGTACCAACCAGATATTACATAAAAATATTACTTTTTAACATAGGAACTAGTCAGTATCATCATAACTTTATAATACAATGCAAACATACATACATTGCCCTAAATAATGTGCAGTAAGGTTGTACTCTGCATACCGAAAGCACAGTAGATCATAACCCCCTGGTTAAGGAGTGGTAGTAGTGTGTACAAGCAAGCAGAAAGCTAGAACTAAACTCAACTGTTTCAGAATGCAAGGTATAAAGGAGCAGTGTGGATATCAGCACACATCATTTAATACTATGTGCAATAAAACCAAACACAATACTCAGATGAGATGTTTATTTATACCATATCATTTCAGCAAGTTCCCACACATTCATAAATCTTTTTTTTATCTCCTAATTCTTTGTATGAATATTTCATTAAGGTAAAGCATTTCAATAAAGTTTCACAAAAACTTTAAATAAATTTCTTTCCCATTTAACCAATGTTTGCTAATGAAAAATTTGACCCAAGCTGAGATTAAAGAAAGTTAACTATCTTCCACTGCATGGTACTGTACAGGTACACCTAATCATACTGTACAGATACACCTACCAAATCATACTGCACAGGTGCCTAATCATAATGTACAGGTACACCTACCTAACTGTTCGGTGCAGGTACACCTAATTGTACTGTACAGGTACACCCACCTAATCATACTGTACAGGTACACCTAATTATACTGTACAGGAACACCTACCTAATTGTACTGTACAGGTACACCTACTTGTACTGTACAGGTACATCTACCTAATCATACTGTACAGGTACACCTAATTGTACTGTACAGGTAGACCTACCTACTCGTACTGTACAGGTACACCTAATTGTACTGTATAGGTACACCTACCTAATCGTAATGTACAGGTACACCCAATTGTACTGTACAGGTACACCTACCTAATCGTACTGTACAGGTAGAACTAACCATACTGTACAGGTACATCTACCTAATCATTCTGTGCTGGTACACCTAATTGTACTGTACAGGTAGACCTACCTACTCATACTGTACAGGTACACCTAATTGTACTGTATAGGTACACCTACCTAATCGTAATGTACAGGTACACCCAATTGTACTACCTAATCATACTGTACACATATGTCTAATTGTATTGTACATGTACACCTAATTGTATTGTACTGGTACACCTACCTAATTGTACTGTACAACTACACCTAATTGTATTGTACAGGTACCCTACCCAGTTGTACTGTACAGGTACACCTAATTGTAATGTACAGGAACAACTACCTAATCGTACTGTACAGGTACTTCAAATTGTACTGTACAGGTACACCTACCTAATTGTACTGTACAGGTACACCTAATTGTAATGTACAGGTACACCTAATTGTCCTGTACAGGAACACCTATCTAATTGAACTGTACAGGTACACCTAATTGTACTGCACAGATACACCTACCTAATCATACTGTACAGGTACACCTAATTGTCCTGTACAGGTACACCTACCTAATTGTACTGTATAGGTACACCTAATTGTACTGTACAGATACACACACCTAATTGTACTGTACAGGTACACCTAATCGTACTGTACAGGTACACCTACCTAATCGTACTGTATAGGTACAACTAATTGTATTGTACAAGTACACGTAATTGTGCTATACAGGTAGACCTAATTGTACTGTAGAGGTACACCTACCTAATCGTACTGTACAGGTATATTTAATTGTACTGTACAAGTACATGTAATTGTACTGTACAGGTTCACTTACCTAATTGTACTGTTCAGGTACACCAAATTGTACTATACAGGTACACCTAATCATACTGTACAGGTACACCTAATTGTACTGTACAGGTACACCTACCTAATAATAATGTACAGGTAGACCTAATCATACTGTACAGGTATACCTACCTAATTGTAATGTACAGGTACACTAATTGTACTGTACAGGTGCATCTACCTAATCGTACTGTACAGGTACACCTAATCATACTGTACAGGTACACCTAATTGTACTGTACCTGTTCACCTACCTAATTGTACTGTACAGGTACACCTAATTGTACTGTATGGGTACACCTAATCATACTGTACAGGTACACCTAATTGTACTGTACAGGTACACCTACCTAATAATACTGTACAGGTACACCTAATTGTACTGTATAGGTACAAATAATTGTACTGTACAGGTACACCTACCTAAGTGTAATGTACAGGTACACCTAATCATACTGTACAAGTACATCTACCTATCATTATGTGCTGGTACACCTAATTGTACTGTACAGGTACACCTACCTAATTGTACTGTACAGGTACACCTAATTGTACTGCATAGGTATACCTACCTAACAGTACTGTACAGGTACACCTAATCATACTGCACAAGTACATCTACCTAATCATTCTGTGCTGGTGCACTTAATTGTAATGTACAGATACACCTACCTAATCTTACTGTACAGGTACACTTAATTGTACTGTATAGGTACACCTACCTAATCGTACTGTACAGGTACACCTACCTAATTGTACTGTACAGGTACACCCAATTGTACTGTACAGGTACACCTACCTAATCATACTGTACAGGTACGCCTAATTGTACTATACAGGTACACCTAATTGTACTGTACAGGTACACCTACCTAATCGTACTGTACAACTACACCTAATTGTACTGTACAGGTACACTGTCTAATCATACTGTACAGGTACTCCTAATTGTACTATACAGGTACAACTGCCTAATCGTACTGCACAGGTACATCAAATTGTACTGTACAGGTACACTTACCTAATTGTACTGTACAGGTACATCTAATTGTAATGTACAGGTACACCTAATTGTCCTGTACAGGTACACCTACCTAATGTAATGTACAGGTGCACCTAATTGTACTGCACAGATACACCTACCTAATCATACTGTACAGGTAAACCTAATTATCCTGTACAGGTACACCTACCTAATTGTACTGTACAGGTACACCTAATTGTAGTGTACAGATACACCTAATCATACTGTACAGGTACACCTAATTGTACTGTACAGGTACACCTACCTAATCATACTGTAAAGGTACACCTAACTGTACTGTACAGGTACATTTAATTGTAATGTACAGGTACACCTAATTGTACTGTACAGGTTCACTTACCTAATTTTACTGTACAGGTACACATAATTGTACTGTACAGGTACACCTAATTGTACTGTACAGGTATGCCTAATAGTACTGTACAGGTACACCTACGTAATAATACTGTACAGGTACAACTAACCGTACTGTACAGGTACACCTACCTAATTGTAATGTACAGGTACAGCTAATCTTACTTTACAGGTACATCTACCTAATCGTACTGTACAGGTACACCTAATCATACTGTACAGGTACACCTAATTGTACTGTACATGTTCACCTACCTAACTGTACTGTACAGGTGTACAGGTACATCTAATCATACTGTACAGGTACATCTACCTAATTGTACTGTAGAGGTAGACCTAATTATATTGTACAGGTACACCTAATTGTACTGTTCAGGTACACCTAATTGTACTGTACAGGTACATCTACCTAATCGTACTGTACAGGTTCACCTAATTGTACTCTACAGGTACACCTAATTGTACTGTACAGGTATACCTACCTAATCGTACTGTACACGTACACCTAATCATACTGTACAGGTACATCTACCTAATTGTACTGTAGAGGTAGACCTAATTATACTGTACAGGTACACTTAATTCTACTGTGCAGGTCCACCTACCTAATCATACTGCAGAGGTTCACTTAATTGTACTGTGCAGGTACACCTACCTAATTGCACTGTACAGGTACACCTACCTAATTGTACTCTACAGGTACACCTAAGTGTACTGTACAGATACACCTAATTGCACTGTACAGGTGCACCTACCTAATCCTACTGTACAGGTACACCTCCCTAATCCTACTGTACAGGTACACCTAATCGTACTGTACAAGTACACGTAATTGTACTTTACAGGTACACCTACGTAATTGTACTGTTCAGGTACACTTAATTGTACTGTACAGGTACACCTAATTGTATGGTACAGGTACACCTACCTAATTGTACTGTACAGGTACACCTTCCTAATCGTACTGTACAGGTACACCTATTCATACTGTACAGGTACACCTAATTGTACTGTACAGGTACACCTAATTGCAGTGTACAGGTACAACTACCTAATCATACTGTACAGGTACACCTAATCGTACTGTACAGGTACACATAATTTTACTGTACAGGTACACCTAATCATACTGTAGAGGTACCCCTAGTTGTACTGTACAGGTACTCCTAACTGTACTGTACAGGTACACCTAATCGTACTGTACAGGTACACCTAATTATTCTTTACTGGTACACCTACCTAATCGTACTGTGCATGTACACCTAATCACACTGTATAGGTACAGCTAATCGTACTGTACAGGTACACCTACCTAATCATACTGTACAGGTTCACCTAATCGTACTGTACAGGTACACCTAATTGTACTGTACAGGTGCACCTAATCGTACTGTACAGGTACACCTACCTAATTGTACTGTACAGGTACACTTAATCATACTGTACAGGTACACCTAATCAGCAGTTATAACAGTTACATCTCTTAAGTTGCTGATAATTAAATGCTCATCAGAAAGTCCCACACTGAATAAACAGAGCCACAGAAACCAAAAGATGAGAAGTATGTCTGCTTGTGGGCGACATAAATTTTGGTTGAAAGAACCTTGGAAATTACAAATACTTATAAGCACTGTGGCCATAAAGGTAGGTCAGTGGGAACATTTATTTCATATAGATGTGAAGACAATCAGTGGAGATATGTAATTCTGAATAATAAGATGAATTTAACATTGAATTAGTATGGAAAAGGATTAAAAAATGCTTTTTGTTTGAGCTATCCAGACCAGGAGGAGATGAGTTCCTATTTTACACCATCAAATTTAACCAGAGTACTCAGAAATTGAATTTTTAACCAGAGTAATGCAAAGTCCATCACTCCCACAGAGCAGAGTTAGAAAT
This sequence comes from Protopterus annectens, assembly GCF_019279795.1. Lineage (NCBI taxonomy): Eukaryota > Metazoa > Chordata > Ceratodontiformes > Protopteridae > Protopterus > Protopterus annectens. The sequence goes on from NC_056725.1 coordinate 1,614,212,443, forward strand.
CAAAACGTCATTGTCTAATAGATGTTTCAGGAAAAGGTCCCCAATAATGGAAATGTTAATGACATTAATAATGTGTAATTTATTTATTTGACAGATTAGAATTATCAGCTAATAGCTGAAATAACAGAAATTCACTAATTAGTCTGAGTTTTACTAAAACTGACCATGCCAAAAATGCTGGGACTTAGGTTAAGGACTTACTTATAAAAGGAATATATATATATATATATATATATATATATATATATATATATATATGTGAAAGTTGTAATCTGCAGATTAAAGATGTTGTAGTAGTGATCAATAATGAAAAATTATCTTGAGAAGGACTAAGGTTGCACAGATTGTTTAATTTCTTAGTGAAGAGATACATATTGTATTCTTTAGCTTCTCTGATCCCCCGTAAGATTTTAATATTTAAAGCCCACAAGGCAATGAAAAAGAGAACACCACAACTGTTAGCCTCCTTCCCCAGCATCAACTCTTAAAACAACTAGAAAAAGCTAAGTAACAACTAAATAACCCAACCAAATAAAGAGACCCCCATCAACCACACAAAACTGTACCCAGCTAAGGTTTATACAGTGGCACTCATTTGATTAGCAAGAAATGTCAGTAGTGCTCAAACACAATTTACCTCTGCTCTGTTATACAACATAAAAATATAGGCTGACTCCACAGACTTAATTTCCTTTTCTTTAACTGTCATGTTTAGGCCTGCTCTACCCCTAGATGTCAAAATGTTGTAAATGTTTACATGTCATGCATGAGCCTTTATTAAGAAGAAAATTGATTGATATTGTAGGAACCAGAAGTTCGGTTAAGATTAAATAAACAACAAAACAGAAACCATCGACATTGGTCAACAACATTTATAGAATGATGCTAGGCATCTACACTACACAATGGTGCCAAGTAATGAGAATCTGTAAGTACAGGTTTAAACTATAAGCTTAAACATGATGATACTGTAATAATACCACCTAGCGAACATTTACTAGGGCTAAACTCCAAATACATGTCTTTGGTTTATCTGTAAGACATATAGCTACAAAGGTGTACCTCTAAGAATTCAGACATAAAGGTTAAACAAATGTGTCTTCTCAGGATGCTCCAAATAACCCTTTAAGACATCAACCTTTATTACTGAATGGAGTCAAAAACCAAGAACTAGTCATCAGCAAGACCTACAACTCCTGGAAATGCCAAAGGGCCACTAAGTTATGAAGAGAAAACTAGTTACAAAATGGTAACTGCCTTCATTCCATTGGATCCTCCTGCATTCAATGCACAAAATAAGCCACTCTTGTATATAAATATTTTAGTCTAAAATATGGGCAAAAATCAGTATATAGGTACTATGTCTGCAGTGGAAGGAGAAACCAAATAACAGCTTACACCTCTTCAATGTTAAGCCAGATCCATCTGTTAAACTCACTACACAGCAGAGTCACAACAAATTAGCATACAGTGTATTATGCATAACAATATGGATGAGGGCAAAATCATTCACACTGCTTACCCTGACCTGGCCAAGGCATTTGACACAATACCCTGCTAAGGCACTGTGGACAAACTCAAGAGGTTAGGTATAAAACCTTATGTCACCCAGTGCATAGTCCGCTGGCTCACCGAGAGGATCCAAAAAGTAAGAATTGGGGAATCCATGTCTACAAAGAGGCCAGTCACAAGCGAAGTCCCTCAGGGATCAGTCTTGGGACCATTTTATTTTTTTGTAATTTACTTGTCTGAAGTCAAGGCCAATGTCAATGGTGTCTGGCTGACTAAATTTGCAGATGATTGCAAATTAGGAGAAGTCATAGAATCCCCCACTGACACAAATGTTCTCCAGGAAAGGCTGACACAGACAAGTGACTGGTGTCATAGCCATGAACTAAAACTGAATGCCAAGAAATGCATAATGGTATCTTTTGGGAAGTCATCCACCCCTGGTAACTATCATATTGACCACACATCACTAAGAGTTGACCCAGTAGTCAGGGACCTGGGGACACACATAGACAGAAATCTAGCTTTTGACCATATTGTGTCTACAGCAATGAGGAAATCATTCTATGCTGTGCAACTTATAAACAAAGGTATGGCATCTAGGCCCAGGGAAGTTATTTGTCCAATTTATTCAACATTCATCAGACCTGTCATTGAGTACAATGCCCCCTTTGGTATGTACCTAACCAGGCACATCCAGCAACTGGAATGTCCACAGAGGTTCCTCACTAAATGAATACAGAGTGTATATAATATGTCCTATGCAGACTGCCTCAGGGCCCTATCTCTATATTATGTCTTCTACAGGCTGTTGAGGAGAGATCTATGCCTGATATGCAAGGCATTGTGAGACCCCACTCTGATTAACCTCCTGCATAATTGCAAAACAAACAGCACCAGAATTACCTGTTCTAAAGACTTACACATTGCCTGTGATATAAATAGGACTGTTGGAAAGGCAGGTATGTACCACAGACTTCCCCTTCCCTGAAAGAGGCTCCCCATCTATGTGAAGCAGGATTCCTCCCTAACTCAATTCAAGTGTAATTTGGACAGTTGGATGGGGAACAGGAAATTCATCTCTGGTCTGGTACCTTTGTCTATAATAGGCACAAGCAGCCTGTAAATGTTTCATCTCCCAGGCCCCTGCATGAACCTATGAACATATGAACTATTCCTTCATCTCCCAGGCCCCTGCATGAACCTGTGGACCTATGAACTATCCCAAGGCTGTATCAACTTCCTCAAAGATGTTACAATACCAAACATCTAATGTCATCAAGACTATTGTCTAAGGTATGAACTAATAATAAGGGGCAGGGGAATTTGTGATTAACATGGACAACGTAACACTCAGTTATTGCTTGAAAACTGAAGCAATGAATTTAAAATGGAATTTCACTCTTTGAAAAAGCCCAAATGATACCCTTAACAGCAAACTCATACCAGTAATTATGCACTCATTTTTCATTAAACCATTCCAGAAGGTGTCCACTTACATTGTCTCCTGCTGCAGGTGCATTTAGTATTACAAACTATATGTTAAAATATGCAAAATTAATTAGCTGCAATGCCCAAGAAATAAGGTACATCCAATTACATACATGTAATATGGTCTATTCAACTATTTTTGTGGCACTGAAAAGCTGAAGAAGGTCCAAAGATGAAAGGCTCAAAACTACTGAAAAACATGAAACGAAAAAAAATAGATGCTTATCCAGTTATTAAATAGCACATGTTACTAGCTCCGATCTTCTGCTATTGGGCTCTCCATGAGCATATACTGAACAGAGTAACACATAAGTAGATAAAACCGTCTACACATGAAATTAAAAATAAAAAGACAATTTCGATTGGGCACATAATGTAGTCTTGTATATTGCACAAATCACCACCTGCAAAATAAATTAATAAATACAATTTAAAAATAAATATTAGTTCGTGGTTATATAACATTTAAAAAATAACCCACTGAGTATTATGAAGTAACATTACATGGAAAACTAAGCAAACTTATATATTTAAACATTAAACTTTTAAGTAAATTAGAACAGATTTTTTTCTAAATGCATGAGGGTTCTGTTTTGTTAGCAGTCTTATAGTGTGAACCATTCCATGAAATATATACATTTGATGGGTATGACTTTCAAAATCCAATACCATTTAGAATCAGGATCAGAATGTCTCACGGCATATTAAATATTTTTGTTTTTATTTCTTTTAGCAAGTTGGCAGCATTTTTTAATATTAAAGCCATTGGACAAGCTTTCATCTTAGTTTTCTGGTCACAAGCAGAACATGGATTACACCCACTGCACTAAGTGGTTAGATTAACATGACATGTGGAGGTTGTCCTTGAGAGTGGCCTGTCACATAACAACACTTTGGCAGAACCAGCTATTTGCATGAAAAATTCTTGAATTGCTTCTTTCAGATTATTACTTGGCCATTAGTCCTCACCAAGCTCTATTATTATAAGATTTATTTTCCTGACCTACTCTCCAAAGCTAGAAGATTGCTCTTTGAGTTAATAAAGTAAACTGATACCAGAGCATAATGTCAGTCTTCTAATGTTGATGTTCTTGTTTTCATACTTTGAAAGCAGGACACTAGGCTACACAAAATTTCATTTGTAGACTTGTTATAATTTTGCAGGTTGCAGGTGGAACTATTTTTTTTCAGAGCTGCAGTAATTACATTTATTTGAGGATAAATGTAAGTTTCCTTGACAAGACATATTATATTACGGTGTAGTAGTTTCCAAAAGTTATACAATAAAGCATCTTTTATTTAACATCACACTACTCTCCCCTTCCATATGATCTGTAATCTGACAATTATCTTAAAAATGTTCCGAAGAAATATGTTGTTTTACAAATGTTTTCATTTGGAGCATAATTAGCTGAATGAGGTGATACATTAATTTCATGTTTGCAAAGATCAGTTGTTGTTGTAGGTTGTTTTTGTTTTCATGTTAAAAGGTAAATTATCATTAACAAAACCATGCACAGTGTTCAGACTGGCTAAACTAATTCCGTGTTCCATTATCCATCACTGTGTCTTGATTGCAAATGTTAAATCTAAATATAAGACCATTACAGGTACATAAATGGAATACTCAGTTCCAGTGTGTGTTAAATGGACAAATCTATGGCAGCAAATAAAGGTGAAATATTGAAGAAATCTAATGGTAAAGATAAATACCAACACCTAGTGCAATATGCTGCACATGGAAATATAGCAGTTAAGTCCTTAATAGTTACAATGCTGCAGTTTACGTTTGTCACCTCATTACAAAACCACTCAATCATAATATTCCACCAAACCCAAAGTAATGAAAAACACTCAAACTCAATAGACTAGGCACAGAAAGGAAGTAACTCATAAATAGGTAGCTTCATATTTCATAGTTAAACCTCTGAGGCCATTGACTGAAACTATGGAATCCAGATGTAAGGCTGTTGTAAAAATTCAAATGGTATAATCAACAGTTACAGGTGTCTTTCAGAAAGAATGAAAATAAATATCCAGATATGAATAAAATGCCATCAAACTCAAACTTAGAAATTAATTATCAAATTTAACATGGCATGTTACTCCCAGAATCACCAAAAAAAGATTTGTACTGCTGCCTGATGTTACTTCAAATTAGAAATATTGTCCTAATGCAAAATGTCAAATCAGTCTTTCAGCCAGTATCAGATAGTCCAAGGCAGTTGAACAGCAAACGCTAGGTTTGTACAAAATGGTAGCAAACCAAAAACAGGTGCTGATTACTGAAGTTAATGTGCTATATTGCACTGCACATTATCACAGAAAGTGTTAGCTGCTGTCTGCCATTGTTTTATAGACAGCATGTCACCTTATTGTGAAATGCCAAGCCACAGAATTCCAAAAGAAACAAAAAGTACAAAACATATCAACTCCAACGAATAATCTGCCACAGAACGATAGCAAACACCTCCTTCTGTACACACATCGTGGTAGGAATAAATTAGCCCTTGAACATGAAAAAAGGATAAAATGAAATGCAGATCTGTCCAGCAGTATTAGCACTGACTCCACAGTATGGCATCATTTAAGAGCTTTCAGTCAGTGATCTTTAGCAGACATATGGAATGCAATGTCAACATTTACATGGAGAATAAATAATCAGCAGGTACCTGGAGTAGGGAAGTTAAACTGAACCATGACATCTGAAAACTGTGGAATACTAGCTCTACTTCTTCCTTGCTTGTGCTTTAACTCTGACTATGATGTGCGATATATTGCAATATGGGGCACAACTGATTTTATATTGCAATATGGGGCACAACTGATTTGCTCATAATCCTAACAGCTAACTTAATAATGGTATAATGGAAATTCTAATACTGAATATACAGTGCTAAAATGTCAAACTTTTACAGCATTAAACGTTTGAAATCAAAATAACTATTTACCTACATGTGTAAAGAGATGTATTTGCCCCTCATTTTGTAGGACCTATTTTAGTTTTCATTTCTGAATGTTGATAACAGAAGAAGGATATTGTGTGTGGATAGTCTGTGTTCTGATGTCATCCCATATGTATTATAGTTATGCTGCATTACATATTTTAATTTTGACATTTTAAAGTTTCAGTGCTTTGGCATTTCAACATTGTATGCTCAGCATTATGATTTCCAGTCTACCACTATGTCTAGAATAAAAAAATAATGCTACTGGCATTGTGTCTATCAGAAATGTACTGTCCCAGTTTCCTGTTCTGAGATATATTATCAAGGAATATAAAAAGTAATATCATTGAAAGTAAAAGTTTATTCACTATTACATCCCTAATATCACTAGTCAGACCAAAGAATGTGATCAACACTGCAGTCAAAGAATACTTTTTGCCACTTTGTACTAAAGTCAAATTTACTAGTCTGAAGATTTAAGACAACTAATTTGGAGATTTCTGGAGGAAATTCTATTCTTATCTCCCATGTTACTATATTAATTATGTCTTGGAAAAGTAAAAGTTATAATGAGATTTACTTCTGAATAGCAAAACTGGATCTTGACAGTGATGAAGTGCTTGTACCAGAAAGATATAATTTGCAATCATAATGACCACCCCTCCAAGGTATTGCTACATGTAGGCAACATATTTAAATATTTGTTTCAGTGCTTGCTTTCTTCAGGGTTCGTGTGATTTGCTGAGTAAATATGATTCCTGCTTAGTGATAACATGTATGTAACTTTTATTTATGAGTATGGAAAGAGGAGAGCTGCTGTAGGTGAAGTAGACTAGTTTTAGAAGAGATGATGCTTTTTTGAAACAGCTACATTAACTGTAAAAATTAACTCTTAGCACACCATAACAATGTGAAATTAAGCAAACTAGGCTTATGCATAATGCAAACATCTTTGGTTATCCAAACTCCATACCAGTGAAATGTGACTTCAGATATGTGCATATGCATCTAAGTATGTGAATGTACATATATACAGAAAGGCAGAAATTCTCCTAAGTATACAAGAGCTCATTTCAGAAAGTCCTACATCTTTTGGTTCGCCATTTGAAAGTTTAATAGTTTGATTTGTAAATACAGAGAGATGGATGATACAGGAAAAGTAATCAAATGAGTCTCCACCAAGTCTTAGCCACCTTGGTCACTATAGGTATGATTTGCTATAGTTCACCTGCAGTGTAGAAATAATAGAAAAAAATCCAAAATGTCACAAACCTTATTTTTTTCTGGGATACTTCATACACACACATGCACACATCTTGCAACCAACTCTGAACCAAATATAAATAAATGGTTCAGCATCTCCTATCAGGATACCAATGACATGCAGTGTCCCTCACAGCAGATGAAGCAAAACCACTGATCTTAGTATTAAAATAATTTATAAGAAAGAGAGAATTTGATATGTCACTCCTCTCCTTAGGTCAATAGGGTGGGGTAGGGCAACATTAGCATTTATTCAAACTAAGGGTTTGGTTAGATAAAATCTGGCATGAAATCACAAAAATATCACAAATCACAAATGTCTTCATTCTTGCCCATATAAAATGCCATTTAGTCAAGTGCCTCTCTAAAAAACAATGACAAGTGCTACTATCATCTCCTTCCTAGTAGATGCAAGTTGCCAAGCATTTAATCATACTCACCCCATGCCTGCATTTAACAAACTGCTGCGGAATAGAATGCATCAGAAATGGAAAAAAATAAGACTGATTCCCACCATAAGGTAAGGACATTTGCTAATAACCTTGCATCAAGCAAAAGTAATAAAGTGGGTCTATAACTGCCTAGTTCCCCAAGTATTTTCCTACATTATGCATTAGAATTTGTGCTAATCTAGATGAGCTCTGAAGTTTCATTTGGTCCTATATCTGAGTATACAACTCTAGCAAATTTGGGACCAGTATATGTTTACTGCTCTTATAAAACTACTCTGATAGCCAGACCATCTAGTCTCACAGCATTCTTAGTAACCAATGTATGCATTGCCCTCTATGTATTTCTTTGGTAATGACTTTCCTATTTAATACATGCAAAGCTGTCTCTAGAATTTCTCTGGTGCCACGTAATTTGGACTAGAAGCATCCTTCTTCTGAAAATGAGACATCAGAATCTCATTTACCCTCTCTGCATCAGTAGTTACTGCCAGGATAAACATCATGCATCATTATGTTTGCTGACCCATTCTGTTTTTAGAATGTGATTCAGTCATTTTGGTACAGACATCACTTTCCCCTTCTCCCATTTCTCCCATTCTAAGAATGTGCTCATTTCTCATTTGTAATACAGCATCACATGATAAACAGCTGCATATTGTTTTAAGAACCTGATTTTCCACCATTCCTTTTCCCTCTTGCAAGCTGAGGCTTTTTAGTCAACCTCTCTTTCCTGTGTTTTAAACCTAATGTCTTCCACTTATGCACCCTTTATTCTTCATTTTAGTTGTGTCCTCTACCTCACCTAGTGTTCCCTCTGTAATTTAAATCCTTCATAGTGGCAGGCGAAAGAAATGATCATGCCTTCTACTTTTGCCCTGCATGTAGTCACTCTGTTAGATATTTTCTAGCTGTTCTGTGTCTAAAAATGAGGAGGTCTAGTCTCTGACCCTAAAATGTAATTATGTGATCCAGGTCAGAAGCCTTTAGAATCACTATAGTTTGAGAATCAAGATGAGGTGATCTCAGAACCCACAATCACCACTGCCTCAAAAATGAACTTACCGTCCAGAGGTACGACTGACCTGTAGTACTAGTAAACTGCTCCAGATTGGTATAATCAATGGACTGCGAATGCAACATTCTGGACTCTTCAATATGGTGACAGCCTACATAAATATACAGGTATTAAGAGATTTTAATAACCGCCACAGGGAAGTCCTTCCAGCCTCCTGTTCAGCAGTGCATTAAAATTCTCACCTAAAATTACTGGGATGGTATGGTTACCAAGCCCAGTAAATCTTCTGATGCACTTGCTGCAGTAGATAGGCAACATCCTCATCAAGACATTAAAAACTGTCCAGAAGCACTTTTCTTGAAGTCATATTTGCTTGCAGTATTAACCACCTATCTGACTAAACCTTGACTGACCAGGTAACTCCCATCACACTACTCACTAATATAGCTGTGTCTTTGGAAAGGGAAAGAGAATCAGTTAAGAACATTCCACCCCATTCAGCTTTTAAGGAATGAACAGTTACACTTACAGATTAGTTTAGTTTAGTTTGTTATTAAAAGGATTAGTCTTTGCCTTCCTCAAAGTATCTAGAATCATCTTGCTCTTGGAGGCAATCCATATTCTCCTAACTTTCCATGTCACAAGTGTAATTTCTTGTGGGAATGCCAACTCCTTTAATTAAAATTTTCATACAAGGGCTGGAAGCTGGCAGCAGAATTGATACAGATCCTCTCAGGATTAGTTTGCAATATCACCTAAATAGATTAAGTATTTCACTCGGCACTGGTCCCCATCACAGATGTCTGAAGGTTACTTCTTAAAATAATGTAGATAATAGGCTGTACCCACTAATGGGAAGAGAAATTGTCAAAAGTAAATGGTCAGTATGCATACTGAAAATTCCTCTCCATCATTAGCTGAACTGCAAGTACTGATTCTTAACTTATTAATGCATTGCCATGCAAAGAAAACTATGGATTGTGTGTATGCAGGCCCTAAATCGCAATACGCTCCAGTGCATGGTTACCCCTCCACCCCCGAGGATCACATTCCTCCATTCTATTATCCATGCTGAAAAATGTAACCAGCATTGATCATTCTGTCCTGTACCTCAGACGTCAGCATTAAGTATCACACTCACCCAAGCAATATTCAGTGGAGACAGACTTCCAGATCTTAATGCATGCAGACAGCACTACAATGTATGTGCTTAATCCTAGGTGCATTGGTGTTTTGGAGCTCTTGACAGTTGGAGAGATCTTTAGTAATTTCCTTGTCACTCACTATATCACCACCATTTACACTGAACTGGTGTATTTTTGTATAACCCTGCCAAGCCTATTTAAATTATTTTAAAAAGCTTACTATTCTTAAATGTGAACAGTGATCTTTCTTCCAACATTTCACTTTCTCCATTTGAGCATGTGCACAGTGTCACGCAGCTGGAGTCTTGTTTTTGATATAATAATGCCCTTTCTACTTCTCTGCATCTCACTGTGTACCCGCCACCAATACAAATGGTCCCCTTGAGCAAAAAAAAAAGGCAAAATTCCACAGCTATGGCATATATGAAGGGTCTATATTAGAACAAAGAATAATTAAAATGCCAAATGCTCTAAAGAGTGAAAATGCCAGACCTCTATCTAGTTATTGTGGGGGGCCGTGACCCCCGCTAAATATATATACCAACTCTGAGATCACACTACAGTGAGGAAGGAGCAAATATTCCGATCTTCACTGTACTATGATCTCACAAAAAGCACTTCGAGTTATGCCATTTTTGCTTTTTAGAGCATTCGACATTTTAATTATTTATTGTTCTAATATAGAACCTGTATGAACACATAGAATGTAAAGCAGGTTGTCCTTCAACATCCCAAATAGCCAGTCCCAGAATGCAGTAATAAAAGAGATCCTTCCATTACTTCATTCCCTGCAAAATTCATTTGCAGAGCACAACCAGCAAGAATGGTGGTGGGGGAGGGTTACAGTCAATCCAAATTCAGCCACATGCAGCTGGGTGATGCAGACCTCTGCTCCAAAGTCATTCCATGGTCATCAAAGTGCCTGGCTGGATGCTACATTGGCCTCTTCCCTCTACAGTATTGGAAAGAGTCTATATTTGATAGGACCTAAGACAACATTGTTGATCTTCCAGCATGATGCAAAGCTGGGCTGGATATTTCAAGTGAATAGGTAGGCCCAGCTCTAAAAGCTTTTTTATTTCCAAAGGAAGAGTGTTATACTATTCAAAGAATGTCTTGCTATGATCTGGTGATATACACTCAGCATCACCTGCCACTATTAAGGATGGACCTATCAAGTGTACTTTAGATCAACTCTATCATTGTAGTCCAGCAGTCTGAAAAATTGTCTCAGCACATTTTTGGATTTATTATAGGATTTGATTCTGTAGACCTGATGAACCCCTGGGGAGTGGGATGTCTCCAGCAATTTTATTAACATTCCATGAATAAATTTCAATGGCTGTTGGCCTACAAACTGCCCCCTGCCCAGGTGCCCCACCCCAGTTTCCCACACATTTTTCACCTACTTCACTTTTCTAGGTTATCAATTTTTGCTTCCACCTTTATGAGAGCAAGTGTTCTAATCCCAAAACTAGACAGAGTACTGTACAAGAACAGACCAGCACTCCTTAGGTTCCATTGATTGGGCCACCATCTCATTACATATGCCGGTTAATCTCTCTTCCTGATTGCCTGCTTTCTCTTTCAGTATCCCTTTTTTGTCTTCCAGAATCATTTTCATTGTGCTTAAAAGAGGTAATACATTATCTTTCATGTCTGGTACCCGTGTTTGGGTGACCACCATACTGGGATACCACATGATCTGCAGTTCTCTAAATTTAGCTACAGACCTTATCAGTGGTTCAAGAGTGATATGTAAAGGGCTAGGTTTATCTAGTGTTTCTGACTGTCGTTTAGCTGCTTTTTCCTCATTTGGCACAAAGGATTAAGGTTATGAGCTGTTTCCTGTCATTTAGGATACAGGATTTGATTTCCTCAGCCTCTTCTGCCTGCCGTGGGACATTATGCAAGTAATTTAAAAAGACAGTGTTTTGAAACAGCTGGGAAACTGGGCTAGGCTCCTTAATGGTTTATTAGCCTGCATGCTTAGTAACCACCTATGAACCTATGTGGGGATTGGAGTTCATAACAAAATGCTTGCATGACCACCCCAAGACAATATATATTTTCTTATAATGTTCTATATTTTATCATTAGATTCATATGAATGAGTAGTAGTCTTAAAGTATAGTGCATTCACAGTAGCTGAAATAAAAGTGGCTGGAGTGGTGCATGCCTGGTAATGCAGTTCAAAGTTTGACAGGTTTTTACAGTGTAAACTGTGGCCTTTTATAACAAGATATGAATGCAGTGTATGTCTTACAGAATTCAGCCTGCCAGCAAGGCTGTTAAATGGACATGCCTTTCCTACTGGAAGGCTGAATAGGTTATTTTGATTGGCTGGGATGATTGTTCTACATCTTAACCTTGTATATTAATTATTAAATCCCCACCCTAGAGAATTTGCTGTATTCCAACTGAGAAAAGGGTATTCACCATCCTGCAGTGCTGGTCACTTGTGCGGTCACTCCAGTCATGGCAGAGACATGAGTGCCATCTTAACATTGCTGGGCAATCAAATGACCTCTTCTATCACAAACAGTACTTTTGTACCTCACAGAAAGGAAACAAACTATTCGAGTAGCAGTGGCATCACTATGTTGAATGGTTCTGTAAACCATAGTTAGCCATAACTTCTGCTTACACACACTAAAGAAAATGTCCCGATTCATTTAATTTTTCAGATGAGTGTACTGCCGAATACATTTGAAGTCTGCTTAGTTTGAGAATTAAGTACTTTAGTAGTCTTAGTCCAAAATAGCCAATGGAACTCACATATTGCTCAAGCTTATGACAATTAAACTATACTAGCAGGCATAAATATTTTAAATATAAGTTTATTATAGCAGATGAATTGCATTTTAACTGAAATCATCTGATGTCTACCTAAATCACAAGGCAGGCTAATCCTACCCAATCTGTGTATTCAGACAATAATGAAAGTGTTACCCATTCTTTGCCAATTTCTTTAATCCTGAACTTGAATATTTGACACCAGGAAGGAATTTCATTACAAGTGTTATGTTATAAGTAGATGAGCTGTAAGTGTAGAAATACATTTTCATTTCAACCTCTCTACTGGGATTATAAAAAAAATAATAGGACTGATGTCTTGCACTAATGGCCTACTGCCATTTTGAATCAAATGCAGAATTCAAATATTGTACTCCATCAAACAATTAATCTGATGTTACACTGGTGATTAAATGTTTTCTCTGCTAAAATGCAGTGAGAGAAATACACTGTGAAGTCACTCTTTTCAAGTATACCGACACTTTTATTTTAAAATATATACTTGTAAAGCGAGACACACTCATCACACTAAGCACCATAGCAACCAATTAGTGGGTGTTGCCTTTAATAGGTTGTGCTCTTCAACTGAGAAACTGGTCTGATGCTAATGATTCTGAAAGGATATAATATATCAGTAGTGGAATGTGCCATGCAATCATTCAATCATATTGATTTAGATATTTTGTGCTATGAATTATGGTACCAAAAATGTAAGGGGTAATATTAATAAAGTATCGATTCTTGGTAATTTTGATGTGGTAGATACAGATAGAGTTGTTTATTTTACATTTAAATAAAGAAGTAAAACTAGAGTGGATGTATCATTTGTTCAATTAACCACTTTTTTTGCAAATTTAAGTGTATGATGAACTTTTACGAAACGTGCCTTAAGATGAAAACATAATGCCAACCTAGATGCTTAAATTTTGATGGACATGTTTATTTGAATATTAGTCAAATGTTGCGCAAGTGATCTGCTTTGATTTATTTCTGTCCACATTATTACAACCCATACTTTAATATTTAAACATTTTTTTGTTTTAATCTTTTCTGCACTCTCTACTTTTTTGGGTTATATGTACAGTGGTCATGGTGTGGAGTGCATTTGTATTATGCTGTAGGATATAATCTGAATCAATATGATGGTAAGTCGAACAAAACATAAGCTGCACGCATACGCATCGAAGCAGATACTTCTAGATTACTACCAATATATTATACATGGCAAACAAATATCAAAATCCAACATCTCAGGTAAATGTAGCAGCACAAGTGAGCACTGCAGCTCTGCAGTACTATAAAGCAGAAAAGATAGTAGGTGAGCATCAAAGAAGGACAACCGTGCAGGTGAGAGGCATCAGCACATCTCACATCCACTCAAGGAGTATGCCACCTATGACAAACAAACACGTTGCAAAGAAATGTAGCATATGGAGGAATCTAACACAGAATGGATGCACAGATTGTGCATAAGTTAACAAGCAAGCAGACTTATATATAAGTGCAGCCCCAGAGCTTGGCCTGATGTTACAGTCAAGGGTAGCCATACTCATACATAGTGTTAATAGAAAGGAATGGCTGCTGAATAGGGTAATATCAGAAAGACAGATTACATAGCACAGGGAAGAAAAGGAGGAATGGTATGGCAAGGTCATGAGCTGCACTGCAAGGTAGCAGCCAGTGAAGACAAACTGCCCAAGAGACATGGCCAAGACTATAGGAAACGTGGCATCGAAAGCATGAACAGAGATGCTGCAGGGAAGCATAGTGCTGCAAGTGTTCATGACAAGTGATAAAGAGAAACCTTATTTGGACACACATAACTCCTAACAGTTGCACAGGCATGATTGTGTGTGTATATGTATGTGATGGCAAGAGTGTCATTGTAAATCAAACTGTGGAAATACAAGTGACTGTACACTAAAGAAATGCAAGACAGTGTGTACTGCTGAAGGGTAGATAAACTTCCAGGAACAGCAAGAGCCAAATATTGAACAAGTATGTTATCTAAAGCAAAGGAACAGTAAGGATAACTGCTGCAATGATAACAACTACACAACAACATATTAACACAGCACCAGAGGAGAGGAGATGAAGGCTTGGTCAAGGAAGAGTGACTGGAATACGGACAAGGGTTTGACATATTTGCATACATGGAGTAGGAAAGCATGTGTGAGAGATGCGGTCCAGAGTGAAACTTCATAAGTTTAGATTTCCCTGTGTTCAAGTCTGATGGCTACCTAGTAACACAGCCAGACTCATAGGTTCATAGGTTCCTAGGTTCATACTAGGCTATCTGCCCTAGGGCATTTATAAGCCTAGCCAGAGTGTGTTTGGCTTTTGCCACCCATTTTAAATTAATTTTGCTATGCCCTTTTTCGAGGTTAGTATACTGTGCCTCTGTCTAACAGTGACACAGAAGTGATACCCGGGGTAAACCTACGATCTCCCATCCACTCATCAAGATTCCTCTTGAAGAGAGTCAATGAGGGACTCTGCCTAACCTGGACTGGGATTTTATTCCAGAGTGAAGGGAGCCTCTGGGTTATGAATCTGTCCCTCCAGCATGTCCTATTTATTTCAGTGCTGAGGTTCAAGTCTCATGGGATTTGGATTTTCTGAGGTGCAGCATGTCCATTAATTCCGGTGGACATGGCTTTATGCCAGGCACAGACTGAGCAGGCGGTATGCCACTGAGTAGAGCTGGAGTTTCTTTAACCAGCGATGGCATCTGTTTGAGCCCTTTGAGCCTCTTGGTGAGGTACTTTTGGGGTCTTTCCAGTTGCTGCAGGTGTCTGGTAAGGTACATCCCAAAGGGGCATTGTACCCATTATGGGCCTGAAGAGGGATGAGTAAAGAGGCACGATGACCTCCCTGATCTAGATGTGAATCCCTTCATGATTAGGTGGGCTATATAAAATGTTTTTCTAACCACTTTGGCCACGTGGTTGTCAAATGAGAGACTGCTATCAACTTGGGTCCCCAGGTCCCTAATTACTTCTTCTGTACTTAATGGATTACCACCTATGTGGTAATTTGTGGGCACTTTGTTTTTGCCAAAGGGGATGACTATACACTTTTGCCATGACTCTGGCACCAGTTGTCTGTTTCTATGAGGCCTTTGGAGGGTGCTTGTGTCGGCTGGAGAGTCAATTATGGGGCCCAGTTTGCAGTCATCTGTGAACTTGGTCAGCCACAGTCCTTCCGTGTTGGCCTGTACCTCCGAGAAATATATACCAAACAAGAGAGGTCCCAGGACTGAGCCTTGTGGGATGCCACTTGTAACTGGTTTGAGTCTGACATGGCTCCAGCAATTCTAACCATGTGGGTGCTGTCCTTGAGCCAGTTTGCAACCTATCTAGTGACATAGGGGTTTATATTTAAGCTGGTGAGCTTATCTATAATGCCAGGTCCAGGTAGGCTGTGTGGACCACCTTCCCCTCGTCAATGGCCTTGGTGACTGTTTCAAAGAAATCAACCAGGTTTAAGAGGCAGGATCTGCCCTTAACAAAGCCGAACTGGGTAGGATCCAGTGTCTGTAGGTCCCCAATATCTTTATTTATGAGGTCCATGATGATCCTTTTCATAGCTTTGCAGACCAAGCTAGTCAGGCTTATGATAGTTTCCAGGATCCCTTGAGGCACCAACTTTGTGGAGAGGGACCACTGTTGCTGTATGCCACTCTTTGGGTACATATCCTGTAGTAAGGCTGAGATTGAACAGTAGTTTTATGTTTGGGTTTAGCTCTTCTTGGAGTTCATGTAGGATGCAGCCGGGACACCGCCTGGTCCCATTGATGCTGTGTTTTTGCTTTGGAAAACCTGAGCATCTGAGATGTCCGGGGAGCAGCACTCTGCTGGGATAGATATTTTCCTGAACCTGTCAGCTAGCATGTTGGCAATGTCTGTGGGTTTGGTGTATTTTGTCATTTTGGACTAATTCTGAGCATATCTGGGAATTCCCACCCAGGTTACGAACATAACTAAAAAGCCTTGTGATTATCCTTAGTGTCCTGTGCAATTTTGCTGGCCTTAGACGATTTTATGAGTGCCCATAGTTTTTGCTAATACTGATCAGAGATGCCTTCCCTTTTGGGATTTTGCTCTATCATGTAGTAGCTTCCTCCTTCTATTGTATAGTTTGTTTATGGTTGGGTCCACCAGACAGGACGCCTGCCTTTGGAGGATTGGGTCTTGGTTTTATTTGGGATTGTGGATGATCCATGCATTCCTGAAGGAGTTCATAGAATTTATAAAGGATTCTGTGGTCTGGATTTTCCACAGGCCCGGGGCTTTGAAGGATTCCACCTCAGTTTTGAGCACTGTGGTTTTCTGGGAAGGGGGGTCGGGATGTGAATATCCAGTGAGATTAGTTTATGGTCTGATCTTACCAGTGAGGGATACACTTCTGGAGCATAAAGTCCCCATGTTGGTGATGATCAGGTCCAGTATGTTTTCCCTCTTGTGGGAGTGGTAGTTGTTCCATAGAGTTTATAAACTCTAGGAACCTTTGGGCTAGGGTGTTGGAGCTAGAGTAATGCTCCCAGTCTATCTTTGTAGTTGAAATATAATGATGTTTGGAGAGACCTTCATATTTTCCAGTGTTCTCAGGAAGGCTTCCTGGTTTGGAAGGGTGGTCTGTAGCAGGCTATAAACTGGAAGGCAGTTTTACCCACTGTTAGTTGCACATGGATAGTCTCTGATGCTGTGCCACCAACCTGGTGGTGTGAGTATCTTATTGATACTCCGTGGTTCGGTCCAGGTTTTGCATGGTATGAGGTATAACCTGGTAGTGCTGGGGTGCTCTCGGGAGCCTTGAACCAGGTTTCTGTTACTGCACAGATATCGATGTTCTCCATGCTAAGGAAAGTTTGTGCATCTTGAGGTTTAGACTTCTGGCATTGAGTAGCATTACTCTTAGTTTCTTATCCCTTGTGATACCTATGGAGGTGGGTTTGTCTTTTGAGTCTTGCCTAAAAAGGCACTATGGAGGTAGCAAGAGCCTTTGCCAGTATCCGAAAGCACAGGTGCAAGCCAACATGTCATCCCAGGCTGACAGGCATTGATCCCCTTTGAATGACACCAATACTTAAGCCAATTGTTGAAATTGATCATCTTGTCTTCATATTGTGGCATCATTCTTGGTGAGGGTAAGATGCTACTCAAGGTCAGGGCTACATGCTCAGGGAGCTCCTCTATGTCTCTTTTCATGTAGTCCAGGGAGGTACGTCTCAGGTCATTCACACCAGCATGGACAATGACTGAGTCATATTTGTACTTATCTTGGAGTGACCTGAGTGCTTGTGTTATGTGGCGGATCCTAGCGCCCGACAGGCAGCTCACCATGACCTTCTCCTTGTTCAGCCTGGTGAGCGGGACGTCAGTGTGTCTGACGATAGATTGACCTATTACAAGTGTATCAGGTGTGTTGTTTAGCCTTAAGGGCAGTGACTGTTCGGCACACTGGCTTTGTGAGCTATGTGTTGCACGTGTTTTGCTTGGGTGTCTGCTTTGGAGGTATCTGCTGCTTAGGCAGATTTTTATTTAGAGCCTCTGAGTACGTTTTTGTGTGTTTATGTGTTTGGTTTGCTGTTGTGGTAGGTCTATGTGAGACTGGAATTGTAGTGAGTGTGGTTTCCTTCTCCTCCTGACTGGTTACACCAGTACTGAGTTGAGAGAGCTTAGCCTACAGTTTGGCTATATGGTTGCATCTCTCACATGTGTTGGAATTTGTTGGAAGGAGGAGAGGGTTGTCTGTGTACATGAGGCAGTTGTAACATTGCCTCAAGATTCCCAGATTAAACAGCGGGACCGGAGAGGAGATTGACAACTGACCTTTGGACATGCTAGAATAGTATTGGGAATTCCTTTATAATTGAAAAAAAGGGCCAATGGGGAACAAGGTACTCAAGGGGAGTTTGTGAGGGTGTAGTGCTTTTAATTTTTTTAGTGCTGACTTTTATAATTGCTTTAGTGAGCAAGTGACAGGTAACTTAAATGCAATGTGTTACAGGTAACTTAAATGCAAAAATGACAAACAGTAACTTTCTTTCAAGTGAAACAAGGAAATAAGTACAGTAAGCAATGCAGATATCACTAGGGATCCACAGAAGTGCTGAAAAGCCGTGTTTTAGGTGGAATTAGCTTTTCAGGGAAATAACAAGCAAACAAACAACAAGCATACAAACAAAACTAGATTCAGCAGGCCTGGATCTAGTCTATGCTACAGCAAACAAGGTGTACCAATTACAGTAAGAAGCAGTTCAAATATGCAGGCACTATAAGCCTTTAACCAGAAATTCCCAGCTCAGAAGGGCAGAGTCCAGCCTCTCCTCCCACAAGAGTGCAGACCACGAACCCTCTTAATGTAAAATAACTGGCCTGAAGCCCAAGTGCTTAAACCAGAACTAATACACTTTTAGAATAACAGACACTGAGCCCTCAATCAGCAGTTCCCAACTTAGAAGGATGTAAGCTACCTGTCCTGCCACCACAGTGCAGGCCACAAACCTTCCTAATGTAAAACAACTGGTCTGAAGCCCAAGTGCTTAATCCAAAAGACTTAGAATGATAGCTATACTTTAATCAAGTTACTACCAAGCAGTAATAAATACAATTGAGTACTTTCAAGATGACGCAAAAGCAAAATAAAGTAGGAAGAAACACAAATACAGTAAAAGCAGATAATTTTTTTTTTTTAACTATCCAGTTATCTATCATAGTTTGAAGCTAGTTTATAATAGCAGATGTTCCAATTTCTGCCAAAAGTCTATTGTTTAACCTTAGAGGTGCTTATTTAGAAATATATCTCTCTTTCTGGTGTCAATAAGATTAGTAAATAAATTTGTGTTACCATGTTTGAATGTCTTCTCATTCTTATAAAATTCCATTCCTATACATATATGTGTCCCTGTTAGAATGCTGTAAGTTTAGAAAATCGACATTCATAACAGCAAGCACTATACAGTGAAATGGCACAATTCTAAAGTGTTGTAACACCGAAGATGAAAACATTGCATAGTGCAGGGGGGTTATTGAGCAAGATCTCGGTACATTTGGGTTTGGAGGTTTGCCCATTTCTAGGTGTAGAACAGTCTCAAAGAATGTATATATAATTAGCAAGGAGTGTGGGTTGGGGCATGGGGATTGCCTGTAGCAAAAACATATATATTTGGTGTGTTATGGTACTTTGTGCCATTTGTGAAGGCTGATGTTTTAACACTCAGCATTTTATCATATATATCTTGCAGACCAACCATAGCTTACCTCTAATAAATCTAAAGTAAGACTGGAATCCCAAGTTCCTACAACCTATTTGAATACTCAAAGGTATCCTTCCATGATTTTTTTCTGTACTACTACAAGCATGTTTACTTTGATGATACCATATACATGAAAAGATAAATTGTTTCCCAGTGTTGGGTGAATAATGGTCTTAAACAGGTTACTTACTATTACTGAGCCACTAGTGCCAATGTGGCTTCTAGTCTTAAAGCAATGATCTTAATGCATAATGTATTTCCCCTAAAGGACATCTTAGCTGTCTCAGTTAATTTCTGCCATTTGCTCATTGTTTAACTTTAGATCATTCCCTGTGCTTACACAACCAAAATGTACTACTTTACATTTAGGTACACCATGTTAATCCAGGTTGATTTGTCTGTTTGATGTTATCAGAATAACTATTAATGTTCATCATATTGACCACTGCTGAAGTAGCCTTGGTTAAATGGGTTATATCCTGCTAAGGATATAACAGCCAGCCAGCTTCCGAAGCTTCAGGGCACTTTCATGAGCTCATACCATTACACTGCTCAAGCTGAGATAAAAAATACAGGTTTGAGTTCCAAGACCTTCACAGCTTTCCTACAACCAAAGAACGTGCTTCTGTGAGGGTTTTCAAGGATATGCAGTCTGCTTGTGTTGTTCCTTTGCTGGCAGTTAAGTTCCTTTTGGGAAGAACCTTCCACATTTTGAATTTATTTTTTTAAATGTGATCTCCTTGCTAGGAAAGTTGCTTTTCATTTAGGAGCTTTGTGTTTTAATGGACTGTCATGAGACTTAACTGTACTTTTTGGGAGTACACTTTTTTCCTGCACATTTAAAAGTAGTTAAAATGTTTATTTTTTTCCTCTGGAAAAGCTGTGTTTATTTTATTGTGTTTGTGTGAGTAATGAGTGACTTTTAACAATTCTAAATTCTTACAGGCTTATGCTGCTTGTTTTCCCTGGGAAAATGGTACCATTTCTGGCTTGACAGTGGAACAAACTACCACTGCCACAGCTGGTCCTTTTTCCAGCAACAAAAACAAAAACTTAAGCAGACATCTTTTGCTATCACAACAGGCTAGCAATTTTCCACGATGACAGGTGGGTGACTTTACTCTGCTGTTGCCACAGTTGATTCCTCAGACCACTCATCATTTAATATGAATCACTTTGGTGTAGCACCTGCAGACATTATGGTCCAGGGTTGTAGCAGCTGCTGGGGTCCCCGCAGTGGGCAAAGGAGAGCTGCTTTTGTCAGTCCTTGGAGAAAGAACAGGGAAGTCTTCCATGTTTAGTCAAAATGTTGTGCCATTCCCTGGGGAAGCCACTGCTGCTGCCATTAATTACTCTTTTGGCATGATATTCCTGTCAAAAGTCAAACAGAAAACAAAACCTCTATCTGCTCCCAGTCAAATTCATCTGGATAGGAGTAGTTCATCAGTTCTGGCTCAGGGTCTAATTCAGACTATTGACCCTTCTTATAAGAGGGTTTCTGTTAAAATAGGAATGGCCCTTTTCCTAAAGAGATACAAGATTCTGAATCCGGACAGGAAGATTAAAGGAAAGTTGTAGGGTTTTCTTCTCAGATTTCTGATACAGATTCAGAAAAGAATGCAATATCTAATTCTCTTTCTCTGGGTTTCTCTTTCTGTAAGACATTTTTCCACAATGTGCCAGTGTTTTCAGTGTGAGAACAGTGAGGTTTCTCAGTCCCTCAGAAACTAGTATGAGCTGTTACAAATAGAATTTTAAGAACCTTCACTGATCTCTCCAATGCTGTCAGAAATGGAGGCTGCATGTGACACTGCCTGCCATTTTCCTGATAGTCAGCCTGTTGCCTCTAAAAAGGCAGAGAGATTGTAGAAAGTTTGCCAGTCTTTTAAAGTTTGATACACTCTTCTCAACCAGCAACTATAGCTTTAGTTAATCGTACTGCTGCTAAACATTTAGTTAATTCTAATCTTACTCTTTCTGACAATGATGAGAAAATAATTGATAAGTATGGGAAAAGTGTATGAGTCTCCAACTTTGATTTTCAGAATTTTAAATTGTTGTGGTCATTTATTAAAGTTTATTCTGACTAATTGTGAAAGTATGAGGAGTGTTTTGCTTGAAGTTTCTTTTTATGAGGAAAAATCTGCTTAAAAGAGTTTAGTTTCTTCCATCTCACAGGTCACAACTCATTGTTTAATGTGTGTGTGACTTTGTTGATACTTCTTCAAGGACTATGTTCACTGGTACTGTTTTGAGGAAGTTTGCCTGTATTCTCAGAACCTCCCTGATTAAAAAAATGTGAAAAATTAGGTTTTAAATTCTCCTTTAGATAGAGTTTAGTTTTTGATATCTCTCCGATGCAGAGCTTGTCAAAAAGTATAATGACAGTGGTTAACTGATACAGGGAATCTCCAAGATTTTTCAGCCCTCCTTTCAAAATTTTCCAAGGGATTCTTTAACCTCTCATCCAGCTGGGGCAAGAAACAAAATAGTCTCAGCAAAATGCTGGTAAACAGGCATTTAAGAAACAATGGCAAGGGTTTACAAAAAGAATACAGGTACTCCCCAAAATAAAGGACAGTCCAACAAGTCAGAATGACTAGTCAAGGAACCGTGACCCCTCGTTGGCAGTTTCTTATAACTTCTAGAAAGTCTGACTCTCCACTTCTGTCTTCAACAACAGTTTCAGGGAATGGGTTCTGAAAATCATTCTCAATGTTACAGGTGGCATTGAGAGTAAATTCTTAATTTCCAGAAATTATTTTGTTTTTTCCCCAGACCAGAAGCCTCTATTTCCCACTGACCTTCAGCATATATTGTCTCAGGGAGTAATAGAACCAATTTCTCCTTCCCGGTTTGGCAACATTTTTTTTTTAATTCAAGAATGTTTTTAGTGCCAAAGAAATAAAATGCTATCACTTCAAACCTTTTACCTCTTATTCATCATTTACGTTTCCTGGTAATACTACATTTAATAGACACTTGTTGTCAAATCCCTATTCATCCAGATTTCAGGCATTTATTAATGTTTTGCCTGGATTACATTATCATTTTTCTGCCCTACCCTTTGGACTATCCACTGTACCAAGAGTGTTCACAAAGTATATATCTCCAGTTATAGCTAATTGCAGTTTACAGGGTATCCACATTTTTTCATGTAGATGACTTGCTTATCTTTGCAAAGTCTTTTTCAAAGTGTGAGGAATGTCTCACTTGGGTGAGAGATTCCTTACTCAAGCTGGGAATCCAAGAGAACATTGAAAAGTGTTTTTGTCTCCAGGCAGGATTGTTTTACTGAAGTGCCTGTTAGACACCTCACTTCAAAGAGATTTACAGACAGGATAAAACTGATCTACATCTTGATTTATTTATATGGTTTTCCATTCAGAATGTGATGACTGCAATGGAATGTTTCAGGATTATGAGTATCAAAGCATCTATGAATTTCATGATACCCCTACAAGACTCCACATCACAAAAATACGGTGGTATCTGCAGTCTCCTTAGTCCCAGCACCAACACTCATTTAATTTCTAACTGCAGTTCTAGGATTTGTCAGAAGAGAAATCTCTTGATGGAGACAGGAAATATCCCTAAATTCAGGTCTTGCCTCCTCCTCCTCCTCCCCCTTTGTGCCAAACAATCAGTCACCACAGATGCCTCCTTTATTTGGAGGAATAATAGTGCAAGGTATTTGGGACACCAAGGATAGTTGCAAGCACATAAATCTAAAAGAGATGCCTGCACAATTCAAGGCACTCAACTATCTGAAGCATTGTCACTGCCCTGGATCTCTTCAATTTTTTAGAGATAATACCACAGTCATGTAGTACATCAAGAAGCAAGGGGGGAGCCAGGTCTTACCCCTTTTGCAGACTAACCGTGTTAGCTTGACATACAGCTTTACAGCACAGTCTCAATCTATAGGCATCCTACATCCAGCCGGAATAAAATTCCATGGCAGACAAGCTGAGCTGGACAAAAGCGGACCCTCATACATGGAAACTAGATCGAGGGTCTTCCAAAATTTGATCCATCTGTGGGGAATTCCTCAAGCAGATCTCTTTGCATCATCTCTGAGTAATCAGCTTTCAAAACTATGCTGCAGCCCTCCATGAAAGAAGGCCTGGAAGACATGCATTTTCCTTTCCTTGGACAGGGAGGTTTCCACCCTTTCCACTCTTTCCACCAATATCCAGAGCATTTCTGAAGACTCAGAAGGAATCCCACAAGATCATTGTAGTAAATCCTTTCTGCCCCAGGCAACAGTGATTCTCCCTTCTTTTTAAAATGGCCAGGGGCAATTTTCCACAAGCTTCCTCACAGAATGGATGTACTCACACAAAAACAGGGGAGTATTTTATACACCCTGACCCCAATCAACTTCAACTGATTCCCTGGATTATAGGGTCTTTATTCCCTTTAGACACCTGTTTGCTGAGAATGTGCAGTGGGTACTACAAGGGGCAAGAAAGCCTGCTATTACAAAATAATATATTAGCAAATGGAAAATATTTTGGAGTTGGTGCCAACATAACCAACACCCATTCTCAGGGACCACTGGGACTGCAGCATTTACCCTGCTTGTAGTTGTCATATTAAATGTTGTTCATCATTTGATCACTGCTACAGTAGCCTTAGCTACATATATTGTATTCTGCACAAGATATAACAGCTGACCAGTTTCCAGAGTTTAAGGTCACCTCCTACACACCCAAACCATTGACAGCTTGAGCAGACCTAAAGGAAATGAATGTATTGGTGCCATGCCCTTCAAAGCTTTCCAAAAGCCGATGAGTGATCTTCTTGTGGGCTTTCAGGGATCAACAGTTGTCTAGTGTTTCTCCACTGCTGAGGCAGGTAAGTTTGGAAGAAAAAAACTTTCACATTTTTTATTTTTGGCAGAAACTTGACTTTTTTCTTTGTTTTTCTTTGTATATATTGTGCTTTTCATAATGTTTTTTTGGAAAACACTACTTTTGTGATTTACATATTTTACCAACTGCTGCTGTCAGTCTTGCCTGAAAATCAGACGTAATTTTTGACTTCAAGATAGAATGATTTACCAGTTCTTTGGTTCTTTCTTCCTCCAACCCCAACAAGAAGAAATTTTCATTCACCTTTTTTCCAATTCAGCAGGGAAGAAATTTCCCTCGGCCACAGATGGGTGACTCATGTTGTGGCAATTTCTGGTTTCTCACACTATTCATCTTTTGTCTTGGTCTCCTCTGGTGTAGTCCCTTCATTCATCATGGACCAGGGTTTACACATGTCTTCTGCATCTGTTGGATTGCCTTTGGTGGGCATGGAAGAACCACTCTTGAAGAAATAAGCAGGGAATGCTTCCCTGTCTAGCCAGACAGTGATGCCTGTCCCCGAGGTGATATGTCTGACAGGAGTCAACTACTTCTACTGAAACTCCTGTTGAAAAGAAGCAGAAATTTAAACATTTATTTTCACTGTGTCAACTACTTTAAACAAAAATGGTTTATTGGACTTAGCTCAGGGTTTAGTTCAGGCTCTTCACCCTCTATTATTCTGGTATTACTGATAAGAGAAAAAGGAATTGTTCATTTTCTGAAGATTCTTTATATAATGATCAGGGAAATGATTTTGAGGTAAGAGCTTCTGTTTTCTCTCCACATATGACTCATTCAGATTCTGAGGAGAATGTTTTTTCTGTTAGTCCCTTAGGAGAATCTTCTTTTTCTGGAATAATATCTAAAAATGAAACAATTGTCGCAATGGGTACATAATGATATTCCAGCATCACTAAACAATATTATGATTTGATACAAATGAGATTTTGTAAACCCATTCCTGTTACTCCTATACTTCCAACATTGGACAATGTTTTTATTACAGTCTGTAATTTACATAACAGCCAGTCCATAACAACATACCTCAAAGTTATAGATGTTTATTTTCTGATTGCAGATCTGACCCTGCTGTGACTTCTTTGACAAGTCCTACTGTTGTTAAGCATTTAGTAAATCTTAACCTTTCCCTTCTATAAGAATGGGAAAGATTTTGATAGATTAACACCTATGTGGTGTGGAACATTGCACCTCTAGCACCCTACACATATCTTGCATTCCATAGCATGTTTTTGAAAAATATACTTAAAAAGCATAAGATAAACCAATGTAAATATTTTGTGAACAATAAAATCTAATAAAACTATAGAAATAGCAACGTTATCAGTAAGAACTATTCTTTACAGTGATAGTGCATTTATAGCCGTTCCATAAATAATATAATATATTATAATGCACACACTCCCAATTATATTTTTGTAAAACTATCACAAATTGTTACAAAGGCATGCATCTGGAGCGTTTCTCCCCAGGCCTCCACTGAAAATTGGCTTGTTCCAAGTTGGACTTTTCTGGTTAACAAATGATAAATAAAATAAAAATAAAATAAATGTTCATATCTTGGAAACTGTACTACCTAGAGAGATATTGTTAGAATAGTTTTGTTAACCACACATAAGGTTTCACATGACAACAAGAAATTCCTGTATGAGTGCATGTTTCTTAAGATATTTACAGAAAAATGAAAACGTATGCTTAATTGTATAATTAGCAATATAAATAACATTGAATATCTCTAACAAATTGCAACTTACACTGCAAATATCAAAGACAGTTTTCTTCAAGAGCATCTAAAGTTTTGCCTGATGTCTTGCAACAGTTTGTAAGTTACTTGTTTTTTAAAATATTCAGTACATATGGAAATAGTGTTTAGTTTCATAATTGCTAACAAACAGCCTAGCAATATCTCAGGTATAATGTGACATAAATGGATATTGACAATGGATTTTCCTGTCTCTCACCATGTCTTTTCACACCATACCTCTCAATAATATGTAGTGCTTTCAGTTATGAAAATATTAACATAAATATGAAAATATGAATAAGTGACTGATTAATTTGTCTATTGCAGGACATCATAGATTAACAATGCTAGTATAATTTTGTTAGTAACTCTTTGCACTTTCTAATGTTGTGTCTTTCGGCTTATCCCGATTAGGGGTCGCCACAGCGGAACTCCGGTCCGCTAACTTGGTAGTGGATTTTTATGTGCCGAGTTACCAGCCCTGACACACAACCTTCAACAAAGGCATGCTCATTCACGCATACCTCCACACAGAAGACGGTCTGGCTGAGAATTGAATGCGACAACGTCTTGCTGTGAGGCAACAACGTTACCGCAGCACCACTACCGCGGGTTCTTTGCACTTTCTAATGCTGCCTATTATTAGCTGGTAAGTCACTTAGTTAAAAAGTCAGACCCAAAAAAGGTCAGGACATCATCAGGGATTATGGGTATGAGTTGAAAGTATACAAATATGACATAATAGGCTTCAGCAAGTTAAATAGGCTCGATTAAGTTAAAGGTTTTGATAGATTTGGGGGGAAAGTGTATTCCTCTGCCACATTATTTGAAGAATTCTTAGTACTCAAGCTCACATGTTAAAGTTTTTGCTTGAGTCTTTTGAGATTATGAGGGACATTACAGATATTTTGCCATTTTCTTAGGGAAAACAATCTTGCCTGAATTTCCCTTTTGCTTCTGTGCCTGAAGTCACCAAACACTCTTTGAAGCATATTCTTATTAATCAGCTGACATCTATTCCAGATCATCTGCTACTTGAACTGTCATGGCAAGCTGCTCTTTATGTAACAGAGGATCTTAAACTGACATGTTGAATTCCCTATTAGTGAGGATGTTTTGTTACAATTTGCTGCTGAGGTCCTGAAAAGTGTAATGAGAGGGAAAAACTGATTTAGGAGATTAATCAGATTGTTCAGCCTTCCTTCTCCAATCAAACCTGACATGTTGAATTCCCTATTAGATAGTGAGGTTGTTTTGTTACAATTTGCTGCTGAGGTCCTGAAAAGTGTAATGAGAGGGAAAAACTGATTTAGGAGATTAGTCAGATTGTTCAGCCTTCCTTCTCCAAATCTGTTAAAGAATTTACACCTGCCTTGGCACCAATGTTAAGGGGACTCCAAAAAGAAAGGAGCCCCCCTAGAAAAAAGGACAGTCCAATAAGCCTGAATAACTATCTGCAAGTGGTAATACCCCTCCCCACCATGGCAAACCTTTACATCTTCCCTAAAATCCAGTTTTCTATTTTTCTCTTTGGCAACATATAATCTTAAACCATTGGGCTCTGAGAGTGATATATTAGGGATACAGATAGCAGCAGGAGCCCCTCTTCCTTTTCAGAGGATCCCTCCACACCTTTCAGATCAAATTCCATTTTTCTGTCCTGTCATTTAGCATCTGCTGACTCACGGAGTAATATAAGTTATCCCTCTTTATTTTATAGGGAAAGTTTTTTACTCAGTGTTTCTGGTAATAAAGAAAGAATCATCTTGGAGACCTGTCTTAGATCTTTCCTTTCTAAAGCAGTTTGTGAAAGTCCCAAATGTCAAAATGGTAACCCTTCATGACCTGCTACCACTGGTTCCCCTTTTATTTCATTGAAATTTTAGATTTAAAAGATGCTTCTAATCACATGCATGTAGCCTCAGATTTCAAATATTTCATAAGGCTTTCTGAGTCTGGATTACACTTTCAGTTCTTTGCACTACCCTTTAGTTATCCACTTCTGCAAGTGTGATCCCAAAGTGGCTAGCCCTATTGCTAGTGTTTGGCAGACTGCAAGATCTGTCTATTTTGTTCCAAAGACCCTGCACCTTTTCCTTAGTTAGATGATTTACTTATCTTTGCAGAGTCTTTTTCAAAGTTTCAGGAATCTCTCACTTGAACAAGAGATCTCCTTCATAGACTGAGGTTCCAAGAGAACATTCAAAAGTCTTTTTTTGACTCTTTCTCACAGGATTGTGTTTCTGAGGTATCACCTAGGTAGCTTAGTTCAAAGATATTTTCCTCCTCAGAAAATATAGATCTGTAGCTAGATCTATTCCTATGTTTGTCCTCTCAGTCCAAGACTTCAGCAAAGGAATTTCTAAGGAAATATGAATGTGTGACATCCATGATTTTCATCATTCTTTTAGCCAGACTCCACATGAGGATGATTCAATGGTATCAAAAATCATTATGGCCCCAACAACAACATTTCCTGGCATTTCAGAATCTCATTTTGGGATTTGAAAACAGGAAACTGCTCCTGTGAAGAGACCAGTTTTATCTGAATGCAGTCTCCCATCTTCTCTTCCAGCTCCAGCACAGTCTGACAATTATGGACTAGTCAGATCTTGTTGGGGAATGGTGTATATATATATATATATATATATATATATATATATATACAAGGCCAAGGTCAGTGGTCTCTGTCAGAGTAAATTTGCAGATGATTTCAAATTAGGAGCTGTCCAAGGAAGTCACTGTTCCACTGTATTCGGCATTTATCAGACCTATCATTGAGTGCAATGCCCCCTTTGGTATGTACCTAACCAGGTATATCCAACAACTGGAACGTTTACAGAGGTTCCTGACTAAAAGAATACAGGGCATAAGTAATATGTCTTATGCAGACTGCCTCAAGGCCCTATCCCTGTATTCTATGTCCTACGGGCTTTTGAGGGGAGATCTATGCCTGGCATACAGGGCATTGTCAGACCTCACTCTGATAGACCTCCTGGAAATCCACAAAAAAACAGTACCAGAATTACCCATTTTAAAGACTTAAACCTTGCCTGTGATATAAATAGGACCTGCTGAAGAGATAGGTTTGTATGCCACAGACTACTCCATCTATGAAACAGACTCCCCATCCATGTGAAGCAGAGTTCCTCCCTAATCCAATTCAAGTGCAACTTGTACAATTGGATGGGAAACCAGAAATTCATCCCTGGTTTGGCACCTATGTCTCTGATGCAAACAGGTAACCTGTAAATGGTTCATCTCCCAGGCCCATGCTTACACTTATTAGAACTTGTCAGAGATTTGTATGTATGGCTAGGCTTAAAAAGGTCCTTGTGGTCATTAACCAGTAAACACCTAAGAACCTATGAGAGTATAAATGCATGGTCTTTGGATCAAAAAAGAAAAGATCAAAACAGATAATCATAAAAAATGTTATCAGTCATAAATGCTCTCAACTTTCTCAAACATATATGAGCCCCCTGAGCCATTACAAGCAGTTACATGCAACACAACAGTGATGTGGTACATAAGCAAACAGAGGGATCCAGATTTCTCCTCTGGGAAAACTAACTATGGTAGCCAGGGATACAGCAATTTGGCACATTCTATAGAGCAAAATATTGTGGCAGACTGCTGAGCAGGACCAGAAATGACCCTTGTGAATGGAAATTGAATCAGCTATCTTCCAGAATTTGATTCAGCCATGGGGAATACCTCAGGTACATCTTTTTTGCCTCCATTCACAACAAATAACTGGTAAAATTATACTCCAGGATTCTTTGCAAATAAATCTGGAAAACAGATGCATTTTCATTTCCTTGGACACAAATGTTCTTGTATGTCTTTGCACCCTCTCCACTGTTATCCATGGTCATTCTGAAGATTCAGAAGGACTCCCCAAACATCACTGTGGTGATTTCATAAGCTCTCCATTCATTTGGAACTGGCCAAGAGCAATTAGTATAAACTTCCTCACAAACTGGACCTACTTACATAAAATAGGGGTTGTTTGATATAAGTACTATTGAAATGTGTACATCTTGAAATTAATTTAAACTAACTTCCTGGATGATAGAGTTTTAATACATTTTAGGCACCTATTTTCTGAGGATGTTTAGCAGGTATTGATTGAGGCAAAGAAATGTAGTTGGAGCCAATACAAGAACCAGAACTCTTTTAAATCTAGTATTTCTCTACTTCTTCAATATTTACATGACTAATCCTCTGGCCTTTCTTACTCTTTTACCAAAGTTTGTTTGTCAGCCACCCTCCCCTTTCAACTCATCCCCATGTTAAAATGTTTTTGAAAGTGATCCAGCATACCCACTCACCTAGAAAACAGGGAGCTCCTCCTTGGGACCTTAATTTTGTGTTGGAAAAATTAAATCTTGCTTCATTTGAACTAGCCCATCAGTCCAGTACATGGAAAACAAGCATTGTTAATTGATGTGACTTCTACAACAAGAGTATCTGAGTTGTAAACTCTCATGGGGGGGGGGGGTCAACCTTATCTCATTTTCCATAAAGACAGGGTTTCCTTGAGAACTAATCTTTTTTTATGCCTAAGGTGGCATTAAAGTCTTCTTAGAGCCAAGCTATTCATCTCCCTTTGTTCACACACAACTCACACATTATCCGGATAGAACTAAATCCCTCAGAAGCTCTGATCAATTACTAATTTACTATGAAGATAAGAAAAAAGGGCACACTGTGTCAAAGCAAATTACTTCCATATTGTGCTCATGTGCTATTATGTCCTGTTGCTATAGCCAACACATTAAGTCAATTCCAAGCAGTGCCAGGGCATACTCTACCAGGGCTTGGCTTCATCAATAGCTTTTTAAAAAGAGGTGGATTCTAGAAGTATTCTATAAGTGACAAGTTGGTCTTCTGTACATACCTTTATAAAAACACTACAAACTAGATTCCTTTTCTGGGTCTGGAGCATACTTTAGTAGGACCTTTTTCCAGGGGTTCCTGGACCTTTATCCTCCTCCTCCCAGTCATTATAGGCTATGATAATCTATCCATATATGTAAAGCTACTGCAGCAATGATCATATGATGAACATGTACAGCTGTGTAAGTTAACTTACCATAACAGTAGATGTTTGTATGTTCACTGCTACAGTATGTGCTTCCTCCTTCCCTAAATCCCTTTATTTTTGTATGATTTTCTTTTTTCTTTTCCATAGTGAGGACTTTGATTTTTATTTACCTAGCACTGACTTCTTTCAGTGCTCTAGCCTCCCTTTCTCAGTTGGCTAGAAAGTGACAAAAGCCTTATCACCCAAGCCATTGACTTTGTTCAGCTCTGCTAAACTTTCATTGGCTTTGGTGCATGAAAGATGCCCTTTAGGTCTGAAAGCTGGCCGGTTCTTATATCCTGTGCAGGATATAACCCATATAGCCAAGGCTAATTCAGCAGGAATTATTTGAGCATCTACTTTTATTATATATTTATTTACACAACTGTACTTTTCTGCATGTTCTGCAGAGTAAAAATGGAATGCTAGGTGAGTAAATAAGTATATAATCATGGGGGGGATATGGATGCACCTAAATGAAGTAATAGATAAGGTAATGGGACAGTGCAGAAGAAGAAAAATGACTAAGACAAAAATAAGTAAAAAATGCTTTTATGTTTCTTCACAGCAGTGGCTGTGTCTGTTCTATCCTAGAAAAGAGTCTAATAGTGGAAAGAAAATTTGGAGTAGAAGGCAGTGAAATTCTTTGCAGGGATCAGATAACAGTGTGACCAAGGAAGAAAGGACCGCAATATGAATATAAAATGCAGCAGTTATCAATATTAAATACAGGGAAAATGTCAATAAAATAGTCTAAGCAAAAAAAGGCTCACTAAACATGAAATGTTTATGCTATAATTTGGAAGCCTTTGGTACATGTTACAGTCAAAAAGATATATTGGTCTTCATGAGGGAGATCAAAGTAAAGACACCAGACTGGTGCTATGGGAACACAAAACAGAGATAATGTCTTCTGGGAGAAAAGTATTGCAAAAAAGTAAATGTGGCAGAAATAAGTGTCGGGACTAGATAGATTGCCTGTTAAGGGCCAATGTGTGGTGGCTGAAGTGAGTGTTGAACAAGTGAAGACTCTTTTCAGCAGGATATGAGTGATAGAGGGTTTATTTGAAACAGAAGGAATGCTAAGGTGGTTCCAGTTCAAATGGAAGGTATGAAGATGGCATTGAGGATTACAGGTAAGTGATAACTGATAGAACTGAGGCAAAGCTGCTCACAAGTCAAATTATAAAGTTCTTGAAGGTGAACAGTCTGACAGGCCACAGCCAAGATGGGACCATTGAGAGTAAGCCTACCTTTTTATGGTACTATAAGTGTATCATGATTAGTTTGGAAAAAGTATTCCTGGATCTTATCAAGCTATGTAGCTGCACTGTAATGAAGGCTATTACAGAAAATTAAGTATGCGGGGTAGGGCTAAAACAAGAAGGACATGAGAGTGAGTACAGAACACATGCCTGTAGTCAAAAAATGTATTGCAGAGAGCAAATGGTATTCCCTAGAAACGTTTTTGGAATGAAATCTTTTAAGGAACTTTGTAGAAGTTAGAACTAAATTTCAAAGAACAGAGCAAGCCTTACTGTAGGTAATATAAAACAGTTGTTACTGCTTATACAGACTCTCAAGCAGGTCCTGAGAAAAACAAATTGGTTAGTGAAGTAAGTGGTA
Organism: Protopterus annectens; assembly: GCF_019279795.1. Lineage (NCBI taxonomy): Eukaryota > Metazoa > Chordata > Ceratodontiformes > Protopteridae > Protopterus > Protopterus annectens. The sequence continues at coordinate 1,614,245,659 of NC_056725.1, forward strand.
ATGTTAAATACTATAAAGCATATAATCAATGTTATAGCGAAAAAGGATAGATTAGTGACAATTTCCTGGGATAGGTGGTGTTTGAGGAACTGCAAAAGAATATGAGTACAATATTCCCAACAGGATCAAAGTCATGTGCTCAGTACAGCAAGCTGCAGCCATGACAAATGAAAGGCTTGAGGGCATAACCCAAGACCTGGATAACGGACAACAAGGAGATACATTTTCATTAAGAAGGAGACAAGGATAACTGTAACACTGTATGCAGGTCAGTAGGCACTACCAGAAGTATATTAGGCCAAGGAAATGAATTCTAAAAAAGATGACCAACTGACATTTGGGACCAGACTTAGATCCACAGATGTGTATCACAATGAATACAGAAAAACAGAGAGAACATAGTCTGACTACACAGAATTATAAAACAGAAGGTGAAGATGTATAAAAGATAAAGCAGAACAGAAGCGATGTGATGGTCAGACTGAAAGGGCCGACATTAGCGCTATGCTGAAGAAAACTTACTTTATGGATAAACTGTAGATTCCTGTGACTTCAGCCTCAATTGAGTGGTCAAGCTCAGCTTAAGGAAAACACATGCATGTATAGTTAGAAGTTGAGCAAAGAAATTAATGAAGAGACTTGTTGGGTAGGGAGTAGCTGTATAATTTGATTGTTATGCATAACTAATACTCCCCATCTATTAAAATAGAGGCAGATGTGCAATATAATGCTGCATTTATACATAGAATAAGATACTGCTCCAGTTATATAGTGAGCCCTGACTGCAGCAAAGACACACTTAGTAGGCACAGCTATAACATAAGTGAACAGGTGGAGCACTTTTGTTATAAGTCAGAGAGTACTGACCACCCTTTCTTTTGCAGGACATGATGAAACAGTAGAGTGGTATATCAAGTGTAAGAATACCATAGAAATATGCAGGTATCAAATGGGACTGGATATATGTTAAGAGTAGCATTACATGATTGATAACTCTCAAGCCTTATTGTCCCATATATCAGAGTAGTAGAGCAACGGGGCCATAAAATGCAGTAGATACCATTTGTTAAATGCAAACAACAGCAACACTTAACACTGTATGGCATGTATGGATCTGCAGATAAAGAACAGTGACACACCATTGCTTACAATTTCATTGTCAAATATCTGCGTGTACATCTGCTGCTTACATGAATGTATTTGCAAAGTGAATAATAAGAAAACTAACTAAACCAAGAGCAGAGAGCACATGCCTGACCATGACAATAGCCCTTGAGGTCCTGTGCTCCCAAACTAATGTTAGTGGTCAGGACTGGTGTCACAGGCAACTAAACTAACAGCTCTGGCTTCTTCTATTAGGAGGCACACATTTCTTCTTCTTCTTTCTTATACAGCCACTTGCCAATGTGGCTTTACTTCTACAAATAATTATGCCAGCGAATACCCTACCATGACAATGTATTTTTCTAATGATATAATTCAACTAGGCATCATATGCAAGCAAATTAATGTGAACATGTGCCTTAGGCATATCTATAGTGCAAGACATTAGGTATAGTTGTATGAATTTTAGATCTCCTTTATTTTGGTTGCACCATTTCTGTAGCAAACTCCATGCAGGACTGATTTAGAGTTTGTGTCTTGCAAGAGCTCCAAAATGAGCTAACCCCTCACCTAAACACACTGCTCAAACTCAGCCTCTCTACAGGCTACGTACCCACAGAGTGATGCACAGCAACAGTTATCCCTCTCCACAAAGGTGGACCCACAACGGACCCCGGGAACTATCACCCTATAAGCCTGACTAGCCTGGTCTGCAAGGCTATGGAATGCATCATCATGGAACTCATTAACAGAGACATTGGGAACCTCCAAACCTTGGACCCTACCCAGTTTGGCTTTGTTAAGGGCAGATCATGCCTCCTAAACCTGGTGGACTTCTACCAAGGCATTAGACGAGGGAAAGGAGGTCCACACATCTTACCTAGACCTCGAAAAGGCCTTCAATACCATTCCCCATTCTAGTATTATAGACAAGCTCACCAGCTTGAACATAAACCCTAAGTTACGAGATGGGTTGCCAACTGGCTCATGGATAGAACCCACATGGTGAGAGTTGCAGGCTCTAAGTCTGACTCTAAACTGGTTACTAGTGGTGTCCCCCAGGGCTCAGTCCTAGGACCCATCCTGTTTGATATATACTTCTCAGAGGTACAGGCAAGCATAGTAGGACTATGGCTGACCAAGTTCACAGATGACTGTAAACTAGGGGCCATAATTGATTCTCTGGCTGATACAGACACCCTCCAGATAGGTCTCACTGAGACGGATACCTGGTGTCAAAATCATGGCCTGAAGCTAAATGCCAAAAAGTGCATAGTCATCCCCTTTGGAAAAAACAAAGTACCCGCGAACTACCACATAGGTGGTAGTCCCCTAAATACAGAAAATGTAATAAGGGATCTGGGGACCCAAGTAGATAGTAACATCTCCTTTGATAATCATATTGCCAAGGTGGTTAGAAAATCCTTCTATGTGCCCACCTAATCACAAAAGGGTTCACATCTAGAACAAAATAGGTTATTGTGCCTCTCTACTCATCACTCATTAGACCCATCATAGAATACAACTCCCCATTTGGGATGTACCTTACAAGACACCTGCAACAGCTGGAAAGACCACAAAAGTACCTCACCAAGAGGATTACTGGCCTCAAACAGATGCCCTATGCAGCCCGACTCAAGAAACTTCAGCTGTACTCGGTTGCATACCGCTTACTCAGAGGTAATCTCTGCCTGACATACAAGGCCATGTCCAATCCAGAATTGATGGACATGCTCCACCTAAAAAAAAACAAATCCCAGAGAGCCACATGCTCTACAGATATAAACCTCAAAACAATGATAAATTGGACGTACTGGAGGGATAGATTCCTATCCCAGAGACTCCCCATGCTTTGGAACAGGATTTCAATATACATCAGGCAGAGCCCCTCACTAACACTCTTCAAGAGAAACCTTGACGGGTGGATGGGAAACAGAAAATTCACCCTGGGGATCACTGCAGTGGCTCTGCTGGACAGTGGTGCATATAATTAATGGCTCTGCTGGACAGAGGCACAGGGAACTAATCTAAGGGGGTGGCGAAAGCCAACACTTTCTGGCTAGGCTTATAAATGCCATTGAGCAGATAGCCTAGTATTTACCTATGAACCTATGAACCTATTTGTTTTAATTGACCACTGCTTTAACCAGTGCAGAGCCTAATTAGCATAAAGCCATAACTGTGCTTATAAAATCCATTAGCATAAATCCATAACTGTGTTTATAAAATCCATTTTGTTTGGGTTTGTAAAGCAATATCAGCAGCTGAAAATGTCACAAAGCATTTGCTGAAAAACAACATTATTGGTAAATAATTCACTTATTATACACTACCCATCATTTTAAGTCAATGGAAGCAAAATGTTTAAAATGTCTCCTAGAGGCTCAGTCTAGATGAATAAAACAGTCCATCAGCAGAAAATACACATGAACATTTTGCTGCAGAAGGAAGTCTGCTAGCCCATCCTACAACTCAGTGTGGAAAACTACTAATCTGACCATCTATAGCCTGGCTGAGAAACATCAGAGACTGCTTACTGCGTTAAGTAAAATAAAATACCAATTTAGATATACATTTTATCATAAATATACACATGGGGTTAGATGCTTCTAAGTGCATCATGTTGAGTATACACCTGGACTCCCTTATTTCAGTGGTTTAAAGAACTGTAACATCTGCATTCTATTTTAAGTATATTTCTTCTCTGCTTGAATAGTCAAGGTCAGCTGCTGATCATCATCCTTTAGTTTGCTCTGCAGTGATATCGCAGGGTAGAAAATTCCAGTAGAATGTCTTTTAATTTTAATATGTTAACAGACATTTTTATTCAAGCATTTGTATAACACAAAAGTATGAAACAAAGTCAAAACTACATACAAATGCAACTCTGCATTGCTGAGGGAAGCCAACAGGCACCACTATAAACCAAGCTTCATCCAAGCCATCCAATCTGACTATTACTAAAGGTAAGTACCAATGGTAAAGAGAGAACTTCATCTTTATCTTTTTTAGGTTTGCTACAAGAGAATGTATGTTTGAGAAGACAGAAAATCTAAGCTTCATCCAAATCTAATGTGCTGTCGGCATTTCGTCAAACTACTTTCTGTGTTAAGAAATACAACTAGCAATCTACAGATGAGGAATCGTTTTGGTAAGTTGCTATAACTTTGAGAAAAATCCTCAAGAAGAAATTAAAGACATCATAATTGTGTACTATTTTAAGTAAGATATTCTCTCTCAGTGAATGAAAACAAAAGCTTTAACCCAGTCAGTACTAATAAATATCAACATATTGCCACATACATTTACAATGGTTATATCACAAAAGACAATTATAACATTTCTACTTTATTACCTTGAGAGTTCTTAAAACTTATAAACAAGTATAATCATATAGGTTGAACAATTTTACACAGCCAAAATATGCAAGGCATTAGTAGAAGTAATGTCTTCACGAATGGAATAGATTGGAGAACCAGTTTTACCCATAACAGTTAAGTAATTGGAGGGATATATTGATGAGAAATTTGGTGAATTTAAAACTGAACTGTAATGATGATTGTAGGATACCGCACCCATAAAGATGTTAATCCACTACCTTTCACCTCAACAGGTACAAAGAATTTAGCAACCACAATATTAATTAAATTCAGTTGTGATGTGCTGTTCCTTGGGTTTCAGAGATTAACAACGTCAGATGATGAACCCAATCTTTCATCAATTAAGAGATTAAGCAAAGCTTACCTTTCAACATGGCAAAGTTGTGACACTGAAAAAATATTATATTTTGTTATTATATTGTTATTACCTTTCAGAGGTTGATACATCACAGACTATATGAACCGCTCCATTTTAGATATGAAATTCTGACCATCTACTGTCTGATAAAAGATGAAAGTTTTGTAAAGAAGCTTGAAATTTTATTGAGAATGGGTAAAACTCCATGGTTATTTCCAGGATCGAATGCAAGTGATTCAACTGTGATAACCCAAAAGTGTGTATCAGGCGAGGTGATTAAGTGCCCTGAAATAGTAAGAAGTATTAGCAGTCTTGAAATTGTACACAAGAGAGACAAGTTAAGGTATTCATTCCTCCTTACTCTTTCAGTTCAGATTATTTAGTTTTCTGGGGATGCACAAGCCAGTGCCTTTCTTTGTGCCGGTCCCAAGCCCGGATAAATGGGGAGGATTGCGTCAGGAAGGGTATCCGGTGTAAAATTTTACCAAATCATACATGCGAACATCGGTACAGATATACATACCAGATCAGTCGAGGCTCGGGTTAACAACGACCGCCACCAGTACTGTTGGACAACAGGATGCTGGCAGAAATTGGGCTACTGTTGGTGGAAGGAGGAGAAGAGGGGGAAGGCATACCCGAAGGCAGGTAAAGGCTAGGACTGTGGTAGTGAGGTTTAGAACTTTGAATGTTGGCAGTATGACTGGTATAGGGAGAGAGCTAGCTGATATAATGGACAGAAGGAAGGTTGGTATATTGTGTGTGCAAGAGACCAGCTGGAAGGGGAGCAAGGCTAGTTGTATCGGAGGTGGGTTCAAATTGTTTTATCATGGTGTGGATGGGAGGAGAAATGGCATAGGGGTTATCCTGAAAGAACAGTATGTGTTTTGGAGGTGAAAAGAGTGTTGGATAGAGTGATGTTCATGAAGCTGGAAATTGATGGTGTAATGATGAATGTTGTTAGTGCATATGCTCCACAAGTTGGGTGTGCGATGGATGAGAAAGAAAAATTTTGAAGTGAATTGTATGAAGTGGTGATGACTGTACCCAAGGATGAGAGAGTGGTGATTGGAGCAGATTTCAATGGTCATGTTGGTGAAGGAAACAGAGGGGATGAGGCAGTGATGGGTAGGGATGGTGTTAAGCAAAGGAATGCAGAAGGTCAGAGAGTAGTGGATTTTGCGAAAAGGATGGACATGGCTGTGGTGAATACGTATTTTGATAAGAGGGAGAAGCATAGGGTGACACACAAGAGTGGAGGGAGATGCACACAGGAGGATTATATCTTATATAGAAGGGCCAGTCTGAAAGAGTTTGGAGACTGTAAAGTGGTGGCAGGGGAAAGATGAGTTAAGCAGCATAGGATGGTGGTTTTTAGGATGACATTGGTGATCAAGAAGAGGAGGAGTGTGAAGGCAGCACCAAGGATCAAATGGTGGAAATTGAAAAAGGGTAATTGTGAGGTGGAGTTCAGGGAAGAGTTAAAACAGGCACTGCGTGGCAGTGAAGAGTTACCAAATAGCTGGGTAACTACAGCAGAGCTAGTAAGGGAGATGGCTAGAAAGGTGCTTGGTGTGACATCTGGAAAGAGGAAGGAGGACAAGGAGACCTAGTGGTGGAATGAGGAAGTACAGGAGAGTATACAGAGAAAGAGTTTGGCGAAGAAGAAGTGGGATTGTCAGAGAGATGAAGAAAGTAGACAAGAGTATAAGGAGATGAGGTGCATGGTGAAGAGAGATGTGGCGAAGGCTAAGGATAAGGCATATGAAGAGTTGTATGAAAGGCTGGACACTAAGGAGGGAGAAAAGGACCTGTATCGATTGGCTAGACAGTGGGACTGAGTTAGTAAAGATGTGCAGCAGGTAAGGGTGATAAAGGATAATGAGGGAAACATACTCACAAGCAAGGAGAGTGTGTTGAGCAGATGGAAAGAGTACTTTGAGGGGCTGATGAATGAAGAGAATGAGAGGGAGAGAAGGTTGGATGATGTGTGGATAGTGAATCATGAAATGCAGTGGATTAGCAAGGAGGAAGTAAGGATAGCTATGAAGAGGATGAAGAATGGAAAGGCTGTTGGTCCAGATGACATACCTGTGGAAGCAGGGAGTTGTTTAGGTAAAATGGCAGTGGAGGTTTTAATTAGATTGTTTAATGAAAACTTGGAAAGTGAGAGGGTGCCTGAGGAATGGAGAAAAAGTGTTTTGCTGCCAATTTTTAAGAATAAGGGTGATGTGCAGAGCTGTAGTAACTACAGAGGGATTAAATTGATCACTCACAGTATGGTTTCTTGCCAGGAAAGAGCACTACAGATGTGATGTTTGCTCAGAGATTGTTGATGTAGAAGTACAGAGATGGTCAGAAGGAGTTGCATTGTGTCTTTGTGGACTTAGAGAAAGCAAATGACAGGATGCCTAGAGAGGAGTTGTGGTATTGTATGAGGAAGTCTGGAGTTCCAGAGAAGTATGTAAGAGTGGTACAGGATATGTATGAGGCTAGTGTGACAGTGGTGAAGTCTGTGGTGGGAGTGATGGATGCGTTTAAGGTGGAGGTGGGATTACATCAAGGATCAGCTCTGAGCCCTTTCTTATTTGCAATGGTGATGGACAGGTTGACAGATGAGATCAGACAGGAGTCCCCATGGACTATGATGTTTACAGATGATATTGTGATCTGTAGTGAGAGTAGAAAACAGGTGGATGAGACCCTGGAGAGGTGGAGATATGCTATATAGAAAAAGAGGAATGAAGGTCAGCAGCACTAAGACAGAATATATGTGTGTGAATGAGAGGGAGGCTAGAGGAATGGTGAGGATGCAGGGAGTAGAGGTGGTGAAGGTGGATGAGTTTAAATACTTGGGATCAACAGTTCAGAGTAATGGTGAGTGTGAAAGAGAGGTCAAGAAGAGAGTACAGGCAAGATGGAGTGGGTGGTGAAGAGTGTCAGGAGTGATTTGTGGCAGATGAGTACCAGTAAGAGTGAAAGGAAAGGTCTACAAGGGGGTAGTGAGACCAGCTATGTTATATAGGTTGGAGACAGTGGCATTGACAAAAAAGCAGGAGTCAGAGCTGGACGTGGCAGAGTTAAAGATGTTAATATTTGCACTGGGTGTGACGAGGGAGGACAGGATTAGGAATAAGTATATTATAGGGTCAGCCCAGTTTGGAAGGTTTGGAGACAAAGCCATACATGCAAGATTACATTGGTTTGGACATATGCTGAGTAGGGATGTGGAGTATATTGGGAAAAAGATGCTAAGGATTAAGCTGTCAGGTAACAGGAAAAGAGGAAGGCCTAAGATAAGATTTATGGATGTGGTGAGAGAGGACATGCAGGTGGTTGGTGCGACAGAGCAAGATGCAGAGGGCAGGAAAAAATGGAAACAGATGATCCGCTGTGGTGACCCCTAACAGGAGCAGCCAGAAAAAGAAGAAGAAGAGTTTTATTACAATGGTAGTGGGGTTGTGGTAGTGGTGAGGGGAGTTGGTGAGTATCCGGTCAATTATGGAGCTGGAAGATGAGTTTTTTTATGGAGGAAGGTGGGCAAAGATATCAGTTGATGGAAATCATGCAGGTTGATGCTGAGTTGTGGAGAGTCAGTTTTACGTTTAGACCAATCTAGGTTAACATTGCCTAAGATGAGGGTTTCATAGGGAATATTGTGGGAAAACCAGGATAAGACATTCTCTAAAGTGGATGAATTGTTTCCAGGAGGGAGGTAGATAACGGCAACATCTAATTTTATTGAGGGTTAAGGTGGCAATTAAGGATGATGAGTTCAGCTGGGTGAAAGTCAGGGATGGGTGTGGTGAAAGATGAGAGAATGAGGCTATTGGAGAGGAGGATATCTACACCACCCCCTTTTGTTAGGAATCTATCAGAACGAGAGATATTATAGCCTGGTGGGAGAATTTTGTTGTTAGTGATATGTAGCTTAAGCCAGGTTTCAGATAAGGAAAGGATGTGAGGGTTTGTATGCATTATCCAGGCATGGTAATTGGGGATTTTGTTGGTTAGGCTTTGAATATTTAGAGAGTATATTGCCAGGTGCTTGGATATGGATGCGTTTAGTGTAAGAGGCTGGGTATAGTGAGAGGTGTTTGGGGAAGGAAGGGAGGTGGAAGATAAGAGGGGTGTTTGATTGAGGGGAGAGGGGCCAGGGTTGGGGTAGACATCCCCAGATATGAGTAAGTTATTAGTGGGAAGAGGGAGTACAGTAGAACATAGATTTAGTTTGTTTAACATGGGTTTAAATTTCTAGGTAGGAGGGTGGATTTGCAATATAGACAGTTCATGAAGAGAAGAGGTGGAAAGGTTGAAAAGGGCTGGGGAGATATGAAAGTAGGAAGGTGTAGAATGAGAGTCAATGGTATAGGAGGTAGGAGAGTATAAAAGAAAATAAGGAAGGTGTGAGTGATAATAGGTTTGAGCAGAGAAGAGAAGTAGGAGTGAGGTGATAATGATAAGGTGTTTCATCTTTGATGGAGGGTGTAGGTGTTATATACAGGGTGTAATCGTAGGGGAAGGAAGTGATGTATTTGGAGTCTGACAGGAATTAGATTGTCAGTGAATGTTGTGGAAGGAAGGGAAGGGAGTGGATTGTATAAAGGAAATTGTAATGGGGTGGGTGGGAATGGGAGTAGGGTAGGGTAATGGAGTGAGCCCAAGTGGAGCGTGGGCGAACTGAGTGGGCAGGACCAGGTCAGCAGTGTGAAACAGCACTGAAAATAACAATCAGAAAGGAAGCAACTGTGAAAATCAGACCTGAAGAAATAAGGAGCGCGCAAGCCAGAGTTGGAAATGTTGTAAATATAAATTTAAAAATAGGAGACAAAGGGTACAGAACATGGTTGTTAGTATACATTAGGCAGTTACTACATTGCCTCAGGATGTCCATGCCAATCAGGCTGGCAGGAGAAATGATGGGAAACTGCCCATCCATCTTAGCAGGTGTTTTACTGTATCTACTATTGGGGAAGTGATTGGGCTAGTTAGACAACTATTTTTCATTTTTTTCTGTAAGAAGGCAGTTTTGGTAGAAAGTAGATTAGAGGGTGTAGGAAATAGGATTAAGGAAAGGAGAGGTTGTCACAGGAGAACACCCAGTCTACAGGATCTCAAACGTTTGCACTGCCTGATGGTGTTGCACTGGATGATCCCAGTGTTCAGTGGTTAGAGGTCCGCTTGGTACAGTGGTTGGCTCTGACCAAGACAGTGAGTCTTGAATCCTCTGAAGGGCATCCTAGTCTCTCCAAAAATGTCTCTACAGTAACTGTTCCACCACATCCTCAACTGAGCCCTGAAGCCCATAGTCTGTAAAGCTTGCCAGTTCACCTATAGGACCAGTGCCACAACTCCAAACCTGTGACCATGTCTCTGGATGGGCAGAGGGTAAATGTTACCTGATATGAAAGAAATGGGGTTGGGCTGCTCCTAGGGATTCTGGAATTGTGGTAAAATGAACATAAATAACATATCAGTGCAATCTTTATTAACAGTGATTTCTTGTTTTTATTAAATCTTTATTTAGAAAAAATATTTTTGGAAATGGTACTAGAAACCTTTGGACAATGAGTATAATGATATCATGATGATTTTTATACTTCCAGACTACTGACACTAAGGAGATAAGTTGGTATAACATAAGAAATGGCAACATATTTGAAATGGTTTACTATCATAATTCCGAAGTGCATTCGGTCGAATGCCGGTATCTCCAACTCCCAAGTGCAAAAGTGACTATGTCAAATTCCGACACTGTCAAAAGTACATCTCAAATTCAACCTCCAAATGGGCTTTAACATGGGTCGAGATAGGGACGAGATTTGTACTTCGACAATGTCGGGTTCAACATTGTCACCATTCGACCCCTTGCCATTCGCTGTAGTGGTGTCAACAAGATGCACATCGGAATTATGATAGTAAACCATTTGAAATATCTTCTTGACATCAATTGTGCTGCAGTTATGTACTGAAAGCACATTAGTCCTTACATTATAGTTGTGTATGAATTGCCTCCAAATTTACACTTACAAATTAAATAAAAAAATAAGTTATTATTCAATGTATTTCTTTTGGGAATGACATTTTTTATTTAAGAATCATATTTTTTTTACTCAAGAGCATCCTTTGTCATGCTCTTAAAAGGCATCTTTGTTCCTGTTACTGGTTATATGAAATCTCTTCTGCTGCATATAGAATACATAGAAGATGGTTGCTTACCTATCATAGATTTGAGTATGAATCTTTCTTAAATTATTGTATTTATTAATCAGAAAAAAACATAATTTAGTTGTGTACTGAATGTGTGTGCTTATTTCTGTATGCATCTGTACTTACTCTATCTCCCCTATATTCTTTACATTTACTAAGCAGCAAAAGCACAGATTTTTATAAAGTATTTCTAATACATCCATGTGTAATACCATATATTTCTTGTTAACTTTAAGGTAAACTACAAAGATATTCTGACTTCCTTCACATTATTACATGATATGATGTCCGTGTTTATCCTGTCTGTTGGCGGATAGGTACTTTTTTCAAACTTTGCAAATATTACCATTGAAAAAACTGTTTCACACTATGCCTTGCATACCTTACCAACAGTTCTATGTCAGATCAAGTAAAGTTGCTGTAATCAAGACTTTCTCCCTGTACTGGTCAATCAGTAGCTATTTTAACCCCCACCATCTCTCTACCTGGGCTGCAGTGGCAAACGAAGGTCAGTCATCTTGTATGTGCAGTCACTGTTTTGGAAGAAATTACTATTTTATACAATTATCATATTATTAAATAGTTTGTGCCCTACACAAACCAAACCCTTTAAAAATGTATGTCTGTAGTTAAAATAATTAATAAGGTATTACCTACATTACATGAAATTATGTTTTAATGCAAATATATTTGTATCTGTTTGTGTATATTCTGTTTGCATATTTACACTTATAAATGTACACTACTATATATATATATATATATATATATATATATATATATATATATATATATATATATATATATATGGTTCCACTTGAAAACATCGAAATTCTAAACCATCAAAATTCATATGGTCGAGACCATATCATCGAGTGTTTAGAACATCGATGTCATTAAGGGGAAGAAAAAGGTAAGTAAAAAAGGGAAAAAGCTAATGTTTCTGCAGGGCAGCAAGGTGCCCGCACACTGTGTCTGTGAATGTGCCATCTCTGTGATGGCACTGCGACAGGGTTCTGGAAATCTCCCGTTTAGCACTTCTGCATATAGTGCTAAAATAGAGATTTTCCTTTACCCCACTGTAGTGCGATCTCGGAGTTGGTATATTAAAGTTGGGGGGTGGGGGGTGGAGCCCCAAACATGGGGGGGGTGCAGGGGGTGACCCCCCCCTCATAAAATAGTTTTTAGAGGTTGTTTTTCTTTTTTTTACATTCCCTTTGAATCTTCAATGGTTTGAAACTCGATGTTCTGGTCTTGATGATCAGAATTTCGATGTTTCAAACTTTCGATGATTCAAAGTGGAACTCTCTCTCTGTGTATATATATATATATATATATATATATATATATATATATATATATATACATATATATATATATATACATACATATATATATATATATATATATATATATATATATATATACACACACACACACACACACACACACACACACACACATAAACATGTCACATTTGAATACAGATATATTTCTGTTTATAGATATAGTTATGCCTACTCATACCTTTAGATTACATGTAAATACATATGTGCTCTTATACATAAATGTTTTCTTGCATTTAGCTACATTCATGCAGTATTTTTCTAGCTTGTTTTTAAAACCTATTCTTGGTAAAATTTAAAAATAAAATGTTAAAATACTTACTGGAGAACTCTGGCCTTCTAGCCTATGCCTGGCAGTCACTCAGCCACCTGGTCAGGCCTGCAGCTCTACAGGTCTCCATACCTGTGGCAGCACAGGGCTCCAGAGCAGGTAATCCCTGTTAGGGATGACAGGTGTTTACCCAACTCTTGCCAAATGTCAATTTTTTTTCACACTGTGCCAAGTACAGTTCTTTCAGTCTTGTCCAGACACAACTACTGCAAGAGAGAGACCATGATTTATGTCTCGCTATCAGACCAGGTCGGAGCTCTGCCTTCTTCCTCCTCAGGTACTGCCATCTTTCAAAGCACCAGTACCAAAGGGAAGAATGCAGGTACGTGGCTGTGGCTGACAGATTTGGAAACATACTGCCTTGTGTGTAATATCACCATAGCCAAACCTTATTTATTATTTTTGTAAGTATGCCTGTGTTAGTATTGCATCAGAATTTTTTTCTTTCACTTTACTTTATAAGTAAATATGCCAGTTGGTTTTACACTGCTAAAGCATAAACTACTCAGTGCTTTGAATTTATAAGGGGTGTCAGATGCAGGATGGACGTGGATTAGGCTTCACAATTATGCAACCTAAATATTATTGACTTAATTTTTCCTTTCCATCTATAGGGATATCTGAACTATTTTAGGCTTGTCTGTGCATTCTCGAGGCCAGCTTGACTCAGTGCCTGTCAGAGTATCTTGTTCATAAGGTATATTTACATGCATCTAATGACATACACACTCATATATTACTGCAATTCATAGAGATAATCGTAACTCAGACTAAATTAGCCTGATTTTACACAAATAAGTTTAGTACCACCATATTTAGTTGCAATCACTCGAGTTAAGCAGGAAGTGTTTGGGGAAAGTACAAAATTTCTCAAGTAAGATAAAAATAGCAATAATGTTATTAATTAATGGGAACAGTACAGCACATGTTGAATTTATAGAATAATTATTAATTAGAAAATTACATTTTTATGAATGTGACTGTCAGATGCAGTTGATTCATGTCAATAATGATAACTAGTATCATTTATAAATATGAATTAATAAAAGTAGGACTGGAAATGTGTGTGGAAGTACTGCTGATGGCAATGTCAAAGATAAATGACTGCAATTTTTTTTTATTTATAAATTATGCTATGCATGATATTAGTACATAATTTGTAGTGCGTGAAGTTGGTTGTACTTTATTTCTGTCAATGTATTGTACTGTTAGGATACATGCTATTTTACTGCGGCATTTGTGATTGTCACTCATAAAGGAAATATCAAGGCATTATACATACAAAAATGTGATAGATGAATGATTTTAACTCTGTTAGCAATGGAATAAGATACCTCTCAACTGTATAGATTTTTGCCTCATAATTTTGAACTTTTTCCCATAAAATTGTGTTTTCCTGGCAAACCTCTGGAAAATAATTAAGAGTTGAATGCAGAAGATAATGGCAGACATTTGAGTTTCAGACTTCATACCCCTCAGAAAATTCATGCTAATGCAAACTCTGTTATTCTATTTTCCAAGTTTGTAAGAGCAATATTTAAAAAGTGTCTCGATTTTTGGGCCTTTGTCCCCCTATTACTTATGGGTCTGTCGAGATTTCTTGGTCTAAGAGGTTGAGAGGTATACATAAGATGACAGTGTAATGATAAGTATTTGCAATAGTACTATGCATTTATGGATGATGTTGTACAGGTACACACATATCTGGGTGAAGTTTGTTTTTCTACTCAGATCATTGATTCATTTGTGCTGAAAGTATGCATGCATGTATTGCTATGTTGTTTGTCTGATGAGTTGATCAAGCATCAGTATATTACTTCTGCATGTTGTTTTAGGTAAATTAATGAAGAAGCAGCAGGAATCCAAATAAAGAAAAGAAAATTTTAGCCATGAGGATAACTGCATCTTCATAGCAGCCATTGGGACATATGACAAAAGTCATTTTAGAAAAGAGGGACCCATACAAGCTTCGCATGGAATCAAGTGGTTAGGGATATAAATTATGTTGGCAGAAGGAACCACACATCAACACAGTGCAAGAGGAGTGCCAGTGATATGGTAGGATTTGCCAGAGTAAAGGCAAGGCAGAATGCAATTGCCCAAAGCATTACTGTGACAGGGCAATCTCAAATACTTATACATTTAAAACGTGATAAGGAATATCTCCTCTCCATTCAGGGGGATGACTGTGGAACATATGGTGATGGCACAGGCATAATCAGAGGTGGTGTAGATACTGGCTATTATCCAAATCTGCTGCATCAACAGGCATCTGCTAAGGAAGGTTGGTTTGACAACTGTAATATATTTACTTAGATAAATGACTGCTCAAGGAAAATAATTACTTGTATCACATTACAATTACTGTTGACATGTGAACCCTCGACTTCTGCACCTAATAACATTGAACAGAGTGCACATGATAAGTGTCCCCCACTCTTCATTGCACAACATACAGTCTAGTACTCTAGTAATTAAGTAGTAATAAAATGAATTAATTCTTTACAGTGTCAGCAGCAGAAATGAGCATTTTATATATACTAATAACAATGCTGATAATAAGTATATTCATGATACAGTCAGGAAAGTTGTACACATTCACCAAGTTTAATGACAGGATCACACACATCATAAACATGTTAATAGATTTGCAGGAAATGACATTGGATCACAAGGTGAAGTAAATGGTAACATTAAAGCACAGACTGCAGAGGGAGAAAACCCCTGCACCTCAACATCATTGCATCCAGATCCACAGGAACAGGTGTTCCTTCTGGAAGATGGCAGATCAAAGGATCATTGAATGTTACTAGGCTATTGACCCTGAGGCTCTTACAAGCCTAGCCAAAAATTAACCCATATTCTGACAAGTCAGAAATTCAGAGGTACCAGTGTTCACTGTGACACCTTTATATAGGGATGCTAGGAGTAGGTAAATGTCACAGCTACCTCAAGAAACACGTAAAGCATTGGCTGCCCAACAGCAAATGTAACGTTGCATTGCTCAGGCTCACTGCACTTTCACAGAGAGCCAGAAATGGCTACAGTTTTGCAGGGTGTATGTGAAGATTTCCAGCACTACATGGAAATTAAGTAAAAATAATAATAAAGAGTGCACCATATGAGGCCAAGCTGAATAAAAATCAAAGAACCTTCAAGTAAATCGAATGTCCACACTTTATTAAAAAACAAAAAACAAAGACTCAGTATTGGAAGGAGAAGAGGATGAGGTACTGTCTGAACATGTGGGGCATATCACATTTAGTTGATTCCTAGATAGTAGTGGAAACAGTAGGGGGAACCAACAGAAATGGAATTCATGCAGGCCAAATCAGCATTTATACACAAGTAGCAGAACCTCTCATTTGAGGTCCTGGTCCCACATTACTTTGAGATCAATGCCGGTAGGATCCCTTGCATCAAGTAGGTCACATTATTGTAGCAAGTCACCATCCAGCTCATATGACAGCCCCTTCTCAAGATCACATGCACCATCACCTACCCTTACCTTTAGGAGACATCTTTTCTGACACTTAAGACTTTGACTTACAGTGACTTAGTTTTATTTTCTTTGTTTTTTGTCTTAAATTTGTTTTATTTATTAAGCAAGGCAGTGGTGCAGTGGTTAGTGTTGTCACCTAACAGCAAAAGGTTCTCTAGTTTGATTTTTGTCTGGGGTGTCTTCTGTGTGGAGTTGTATGTCCTCCCTGCATTCACATGGGTTTCCTCCAGGTGCTCCAGTTTCCTCCCACATTCCAAAGGCATGCTTCTGGAGCATTTCTCCCTGGGCATCTGCTAAAAATAGGTTTATCCAAGCTGGACTTTCCTGGTAAATAAATGTTAAATGTTGCCTTGTGATTTGTTAGGATGTGACTGCCATAGAAAAGGGAATGGAGAAGGCAGGTAGTAGCTAATGCACATTTAGTTGTTTTAGTAAGGAAACTTTTGTTTCTGTATAAAATACCTAATTCTTGATGTGTTTTATGTATAGAGATTTGGATATATAGATCAAATTTAAAGTTGTCATCGCTTACCCTGTCTAATAGTTTGGTATTGGAGGTAACTTCAATGACTGTGTCACTGAGGGAATGAATTTTAAAATTACTTTTTTCATATGAGAACCCGTGGTAGTGGTGCTGCGGTAGCATTGTCGCCTCACAGCAAGACGCTATCGCATTCGATTTTCAGCTAGAGCGTCTTCTGTGCGGAGGCATGCATGAATGGGTGTGCCTTCGTTGAAGGTTGTGTGTCAGGGCTGGTAACTTGGCATGTAAAAATCCACTACTAAACATTAGCAGACCGGAGTTCCGCTGTGGTGACCCCTCACCGGGATAAGCCAAAAGACACAACAATAACTTTTTTCATATGAGAGGGATTTGAGAAGGAAAAGCAGCTATTTAGTTTTCTTTGGGTTTAGTGTAGTTGAAATTATTGAAACCAATTTTTAGTTGATGTAAAAGCTTCTTGGTTTATTTGCATTATACTATTGGAAGAATAAAAAATGTAGCGTCATCTGCATATTAGAGTAATAAGGCATGCATGGTGGATATGTGGAGCATGCCAGTGAGAATATTAAAGAGTAACGGGCAAAATATGGTGCCTTGTGGTACACCTGTGGTAAAAGGAAGGAAAGGTGAGTGTGTGGACTGCCATTAGACTGATTGTTGCAGATCAGACAGATAGCTACTAAACCATTGCAAATTGGGTGCTTATAGACTCAGAGTGGACATTTGATGGATAACTGTAATGTGACAAATGCTATTGAAGGCTTTTGAGAGAACTAGGAATACGGAGAAACACTAGTCTGCCACAATCTCTAGCTTTAATGTAAGCCTCTGTGAATATTAGCAGTGTAGTATTGGTACTATGTGCTAGAAGGAATCTATGTTTAGTAGGGGTTAAGAGGTTTTCCTCTATGAGCTGTTTTAATAACTGTTTGTGAATACATTTTTCTGTGATTTAGAGATGGGGGCAGAACTGCTGTGGGTCTGATGTTTAACCTTTCTGTTGATGTACCCCCATTATGTAGTGGGATAATGATTTTTTTTCCTTGGGGAGGGGACACATGGTTTCTGGATGGACCTGTTAATTAGGATTTAAATTAGGCAGATGATACTGTCTGCTACTATTTTTAAGTATTCATTTGGGAGTTTGTCAGCAGAGGTAGATCATATATTCAGTTTGTTTAGGAATTGTTTTATACAGGATGTAGGAACAAGTTTTAAGAGGTAACTGAGCTGGTTTGTGGCTGTCGGTTATGGATGAGGGTGCTAGTAGGCGAGTCTTTACTGAAGGATGTTATACTATGTATAATGGTGGTATTGAACTGGGTAGCAGTCTCCATTGGGTTGCTATTGGGTGAAGGGTATGGATTATTTTTTGTCCAGAGTACAAGATTTTTCTAACTGAAGATAAGAATTTTTGGAGATAAAGTTTGGTGTTGTTTTCAATACTGTAGTGATGTGCTTTTATGTAGATTTCATTTGTTTTTACTGCATTACCAAGTTTTCTGAACTGTTGGCAATTTTGAGGAGTTAGATGTTTTTGCCATTTCTTCCATGCTTTACCTGTGTCTTCCATGAGTAATCTACTGGAATTAGTGAGCCAATCAGAATGATTTGTTTTTACTCATTTTATTATTGAAGGAGCTAGGCTGTTTAAAGTGCTTAGGAAAGTTAAGCTGCAGTCATTTATTGCTTCACTGGGAAGGTGCAGTATATTACAGTTAATAGATGCTAGGGTAGTTTTAAATATTTCAGTGTTATTATAGTTGGAAAGATTGCAAGTTGTTTTATAGACATGTTGTTTGGGAGGGGATTGAGTGCTAAGTCTACTGGCATAAGTAGGTAGGTGGTCACTTATGGAATTTGAGAGTGTGCCTGTGGTGATAAAATTGCTGGCGTGTGATACAAATATCCAGCCTAAGGTAATGCTGTATGTTTTGCCTTAGCATGTAGGGAAATTAATAAGTTGTTTGAAGCCATATAGGCTTATATTAAATGTGGGTGATGTTGATGTGAGGTGAAGCCAATTAATATTAACATCCCATAGTAGTGTTTTTTCTAGTGGGATTTTTGTGATTGTCCATTGAAGACTGTCTTCCAGTGTGGCTATGTTATCAACTGGATGGATACCGAGGGCAGTAATATGTATCTGTGTTTATTAAGGTGCATGAAAGTGATGATAATCTGTGTTGAGTTTAATTTAGGAATTGAGTCTGTGTAGGGAGAAATCTCATACTAGTTAGGAAATAATAGGGAAACATCCCCATTCAGGCATGCAAGTCACTGATTTTATTTCTAATGCTTCTTATATTTATAGTGATAAAGTTTAGATTTTTGGTAAGAGGAGATGTGAATAGTGGATTTTGGGTTGGGATAGGATGGATGAGGCTGTTGGTGGAATAGGATGGGTGGGGGCTGTTAGTTTTGTATGGTTTGCTGGGTGGTAGGTCCTGGGCTGGGGTGAAAATCATCATTTAGAAGGGTGTTATTGTAAATGTATTTTGTAGCTCTTTGCTTTGCGGTTATTGTTTTTTGGCACAGTTAAGCTTTTAATTTTTGGGGGGAGGTAGATGTTAAAATTGTGTTTACAATAAACACTAGGGATATCATTAAATAGATGTGGGACAACAAGGAGAGGGTTAAGATGACATCTGTGAATTGTTGGCTGTGAGCATGTTTGGAGTTCGTAAATATAATCTGGCAATGGCAGAATGTGACATAAGTGGTTATGATAAGTAGGCAGATGGATAAGTTTAGTAGTAGCGTATTGGAGTAGAAAAAATGTATTGTTTTCTATTAATTCTGGATTAGATAGTGGAACAATAGGGATGAGAGATGGATGGCTAGATTAATGTATAGTGATGGCAATGGGGATAGGGTGTTGGCTAGTTAAGAATATAGTGTGTGGGAAGACCCATAGATCTGTAATGCTGCCAGAACCAATTTACAGGAATTTCAAATAAGAAAGTCTAAAACAGAAGCTCTAAATAGTTCTAAAATGTTTTAATGATACACTAAGCACTAGTGTACCATAATGTCAGATACATAACTTTAGTCCATCTACAACTGCACAACTCAACATACACGGTCGGTGCATAGACAGTACAACTTCAACTTCACATGTATCCATAGCACAATAAGCATTCCTTTTTGAGGTAGTTCATAGTTTCATAAGTTCATGGGTAAATACTATATTAGGAGCTCTTGTGAACCATTTTAATCCTAGCCAACTTTCCTTATGGTGCTAGAATTAACCTATCTCATTAGGTGTTAGGTTGGCCTTACCCATGTCATGGTCAACAGTTATATACAACCTCTAATGAAAATAATTGGGATCACATCATAAATAATTTCAGGGAACCCATCCATGGAATAAAGCATTTATGAGCTGCCTCTGTCCATTAATAGCACAGGAGGAAACCCTGGGGTAAACTTTCTACTGCCCATCCATAGATCCAAGTGGCATTTGAATGTGTACAGGGCTGAGGTTTGCTTTAAATGTCAAGTCTGTTCCAGAGCAACTGTTTCTTCTGTGAGATACACCTGTCCCTCCAAACCATTCTGTTGATGTTGCAAAAGAGCTTTAGATTTCTAGACTGAGTATGTCTGATTCCATTTGACTTTCTGATGAGTAGTAAATCCATCAGTACTGGGTCAGAGGACACCTTGAATGCCAGAAACAGGTCACTTCTTAGCAATCTGTAAGATACAGAGTATAAAGCTAGGGCTTTGAGTCAGTCCATGTTGGACATATTGTTTAGGCCATTGATATTGTTATACATTGTACCCATGTATATTTATAGTTAGTGCAGTCTGGTAGTTAGTACAGAGGACTTGTCAAAGGGCTGCACAGATATACAATAATATTTTCAGGGAAAAGAGTTGCTCTTAGAAAAAAAATTAAACTCAGAAGCTTTTGTTAAGATTACAACTCAGTGATCAAGGTTCTCATTCACAGTTTTAGGGTTCAGGGTTAATTCATGACCACTGGTTACTATTTTGAGTGATCATGTTTGTCCATTCGATGTTAGGTTTACCCGTGTGGTCTGCAATCGATGTTAGGTTTATCCATCCGTGTGGTCTGCCCCTATTTATATTATGATACAAAGCCTTCAAGCAACTGCAGTGTGGCCAGTGGACAGGCAGTGTTCAGACAGTCAGGGAGGAGAATCACTATCTGCTCTGAGTTGAGGAGACCATACTGCCTTCAGAAAAGGGAGAGAGACAGAGAAGCAGAGTTTTTCTCCTGTCTTGGAGATGGAGAGGCAGGTGATGGGCTAAAAGAATATTGATGCCTAGGTCAAAACTGAGAATGGTTCAGATGAAGAGTTGAACAGAAGTAAGAGGAGTTCACAAGTGGGAGAGAATTGTTGTATTAAGAGGATTGGTGAGCCACAGCTGGGAGAACTGTTAAATCCTGGATTACTGAAATGGCCAGCCTTTATTTCAAGTGAAGAGCACTGAGTGCAAGAGATATGAATTTTGTTGAACTGAAACTTGTGAACTATAAAAAGGTAGAATAAAAGCTTTTGTAGGCAAGAAAATGTGTGTGATGAGAGAAAAGTAGTTAACGTTTTATCAATAAAAACTTGCTATGTTCAGTAAAGATTTTACTTTGTACTTTAAAAATAGTGTTCCATACTGGGATGACAATTGGAGTTGGGCTTAAGCTATAATTCCCTGGAAGAAATTACACTATGTGTATATAACTACACAGCTGCAGTACAGTAGTACAGAAGTTAGTGTTGACACCTCAAAGTAAGAGGTTTCATAGTTCGATTCTTAGATGTTGTGCTTTCCATGTGTAGGCTGCACATCTTCTTTGTGTTCACAGGGGTTTTATCCAGGAGCTCCATTTCATCTTACATGCTAAACAGATGCAGTAAATTGGCTGTAGATGCAAGAATCTGTGCATTTGTGTGGTATGGAAGAACTACTATGACAGGCATACCTCTCAACTGTACAGATTTTCACAGAAGGTCCAGATTTTTGGCTCATATATTTGGCCTGTTTCTTTTAAAATTTGTGTTTTTCTGGCAAATCAGTGGGATGATCTGAGGATTGAAGTCGCTAAACAATGACATACATTTGAGTTTAAGACTTCAAATCCTTCAGAAAATGCATGTTAATACAAACCCTTTAATTCTATCAAATTTCGAAGTTTATAAGAGCAATATTTAAAATATATCCCTATTTTTAGCCCTTTGTCCCACCATTTTGTTGGGCTTTGTCCAGATTTCTTGTGCTAAGAGGTTGAGAGGTATGATGACAAGACTACCACCTTGTTAATAATAACTCTAGATGATTGTAACTGCTGATGGAACAATCTGATCCTACATGCAAAAATGGGAAATGGGGTACTTGATGGACATGTATTTACACAAACACCCACATAGTCACCTGCACCATATGCCACCAGATCCCCATATCTGCTACCACTGTGCAGTAACCAAGGTTAAAGCTTGACTAGTTTTTGTAAGTACATGACCATTTAATAAAGAAATGATAAAGGATGCCAAGTTCTAAATACACTACTAGCAGAAGCCACCAAAAAATCCTATAACTGATATTTGAGCTTTTGCTCAGAGCAGATGATCTATGATATTTCTGTGAAGAGCAAAGTAATGAGTCCCCCATATTAAATCAGCATCTGTGTGGTGTGACTGGTGTTTGTATCTTGGCTACAAACAGTTTACCAGATATTTGCTTATGACAGATGTGCATTACATCTCTGTATGTCATCCTGGCCCAAAGGTTACACATGCATGGTTGCAAGAAGTGTTACACAGTGCTGGAACACTGTTGTGCAGCAGGGAGACCAATGAGATGCTATACTCTGCTGCATACCAGCATGCTTTTCAACATCTTGTAATTGTAAGAAGGTAGTAAGACAGAAGGGAGACACAACAAAATCAGGAACTTGTCCATGCTTGATGACATAATAGTATAATGCAGGCTCTATGTCACAAGATGGGCTGCCAACTGGCTCACTGACAGAACCCAGACTGTGAAAGTAGCAGACTCCAAATCCGACTTCAGACAAGTGACAAGTGGAGTACCACAGGGTTCAGTCCTGGGTCCTCTCCTGTTTGGTATCTACTTCTCTGAAGTACAGGCTAACACAGAAGGTCTTTGGCTAATGAAGTTTGCAGATGACTGCAAACTAGGAGCCATAATCGAAACTCCTAACAATGTGGACATCCTACAAAAGGGCCTCATTGAGACAGATGCCTGGCGTCAAAGCCATGGGCTCAAGCTCAATGCCAAAAAGTGCATTGTCATCCACTTTGGTAAAAACTCTGCACCCATGAACTACAACATAGGCGGTAGTATACTTAACACTGAAAGTGTGATAAGAGACCTTGGGACACAGTTGGACAGTAGCCACTCCTTTGATAATCACATCGCCACAGTAGTCAGGAAATCCTTCTACATGGCACACCTCATCACAAAAGGTTTCTCATCCAGAAAAAAAGAGGTCATTGTTCCCCTCCACTCATCACTCATTAGACCCATTATAGAGTACAATGACCCTTTTGGTATGTACCTCACAAGACATCTACAACAACTGGAAAGGCTGCAGAAATACCTCACAAAGAAGATTACCGGCCTCAAACAGATGCCCTACGCAGACCGTCTCAAAAAACTCCAGCTTTACTCCATCGCATATCGCCTACTCAGAAGTGATCTCTGCCTAACATACAAAGCTATGTCAAACCCAGAGCTATTGGACATGCTCCACTTAAAGAAATCCCAATCCCTCCGAGCTACACACTCTAGGGACCTAAACTTTGTCACCGCATTAAGCAGAACATGCCGGAGGGATAGATTCCTGTCCCAGAGACTTCCCATACTCTGGAATAAACTACCTATCTATATCAAACAAAGCTCCTCATTAGCACTCTTCAAGAAAAATCTTGATGATTGGATGGGAAATAGGGAATTCACCCCGGGGATCACCTCTGTGGCTCTGCTCGACAGTGGCACAGGAAAATAATTTTCTTGGGTGGCAAAAGCCAGGGTACCTTTTTGGCTGGGCTTGTATAGGCCCCAGGGCCAATAGCCTAGTACCTACCTACTTATTAATATAGCCTGTCTGCATGTGTCACAAGGAAGTCCAGATCTCCCTTTCATACATTTATGCTGAGGCCAGTGAGTAAGCAGAACTTCTGATGGATTTGGTTGTGAAGCATCCTAGAAATATTTTGTCACTAAATTACACAATTTGACAGTGCTTTAGTGTGTTTGTTTAAACAGAACAGAGATATTACATAAAGTACGACTGTATATAGTGTTGTATTCTTACAATTGGTTTAAAGAGAACAGAGATATTATATAAAGTACGACTGTATATAGTGTTATATTCTTACAATTGGTTTAAAGAGAACAGAGATATTATATAAAGTACGACTGTATATAGTGTTATATTCTTACAATTGGTTTAAAGAGAACAGAGATATTATATAAAGTACGACTGTATATAGTGTTATATTCTTACAATTGGTTTAAAGAGAACAGAGATAGTATATAAAGTACGACTGTATATAGTGTTATATTCTTACAATTGGTTTAAAGAGAACAGAGATATTATATAAAGTACGACTGTATATAGTGTTATATTCTTACAATTGGTTTAAAGAGAACAGAGATATTATATAAAGTACGACTGTATATAGTGTTATATTCTTACAATTGGTTTAAAGAGAACAGAGATATTATATAAAGTACGACTGTATATAGTGTTATATTCTTACAATTGGTTTAAAGAGAACAGAGATATTATATAAAGTACGACTGTATATAGTGTTATATTCTTACAATTGGTTTAAAGAGAACAGAGATATTATATAAAGTACGACTGTATATAGTGTTATATTCTTACAATTGGTTTAAAGAGAACAGAGATATTATATAAAGTACGACTGTATATAGTGTTATATTCTTACAATTGGTTTAAAGAGAACAGAGATATTATATAAAGTACGACTGTATATAGTGTTATATTCTTACAATTGGTTTAAAGAGAACAGAGATATTATATAAAGTACGACTGTATATAGTGTTATATTCTTACAATTGGTTTAAAGAGAACAGAGATATTATATAAAGTACGACTGTATATAGTGTTATATTCTTACAATTGGTTTAAAGAGAACAGAGATAGTATATAAAGTACGACTGTATATAGTGTTATATTCTTACAATTGGTTTAAAGAGAACAGAGATAGTATATAAAGTACGACTGTATATAGTGTTATATTCTTACAATTGGTTTAAAGAGAACAGAGATATTATATAAAGTACGACTGTATATAGTGTTATATTCTTACAATTGGTTTAAAGAGAACAGAGATATTATATAAAGTACGACTGTATATAGTGTTATATTCTTACAATTGGTTTAAAGAGAACAGAGATATTATATAAAGTACGACTGTATATAGTGTTATATTCTTACAATTGGTTTAAAGAGAACAGAGATATTATATAAAGTACGACTGTATATAGTGTTATATTCTTACAATTGGTTTAAAGAGAACAGAGATATTATATAAAGTACCACTGTATATAGTGTTATATTCTTACAATTGGTTTAAAGAGAACAGAGATATTATATAAAGTACGACTGTATATAGTGTTATATTCTTACAATTGGTTTAAAGAGAACAGAGATATTATATAAAGTACCACTGTATATAGTGTTATATTCTTACAATTGGTTTAAAGAGAACAGAGATATTATATAAAGTACCACTGTATATAGTGTTATATTCTTACAACTGGTTTAAAGAGAACAGAGATATTATATAAAGTACCACTGTATATAGTGTTATATTCTTACAACTGGTTTAAAGAGAACAGAGATATTATATAAAGTACCACTGTATATAGTGTTATATTCTTACAATTGGTTTAAAGAGAACAGAGATATTATATAAAGTACCACTGTATATAGTGTTATATTCTTACAATTGGTTTAAAGAGAACAGAGATATTATATAAAGTACCACTGTATATAGTGTTATATTCTTACAATTGGTTTAAAGAGAACAGAAATATTATATAGAGTACCACTGTATATAGTGTTATATTCTTACAATTGGTTTAAAGAGAACAGAGATATTATATAAAGTACCACTGTATATAGTGTTATATTCTTACAATTGGTTTAAAGAGAACAGAGATATTATATAAAGTACCACTGTATATAGTGTTATATTCTTACAATTGGTTTAAAGAGAACAGAGATATTATATAAAGTACCACTGTATATAGTGTTATATTCTTACAATTGGTTTAAAGAGAACAGAGATATTATATAAAGTACCACTGTATATAGTGTTATATTCTTACAATTGGTCAGGGAATGTTAATGAGGACAAGGTACTAATGACCTCTCATGGTGATGTGGATGTTTACAGCTTTGCATTTTCCCACTTACCTTTACATGTCAGCCTCACATACACAGTAATGCCTTCATCTACATAGCTGTTCTGTAGTCACAACCACGCATCACTATGGAGGAGAACATCAGATGATGCTTTTGTGTATGCAGTACCTTTCACCACTGTCTCCTTGTGTGATATGGGGATAGTGGTACAAGTTCCTACAGTGCACTACACTGAGGACAAAGGACCTGAATATTGATTAATCTGTATCCTCCAGGTGCAATTACTGAACTGCTGTGTTGGATGCTGTGCTTGCAACGTGGCTTTTATCGACTGGTTAGGAGTAAATGGGTACTAATAGTAGACTGTGTACGCACTATTCTTCCTATTCTCTACATCTTTCAAGGCACGGCAAGCATGACATCCATTAGTTAATAGATCAAACAGTGTGACTCAGGAATACTATGGCACACATTTATTTATTTATTTATTATTTATTTGCAGTTGGTTTACCAGGATAGTCTATTGGGCCAAAAGAACCCGTTTTCAATGGAGTCATGGGGAGAAAAGCTCCAAAAACAATTAGCAAGGTTACAATAAGGTATTTATTTCCAATTATACAATTCCTATGGACTTGGAAATACAGTAGACTAGTATACAAACATATACAAATATTACAATCTTGTATCGCTGAAAACAATTTACAATATAGAAACTGAGAGGCTTTTACAACTTAGGGTGGGTTACACTGGAGATATCTTTCATACATTCAGGATGAGTAGCTTAATACAATCAAGAGAAAGGTATATGAGCTGACATAGAACCTTTCAATATAGAAACAGAGAACCTTTTCCATCAGAGGGTATATTTACACTAAGGTACCTTTAAGTATTCAGAAAAAGCTAATACAAGCAAGAGCAAGGTCTATGAGTTTAGGAGAGTAATTACACATTCTACAATTGCTAGTCATACAACGTCAGGTCACAGGTCCTGGGTAAAAGTGCTCACTGGAGGCATGATTACCACTGTCCCTCTGTGGATGGTATGTCAGTTGCTGCAACTCAAGATAGGTGCAGGGTCATTGCAGAGTCACAGATGAGTACTATCACAGTCATGGCTGAGATAATGAGGGTGATGAAGGCTGTGTGTGATTATCTATGAGAATGCATGTCTTGTATGTGTGATTGCTTGGATAAACTCAACCATGCATTGGAACATGTGAAATCTTCTCAAGCTCTCCTATTAGAGGGAAAGGGCTGTCCATGGAGTTGGTCAACTGCTACACCCATAGATAGTAGTCAGTTTGCCTAATAATTACCAAGATCTTACTCCTGCACTGCTCACATTTCCATGGCAACATCTGTTGTGGAAGTGTCTACTCTGGCCATTGTCATGGTGATACATCTCATAGCAGAATCACTCATGGTCATGCAGCATAGCAGTATCTAGCCAGTGTCACAGCACATCCAGTGCAACAGAGTCCACCCTCATGGGCAAGGGCATGGCCAGGATGCTGTACCTTCTGCCATGCATGCTCTGGACCTCTCCAGATGACCAAGCCACAGTGCTGAAACTACTGCTGAAACTGTGACATGGTTGACCTATACTCACACCACCACAGTCCCCAGTCCATGACATGACTCCAGTGACACTGGCCCAACTCAACAAGGGTTACATTAAAAGCCTGCTTCCACCCAGTAGTGACATGTCACAAGAAAGCACGTTTTACTTTCATACTTATCAGCATTCACACTCGCACACTTCCCTGTGAAACACATGTAGTCCACCTAAGCAAATAATAATAACTGTGCCTTGCCCTTTGTACATTGTTACTTGGGTTGTCTACATCTGATGCACAGTGTGGCCAGTCTATGCATAGGTTAGCACAGCATAGTGTTGCCTTTGCATGCATTATTTCTACAGTAGTGTATCTGCTTATGGATAGTATACTGTGTTATAAAGCCATGTGCAAGTCGCTGCTTCTTTGTTAGTGTCACAGAACACTGTACCCACTTCTATCTGACATGATCATCCACTGATGCTTGCTTTTTTCTCATCTGAAACAGCCTCAGCTGCCTGTTGTGCTGGAAACTGCTGCTCCTGCAAGTGCCCAACCTGCTGTAAGCGCTTTCAAAGTATAATATTGTGTAACACTTCACACACAAACACTACTTTTTCACATGCTTCAGGATCATACCACTGGGCATCACTGGATAAATCCAAGCAGTAAAAGCATGTCTTAAGCAGCTAAAACACACACTCACTAATGTTTATTTTTTGAAATATGGCACAATTGTAGTTACGGTCTGCTGGATTTTGTGGATTTCTTATGTGTATCATGAGCCAGGGTTCCAGGACATATCCAGCATCACAAGCAAATGCCCCCATGAGAAGTCACACCTTCTAAACTGCTGACACGGGAACTCCCCAACTACCTTAGATATTTGCAACTTACCACTACCCACAATCTCATCTTCAAACCAAATGACTGTCCACCACTGGCCATAGCCCTAATGCATTACACTCCCTCCCGCTCCCTAAGATCCGAGAACCAAAATCTGCTTCAAGTACACAAACCCTCATATCCCTCAGGCCAACTATTACTAGCGTGCACAATAGCTAAACTTTGGAACTCTCTCCCCTCTCACCTACACAACATATCTAACCATAATAACTTCAAAAGCCAGCTCTTCATACATCTATCCTCCAAATGGGAATGTCCCTCTCATGCTTCTACATAATGCACCTCCTTCAATTTTGTTTTCTATCCTTTTACTCCCTCCTTTTTTCTTTTCTTTTACAAAAGAATTGCTGCATACATGACTACCTAATGAGCATTTTCTTTGCCAGTCTGGTTTAATTGTGAATAATATGATTTCCTCTTCTACTGATGTTACCTAATACTTCGGACTGAATATTGTCTATTAATAGTAATGTAAACTTATGTATATGTGAAAGTAATGTAATTTTCTTGTGGAGCTTTTCTCCCCAGGCCTCCACTGAAAATGGGCTGACAAGGCCCAGTGGACTATCCCAGTCAGCAAATGCAAATAAAATAAAATAAATAAATAAAAATAAATATGTGCCATAATAACTGTCTGGGTAGCCTGCTCACACATTTCAGTTCATGCCTTGTGCATCACAGACCATTTGGCAGTCGATGAAGTGTTACCTTTTGTGGCTCATATACCTCCTTGCCAGTTCACCAGGTAGGATTTTGTTTCAATGTTGGCACAGCCTACTGCCTCCAGTACTTCAGGGAAATGGGCTATATCATAGAAATTCTGTAAGGTGTCAGCTCTCTCCTCTGGGGTATTTGGTACCCACCCACACATGCTTCGTTACATGCTAAAGCATGGCATTGAGAAAATAATGGAATATTCTCAAGTCAAGATACCTGAGATACCCCCACTGTGTCCCCAGTAAGTCACTGAAGGTCCCTATAGCTAGTATACGTAAAGCCACACATACCTTAGTATCCATCAGGATAGGTACCCCTTGACTTTCATGAGGCTGCAGTCAAGGCAAAACATGTCTACTATTTATTAAATGGTGTCCCTCTATATACAGTACCAGCCCACAGCACTGATGTCTTTGATTCGTGAAATGTTAAAGGACAACTACAGGAAAACATTTTAAAAGGATATATTGTATAACCTTTCCTTAAGTTTGGCATATTACATGACCCTGCACCTCTGTGGGCAACATTGTGCACCATCAAACATGACAGTAGTAATAAGAGCCTCCTGCAGATAACTATTTACTAAAAATGTGGCAATCCTTAACATTGTTTAATGATTTAGTCAATCTTAACACAAGCATTCGGACAGGTTCAAATGTACAGAGGGTGCAGCTCTGTTGCCAGGCATTTACAAATTTCCATCTCTCTCCACCATCTTGTTTTGCCTCATTAACATACACAGGGATGCTCATTTTAACAAGGTTGCCCATCACCCATGTCATATAACATGCCTGAATGTACTGCCCAGCATGGCCACCTTTGCAGCTTGTTTTTCTGAATTGCACACATCCTCCAAGTGACTGCTTTTCATTCAACTTTTGTTACCACGATCATGCAGCAAAGTTTATTATTTTTCCAAAAGCCTTCAAAGCACATACAGAATGGCGTGAAAAGGATGCTCAGATATCACTAGAATGAAAGATTTGTCTGACTTACACGTCTACAAAACCGCCACTGAATACATGGATTTTGTTATAGTACTATCAATTTAAAATGTACAACCCATATGTGCGTGCATGTATTTGTGTGTCTGCTTGTGTGTGTGAATGCTACTATAGAATCAACTTTTGTATTTATGTCCTGTGACTTTCTCATTAATTCTAGTTAACACACGACATAAGAGAAATAATTGTCGTATTGTCTATTCTGACTCATGTCCTATGTTCTAATTTCCTTAAATGTAAATAAAGCCTTTACATAAATTCAAACATTTGAGAATTATGCTAGTGTTGTTTAGTCCAGCTTACACCCCCCTCCAAAAAAAAAAAAGTAGAAACAGTCCTTTCAAATGCTTATTAGCAAAGAAAAAAAAATGTAAATTGAAGTTGTGGGTGTTGATGTTATCACAGTAAGACTGCATGCATGAGTGCAGTACTTTGAACTTCAAAGGAACCTATATTAGGCTAGGAAAATGATGAAAATGTTCCCTTTGCAGTGCACAGCTGTTACTGCATTGTATTGAAGTGTGAAAGGCATGCATTAATCTAACAATACTTTTCCTTTCTGGAGTATGTACGTTATAAAGCTGATTTATCTGCAAGAGCTTTTGAAAAAATACAATGTATGGAGCAAAAAACAGAAATGCTGTTATCACAGGAAGACAACCAATATACAGAATAACTATGCCTCAATATGAGTGCGTTTATAGCTGCTTTAAAATTACTTTAGAGAATCAGACTAAATGATGTTCTTTTCTTTTTTATTTCTTTTTTTTTGCCTAAGAAAATAATGCAGTTTTGTCAAGAGTTTGGCAAATAACAGTGATGCACAGGGCAGAAAGCTAAGTGTTTGCATATGACAATATAAGCTAATGATAGACTTCCAATATCTGTATCAATTGAAATTAATTAAGCATTAATTACATTACCTGATATAACAGGGTTCTGGTTAATGTCTTGTTGGCATGGTTGTATTTTTCTGCTTATGGCACTGAACTTCATGAGAGGTAGCAAATGTTTACCCTTCAACAAAAAGGAAATTGCTCCTGAAATAACAGGGTACAACACTTAATGTTAAGAGACTCTTTAGCACCACAGGTATGTACTGTTTCTTAATTAACTGGTATTTTATGTGGTAATTGATGAACCTTGTAGATTTATAAGAATAAACTTTACAACAGAGAAAGCAACACGTTTTACAGTAGCTACGGAGCACAAATAAACATTCACATATATCATGTCTAGGGTATATACAGTGGATGATGAAGTATCCCTTATTTAATTTTCATTAGTCAAGATTTAGATTAATAGACCTATGTAACAAATTTAAACAGAAATATGTTTTAAACAGATAAATAAATGTTATTGTAATTATAGAAAAAGGAAGTCTAAAACAACAAAAAGTGTTTTATAGTGCAAATCACTACAGGCAGAAATGAAACAATATGTGCATGTGTAGTCAAGGCATCTTATTTTTACTAATGATGGTTGATTTTAACAATTAGTGGTGCTACGCAAAACTTGCTGGCACTATGCTTTGCCTACAGAAAAAAATACTTCAAATGTGTAAGAGACACAAAGAAGAAACACACTTGTCATATAGTGACTCTTTAATATGACATGCTTTTCTGTGATTTCAGAAATTTATTGATTTTCAAAGGGCTGAGGGATTAATTAAAAAGAGCTCTCTCATGTTTGAACTTGATCTGTTTTTGAGGATTACTGGAATTATTTCAAATCCACAGTTGTCACAGACAGATTAAGCAAAAATCAAAGTGTGATGTCCAGTTCAGTGGCACCTCAATTACCGAACTGAGGAAGACAGACTAGTAGCATACAGTGTGATCTTGTTGCCTTCTGTCACTTTCTTGGTGGCCACATCAAGAAGGTCAGTTTTTAAACGTTTTTAACTATATAGTTTCAAGTCTCTTCATTTATACACTTATACAGTTGGCTAACAGATCTGCAAGAACTACTCAGTATTTCATATTTTCCCTTTTAAAACCATTAAGAAAACTGTGCGTGATTTTCCCTTTTAAAACCATTAAGAAAATTGTGCTTGTGTGTGTGTGTGTGTGTGTGTGTGTGTGTGTGTGTGTGTGTGTGTGTGTGTGTGTGTGTGTGTGTGTGTGTGTGTGTCTGTGTGTGCCACAGTTTTGCCCTGATCATTTGACTTTTCCCTCCCCTCAAACACAAAGGCATGGTTTACATCCAGACTGGGGTCGCACCGCCAGCAGGAGGAGGCAACCTACAAGTGGAAGCCTTTAAGCAAACAGGCTGGCAAGTATGACAGAGTAACTGGTATGGCACTGAGTTTTTATTCTATATGCTATACTGCACAGCCTCTTATGACTGGAGAGTATAATGCCATAGCAGGGTTTTCAATAGGAAGGTGTGGGTACAGACTCACTTGTACCCAACCTGTTTAAGATGCATGCACACTGTGTGATGTTGCAGTATATTTCAGCCTCTGTATGAACCAGTATCAGTTCTATGGCATGTGTTGCTGCATAAAAAGTTCTTGCATCCTCACTTGCATAGTCACTGAAAAGCCAGCATTAGCTGCTCACTGTTTAGCTATCATTGACCATTCTGTCCACTGTCACCCTTTGCACCATTAAAACTGGGGAAGAAAATACATTTGAATAACAGTCATACTCTTATATGTTGAGTAAGACTGCAATTAATATGCTGTTATTGGTAGCAAAAATATTTACAGTTTTTAAAGGAGACAAATGTGCATTAAAATGTACCTGTAACTTTTGCGTAGGCCTGCTATCATGTAATATTAAGGCATGGGGTATACTGTCTCCACTTTTGCATTCACATGTTATCTTCCTTATTTTATTATTTTTTTTTATTTTGCATTTGGTTAGTAACAAATCTAATTACTTTTTTGTAGTATGGGTCAATTAGATTGAGGTGGTTGAGTTGGATAGACTGTAGATGACGTATGATGGGAGCTGTATAGAAAAGAGTTGGGAGAATAAAGGATGCTGCAATTTGTTTTCTAGCATAGTTTTGGGTTTAGCCCTGTAGAGGTACCCAAGTTGTGGGTATATACTTTTTATATGGTTTACATGATAGTTAAATTATACATTTACATTAATTATGACTCCAAACAGTTTGGTGTGGTTGACAAGGTCAATTTTTGTACTGTTTGAGAAGGAAACAGTGAACCTAGTTTTCTGCTATGAGATTGTAGCAGGATCATCATAAAAACCATGCTCATTATACTGATAATGCTCACAGTGCCTCTCTAATGTTGTGCTTAATGTAAGAGGAGTAAACTGTAGTTCACATTAAGATATCATCTATGTAAGTCATATACAAAAAAAACCTGGTTTTAAAAATGAACGTATGACATTATGCATATAATAAAACATCGTATTGTTATCATCACTAAATAAGAGACATAATGAACAAGAAAGCTTTATGGATTACCCTGCATTCTTTTCTGGTATATGTAAAATATTGATAGCCCCCACTTCTGTGGAATCACATTAAGGAAATAAACTGAAAAGCAAGGCCCTATAGTAAAGATATCACAAATGTATTTTTTCTTTTTTTTATTATTATTTTTTTTTACAAACATTTTTTTAATCCCAGTTGTGCATGATGACAAAATGTGTAACAAGTTGCCAACAAAAGTTGATGCACTTCAATATGATGTTGCAAGTGAATTATGCATTCTTGTTCTTATATTATCGATGATATGGTGACATAGTGGTGCATTAACTATTTCACAAAAAATACCCATTTTATCCATTTATGGGACAATGGGGGCTAGAGCATATGCTGGTAAGCAACACTTGAAACCAGTATAGAAATCTTAAACAGAATAAAAGTCCATTACAAGATACAGAACCCGGCATACATAAACACTTTCATGTGCACAGGCATGTACACACACACACACACACACACACACACACACACACACACACACACACACACACACACACACACACACACACACACACACACACACACACATGCATGTGCATGCATGCATGCATACATACATGCACACTTTCACACACAGAGAGTATTGGAGCAGCAAAAATTCACCAAATAACTGTCTTTAGATGCAAAACATGTATGGAAAGAGGGAGAACATGCAGACTCTGCACAGAAGAACCATAGCTAGCACCCCAACAAGATGAGGTCCATATTGATTTGTTGACAGCTTAGGTTGTCGAATGTGTATTCATCAACACCTAAGTGTCAAACACTTAAAATAGCGAATGGCCACATCATTGAATTCTTTCCTCGGAAAAGAATTTGTGTAGCCGTTCTTGGGGATTTGCCTTTTCTCCAATGTAGAGCGGTTTCGGAGTTGGCATATTTAGTTAGGGGGGTGTGGGGGGCAAAGCCCTCCACTATGTTTGGGTGTGTTTGTTTATTTTGTTTGCGGACATCCAAGTGAATTCTTTCCCTAGGAAAGAATTCGATAATTTGGCCGTTCGCTGTTTTTAGGTTTCGACGCTTAGGTGTCGATTAATTTGAATTCGACAACCTAAGCTGTCAATGTTATGAAATAGATGCTGAGATGACAATGATGTGTGAGGTAGCAACCCTAACTACTGCATTTTGCTATTAGATCTGCTGCACCACATTTAGCATTAGGGACCATTGGGTCATTTTCAAATTACAGTTAGGTTGTTGTTTGTCTTTCGGCTTTTCCTGGTTAGGGGTCGCCACAGCGGAACTCCTTTCCGCTAATGATTGGCAGTAGATTTTCACGAACACCGAGGTGCCAGCTCGATGCCCAACCTTCAACGAAGGCATGCCCATTTATGCATGTCTTTCGAATGCCCATCCAACCGCGGGGAGGACATGCAGACTCCGCACAGAAGGCACTCCCCACACTCCATCCAAGAATCGAACGGGTGAACCTCTTGCTATGAGGCAACAATGCTACCACTGCACCACCACGAATTTCAAATTAGGTAATACCGCAAAATGATATGCAAAGTTGAATTATTTAGTTTATTCATATTTTATAACATCCTGAAGTATAACATGCAATTACACATGGCATCTTCTATTTTTCCTGAAGAAATAAGGATGAATTCTAATACTGGCAATAGTGTCGTACCACATATTTCGGCTCTGGAATAGGTTTTGCTGCAGTATATTGTATCATACATTATTACAATATACATTAATAGTGGATGTTAAATAACAATGTCACTTCTACTACAAAGATTATTTCCAGGGGACAAGCTATATACTGTTACCTCATGCATCACAGAGATTGTGTTATTGGAATTTGTTCGATTGCTTAACAAAACACACTTTGCTAGTGTGATTACGTGTCTGTGTTACATTCTGCTTTATGTAGTTTATATGGTTTGAATCAGATGTACCTCACTGGCCTGTGAAATGTATATACACATAGTAGCTTGTTGCCTTTAATGTTACATTCCACAGTCCATATAAGCTTACCATTGGATTATAATATTTCATTCCACTTTGCTCAGCTGAGAACAATATTTGCAGATGTTTGAAATAGGTAATGGACTACTGATATTTATCTACTTTGTAGGCAAATAACACTGACAGCTCCCAAAATCTGGTAATGAGTTTCAGAACCAGCAAGTACCCACATTCAGTAATTAGCTGCAAAGTATGTTGGCATGTTTATATAATTGATCACATTCCTATGCTCTTGATATGTTTATTGGCAACAATCTGTATGCTATTTATTGCCATAACCCAAAGCAGTTTCTCTGCTCCTTCTCTCAAGTTTTTTTATTATAATATCTGATTGTGACCTCATGCCCCTGTATTTCATTGTATAAAGTTTTCAGTCTGCTTCATAACGTGACTCAGACAAGAAGGTTTAACAAAAGGATTATCTGTATGTAATTCTATAGCATATTTCATAAATGATGATTCCTTCAAATGTTAACTATAACTCTGCAAGTCCACTGCAGAAACAGACCTGGCATTACATCTGCTACTGGTTTAACTTTACAGAATTTGGTCACCTATACCGGATGACACACTCTAAAAAATTTGTAAAACTAGTGTAGAATGCAGATACCTCACATGTTAGAAAACTTCCTAAAATAGATGTTGCAGTGGGCTTTGATTCATATTACACATGAATTCTTCATCCCCAGAAACAATGCAAGAAACCAGAACAGTACATGCTTGTGGAACTATTTTCCTCCCAAGGATCATATTTACCTATTTACTTAGGTAACCAGATGGAACGTTTGTTAGATATAATAATTTCAGGTATGTCATGAGTGCATACAGTGTCAACAGAAGTAAAAGGCAACATGCAGTACAGCAATCTGTATGACTATATGCACCAGCAGTGGTAACGCTTAATACAGATGAAGAATTTGACATACATTTGTAATTTTTGTAGACAGTCAATCCAAGAACAAAAGCCAGGCATACCCATATATAGCGAAATTCATAAAACATTACCATATCGCACCAAGTTATTTTGAGTGATGAGCAGTGACATGCATGTGTTAATAAACATGATCTACCCTTAACAAAGCCAAACTGAGTCGGGACTAGAGTTTGAAGGTTGCTCATTTCCTTGTTGATAAGGTTTCTCTCTTTTTTTAATTTCTCCAAGTCTTTTGGGCTTCTAGTACCATGATGGGAATGAGCCCCATTCCTAAGTCAATGTATAATTAAAGTTCATGAAATTAGTATTGTTTCAATCTTTGATGTTAGCCAGAAGTGCTCTTCACAGCACCCGTAATGTGCCTAACAATGACTCCTGCAATTTGTACAGAGTTACATGTATCTGCAAATACCTAAGTACAACTGCAAATTATTTTTTATAAGACCTGTTGCTCCTACAACTACTGGAACTGCCTATGTATCTTTCTTCCACATTACCCTTGTTTCTGCCTGCAAATCCTTGTACTTTATGAATTTGTGATTCTCTGTACGTAAGACACTGTAGTCACTGAGTGTAGCAGTTTCAGTAATCTATACTACTTTTGTCTTCTTTTCATGGACTACTATATCTGGTTTTCTTGCGTCTGTTTTTTGAACTGTTGGTAATGGATGATCTCATGTGATATAAACATCATTTTCTATGATACTTTGAGGCTCATGTTTCCATGTTTTTCAGCTACTTCAGTATTATAATGTTTGCACAATCTCCAGTTCAACCATGTTGCAACATTATCATGCCTTTCATTTTACAGTCCTTCTGCCATTAGTATGTCACAACCAGCAACAAGATGTGCAACTGTTTACAAGTCTGTTTTACAAAACCTACATTTGTATGTCTTTCCCACATGTTCAGTGGACTTTGTAAATGTAGTCCACTATCCTGAACTGCCAATATTAACCTTTTGTCTTTTTGGTTTAAATTCACCTCTCCTTAACCATTCCTGAGTTTGATCCTAATCAACATGAGGTTGGTCCAAGAGTTTCCAATACTTGTAACTATATTTATGCATTTTCCACATTTCTTGGCTTCTCATCTGATCCTTCATCTTATATTTTTTCTTTTCTTTTTGGCACATTCAATTGGTACCTGATTTTTATCTGCGGTTGGTTTGATTTCCATTCCCGCATTCATGTTGATATGCTTCTGCTAAACTAAGCAGGGAAGTCATCTTAGACTTGTTCTCATGTTTCAAAGCTTTCACTACATTTCGGTCTTGCAAGGTCAGCAAATATGTATGTAGTCTCACTATTGCAGGTCTATACATGTAATCAATTTCAAGGAGGCACATACCTCCTTCAGAAAGTGGAATATATAATCTTGTTACGCACTGATTTTTATAAATCATTTGATGAACATAAAGCATTCTTGTTTTCCTGTCCAAACTATCCAACACCTTTTGGGGCCAGTCAGTCACTCCAAAACTGTTAAGTTAGGACAGGAAGAGCAAATTGGTTTATAACTTGGACTTTATTCCTAGATGTCAATGCTGTTTTTAGTATTAAAGTCTTCTAAAATATTCCTTATTAAGTTTTATTAGCATTTGTTCATGTTTTATTGTTGATCCTTCATCAATTCCCAAATACTTATGCACTTCTTGCTCAAGTTCTTTTATATCATATTCCTGTCCCAAACTGATGTTTTCTTGGTGTTGCAGATTTCCTGCTTTAAAGGCTGCTCCAGTAGAGTAGAAGGGAAAAAGCTCACTTGATCTTGATTTTCAGTATGAATACAGACCGCGAAAGTGAGGCCTCATGATCCTTCTGGCTTTTTGGGTTTTTAAGCAGGAGGTGTCAAAAAAGTTAACACAGGAATAACTGGCTTCTGGTGGCCAAGGGTTCATAGTGACATCACTTTTTGATCCTTAGATGTCGGCTCTTCCTATCATTGTGAAGCACAATTCACCAAGCGGTGGACTGTTCACCACTAATAAGGAACGTGAGCTGGGATTAGACCGGTGTGAGACAGGTTAGTTTTACCCTACTGATGATGTGTTGTTGCAACAGCAATCTTGTTCCATATAAGCGGAACAGCAGGTTCTGATATTTGGTTTGTCTCCATGATGATCCTTTCCATGGCCTTGCAGATGAGGCTGGTTAGACTTATGGGTCTATAGTTACCAGGGTCAGTTGATGGCCCCTGTTTATCAAGGATATTACTGTTGCTGCTCTCCATTCTGCTATTACAAAGCCAGTTCTTATGGTATGGTTAAAGGGAACAACAAGTGGGTCCACTAGGTCCTATTTTAGATTGTTTAGTAAGCAACCTGGGATGTTATCTGGTTCCACTGAGGCTGTGTTTTTGGCCTTGGAGATCACAGATATGACTTGATCTTTAGAGATACTAGGCAGAGAACTGGTGTCAGGTATGATTTGGGATATGGCTGTTGGGGATAGTGGGGGTGAAGTTTGTGCCAAATCTGTCAGGTAGCAGATTGGCAATTTCCTCCAGTATAGTGTGAGTGGTACTATCAACTTACCAATTTGACACATAGGTGGGCACTCCCTTTTAGATCTGGATGTAGTTAAAGAATGCCTTATGATTATCCTTGGATAGGGATGCTATTTTAGATTCATAATTAGCTTTAGTGGACTTTACAAGACTTTGGATTTGCTTGTTCAATCTGTGGAGAGAATTCTTCCTCTGCAGAGTCAGTTGCCTCTTGTTCTTGGACATCAGTTTCTTCCTTTTGTTATACAACCTGTTTATACTAGATGTCCACCAAGGTGGCTTGCTTTTTTAGGGTGGACCTGGTTTTAATCCGGTCAGGTACAGCCGAGTCTATACAGTTGCTGAGATGATTATACAGGGCATTTGTGTATGTCTTTGCGTAGGAGTCATTATTGCCTGTAATTGCAGGTGGTTTAAATCTTTTTATACCATCACTTAGTAGGCTGTAGCTTGCTTTGGAGAAGTTCCTTAGATTTTAGGCTGTAACTTGCTTTGGAGAAGTTCTTTAGTTTTTTTTTTTTTGCTCCTTTGGGGGTGTGGGGTCCAGGAAGGGGGCAGTGCAGTGACCACCCATGTTGGTGAGTACTTTGTCAAGGATATTAGAGCCCCTTGTGGGGTTGCAGACTATCTGTTCCAGAGTATTTGCACTGACAAACAATAGGAACCTCTAGGCAAGCATGGTTGAGCTTGTGTATGTTACCCAGTCGATGGAGGGATAATTGAAATCCCGCATGACTAAGGTATTGGGTTGTATGATGAGTGACTCCAGTAAGTTCAGGTAGGCACTGTGCTTTTCCTGGTTTATGGAGGGGGCTTTATAGCTAGCAATGATGTTGTAGGGTGCTTTTCCTATAGTTAATTGGGCATGGAGTAGATTGAGAGAGAGTCGTACTGTTTGACCAATCTCAATGTGTACTTGGCTTTAATGAAGATGGATACACCTCCACCTTAGGCTTTTTCATGCTCATTATGAGGTTTGAATTTGTTGAAGATATTGTAGCCTTGCACAGCTGGGATGCTCTCCGCAGCCTTGAGCCATGTTTCAGTATCTGTACACATTTCAGCATCTTCCAAGGTGAGGAGTGCTTCCAGGGAGTGCAGTTTCATGTTTAGACTCCTAGCATTAAGCAGCAAAACCTTAAGTTTGCCTCAAGTGGATTTTGCTATATTGGAAATTTTGTCATTTTGACATTGCCTAAAAAAGGAACTATGGGGGAGCCAAGCACCTTAGCCAGTATCCAGAAGCCTAGGGAAGAGATGTGCATCCTATCTCCTGCAAAGCAGCATGGCCTGTTGACCATGTGTTCCCAG
The DNA here is from genome assembly GCF_019279795.1 of Protopterus annectens. Lineage (NCBI taxonomy): Eukaryota > Metazoa > Chordata > Ceratodontiformes > Protopteridae > Protopterus > Protopterus annectens. The sequence continues at coordinate 1,614,286,155 of NC_056725.1, forward strand.
GCTGACAAATACTGGAACCCCTGGACTGACACCAGAAGCTAAACCAGTTGTTGAAGTCAATCATTTTTTTGTTTATATTGTGGCATCATCCTGGGTGAAGGTAGAATGTTACTTAGGGATAGGGACATACCTGCCTGAGGCATATTATCTGAGAGTTCAATCTTGTCTCTAGTCATATAGTCCAGGGACGTACATCTCAAGTCATTCACCCCAACATAGACTATGACAGAGTCATAACAGTACTTGTCTGGGATGGACACACAATCTGATTGATCCTGGAAACCATTAGGCAGCTGACCGGGACCTTCTTCTTGTCCAGCCTGGTGAGGGGGGCATCTGTGTGTCTCACTGTGGCATCTCCTATGACCAAGACATTAGGTTTTGAGGTGTTTTGCCTTAGGGGCTTATTTGGTGAGACACTGATATGTGTGTTGTTATGTGCAGTGGCTTCTATACCTGTTGAAGTGTGTGCAGATAATTTGCACTTAGGAGGTCTCTGATCTTTTGGAATGCTTCTAGTGAGTACATCTGTGTATGTGAGTTCATGTTTTGTGTCCTAAACTTGTGTGAGAGGTGAAATGTGTGAGCTGACAACCTGTTTAATGTCTTGTTTTTTGTTACATGGGAGGATTATTTCCAAATTGATAGTGCAATTACATCTCTCACTTATGGTATTTCTTTGTTTCAGGACTAAGTGGTTGTCAGTATATATGAAGCTATTACTACATTACCTCAGGATGCCCAAGTCAATCAGGCCTGCCAGAGAAATGGTGGGAAAGTGACCATCCATAGTGGCAGGTTTACACCATAGTACTGCTGGGGAGCAAGTAAGTTTGATCATTTTATAATGTAGGAATAACAGAGGGGCTTATTCTGTTGATGGTTTGGGGTAAAGCTCTGTGGCAATGCTGCTCAGTGTGCAGTTGAGTTGCCTGTAGAGTAACAGGGAACTAGGGTGGGTTATACTGACAGACATCTAGGTAAAACTTAAGTTTCCAACTAGTTGCTTTTATATTGACTTAGCCATCCTGCAGGAAGGTTTGTCCAAAATAAATAACTTGTACCATTATACTGGACTGAAACTAAATGCCGAAAAATGCATTATATCCTTTGGGAAGTCGTCTACCCTAGGGAACTACCATGTTGACAGTGCATCCCTAAGAGATGTTTGAGATTTGGGAGCTTATGTGGACAGTGAACCAACTTTGACCAACATGTGCCCACTATCATACAAAAGTCCTTCTATATTGTGCAACTTATAAATAAAGGGATTTTGACTAGATCTACAGATGTCATTGCCCCCTTTACTCAGCCCTCATTAGGCCAGTCATTGAGTATAATGTCCCCTTTGGTATTTATCTGTCCAGACACATGCAACAGCTGGAATGATCACAGAAATGTCCTACTAAAAGGATGCAAGGCTTAAACAATATTTATTTATTTATTTATTTTACATTTGTTTACTGGGAAAGTCCATCTAGGCCAAATGCCACATTTTCAGTGGACACCTGGGAAGAAAAGCTCCAAAAACAAAAAAATATTGTAGTAGCAGACTTAAAAAGTCAAACAGCAAGTTTCTTACTTGGACTGCCACAAGGGCCTGTCAGTATATTCATTTCCTGTAGACTACTAACAGACGACCTTTTTCTGGCATTCAGTGTATCCACTGACCCAATAATGATGGACCTACTGCACATCAGCAAATCAAATGCCATCAGATTCTCAGTCCAGGTATCTAAACCTCCTCTTCAACATCAACAGAACAGTTTGAAGGGAGAGGTATATCTCAATGAGCATACCACTGCTCTGGAGCAGACTCCCCATTCACATAAAACAAAGCTCATCCCTGACCAAATTCACATGCAAGATGGATCTAGGGATGAGTAATAAAAAAATAACAAAAGACTACCCCCTGTACTACTAATGGACAGAAAGTTTTCCTAAATGCTTTTTCTAATGTGTGGGACCCCTCAAATTATCTATGTTACGATCCCAGTTACTCTAATTAAGGTTAGTATATAATCATGGGCCATGAAATGGTCAATTTCAGTCTAATACCACACAAGATAGGTTAATTCAAGCACAAAAAGTGAAATTGGCTAGGCTTAAAATGGTCCGCAAGTGCAGTTATCCCAGTATATTTCAATGAACCTATAAACAAACCCCAGTAATTTTATTGTTAACTTTCTAAGATAGTCAGTTGTTTGGATTCAGGGTAAATTCACCATAAAACCATTCATTACCAGAATAAGAGGTATATGTTGCTCTTTAGTACACCTTAGTTATGTTTAATGCTCACAGTTATCTGTTCATAATTATCTGCGGAAGTGCGCTTACAGTCTATTTACAATCAACTGATTTAACAACTATCTAAGTAGTGCAAAGGGAAGTAATCATCTTTTAAGGTTGCTGAGGATTGGTCCCACCTGCAGCTTGTAACATTTACATACATATTCTTGAACAATGGAAAGGGATACATTTCTTTCAAAACTCTTCAGGTATTTCTTGCAATACTCTTTGGTGGAGTCTTCTTCCATTTCCTGAATGCATTCTATTAATTCTCAAATGGTAGATCATTTTAAATCCACCTTAACTGTTGTAAGGTATTCAGTCTAGACTGTTTTCTGCTTCCTGTTTCAATTCCTGCTATATTCTGAGTTTGAGACTTCTTTTAGATGGAAATATACTTAGATTGAGTAAGACATTATTTTGATACTTTCCTTGTGTAGAATTTTGATTTGCGTATAGAGCTAGGCGCCAGAACACGCATGCACTGTTAGCTTTTGGGGAGCAGCAGTAACATCTCTCCATACTGCAACAATTTGCACACATGCACAGTGGAAATCTGTTAAACCTGTGCATTATGAGCATTATGAGCATACAGAGGAACAAACAGAACTGGAAAAGTAATACTTGGATGTACTTGAGGAGAACACAGTGCAAGTGTGTGTGTGTGTGTGGGGGGGTGTAGATCAGTATCTAAATTAGTGCTGTCAGGAAAATAACAACATTAGATGATATGATTGCTTTTTCATAAAACAAATATCAAATTAAAGCATTGGTCTTCAGTGTCAGGTGGACATTATTTACTGGATCTTTGCCTTTCTCTGGATCCCTTAATAATAAGAAGGTTGGGGAAGGCAACAGCCAGTGTTTCAACCTAAAACAGTGCAGTAAATATTTAACATATGATAAGCAAAGAACAGTAAAATACAATGCAATAAGGCTAGCAAATCATTTCCTAAAGCCAGCTTAGTCTTCCTAAACAGTTGGAATGATACAGGCAATTAATACAATTCATAGCACAAAGCAGAGTCAGAGAATGCACACTTCAGTAAAGCCAACAATTCTACCATATATGCATATATTGAATACTGAATCACATAAAACATAAAGCTGCACAAGTCTAACAATTAAATACTGCCATAGGTACTGAGTTTGTAGCAATAATTCTCTATAAGCTGTTTAAAAAGGCACAAAATGAAAGGTCCTTTAATCAAAAATGGAATGACAGGGTGGGCAGTGAAATGCCGTATAGGAGAATATGATTGGGTTTCCAATCAAACCAACTTAGTTCATGTTTAGGGCATGGATGTTAAGAAATTCACCTCAAGAGGAGAGCAAAACAAGCTCAAGAGGTGGATCTTGACAGCTATCATGAGGACACATAGTAAGTGGTTATGACAAGAGAAGGGCGATCCTAACTCTGTGAAGTTCATGGAGCTTTATCTGCCCCATGTGATTCCAGTGACAGACAAAAATGAGTGGAAATGAGAGGTGTTTTAAAGCTTTGAAATCCATAAAATGCTTAGCACCAGCACATGTGGACTAAAGTGTTTGATGAATAAGCAACTTTAAAACTGTTAGACACTTAGTTTTGACATAATTTGTGTATGTGTGTGAGACAGAGAAATTTGAACATTGTGTTGGGGGGCTACCGTTATAGCTTAGCAAGAGATGTGCATAAGAATGGTGAAAGGCTCTTGACAAAACCTTCTGAAGCGTCTTCCTTAGACCAGAAAGGAATTTATAAAGGTGTCTTTTATCATATATTCAAAGTGCAGTCGTTGTATTCCACAAACTACAAGAATTTTAGACATGATGAATTAACTTCCAGTCAAGAAATAAGATGGCAAAATAAGCCAGAAACCACCAGATACCAAACCAGCCTCAGTCCTGTGCCCTGCCAGAACAATAATTTTCCACACAAGCACCAGGAAGTCTGTAGAGGTGTAAATTCTGACAAGGGATGGAGGGAGAACTGTGAGACTAATGATTTTCCTTAATAAATAAAAAATACATAAATAATTGAGATATTTGAGACACAGAATGCAATTGTGTGTGTGTGTGTGTGTGTGTGTGTGTGTGTGTGTGTGTGTGTGTGTGTGGCAGGGAGGACACAACAACTGAAGTAAGAAATAAGACTGTACTGGGAAGAAACACATTGCAGGTGGGGAACAGCAGACAAACCTTTTATTAGAGAATCCATTTTGCAGTATAAAGAGAGTAATAAAATGCTATTCTTCACTTAACTATACAACCTTGTTGAAAACCACAAACACAAATGTGCCAGTGATGATTTTTCATATACAAGAAAAATAGCATTGAATAATGACCTTATTCTCCAAAAAACTAACATCCTCAAAGTAAAACCCTGGCCTGCAGCTGGCCAGAAAAGTGTTTTGCTGAATCTCTAGCTAATTCAAAAACATTACTGCCAGCAGTAAGCCATCTTTACCACTGTCAATAGTTGTTTCTTTTTGAAAGGCATCCATACTACAGTGATTTACCTTGATGAGGTGCTGTTCTGTCTCCCTGTCCTACCACAAATGTCAAGGAATTATTCTGGGGAGGGCATATGATCATAAGTCCTGTTATCTCACTGGAAATTTTTGCAGACACCACAACCACCAGCTGCATTAATCAGCACAGCAAAATACATACATTCACCCATAACGTTCAAAGGGAGAGATTGCACTAGAGGTAAGTGCCAAGAAATCTAGTGGTACTGGGGATGTGTGCATTGTGTGTATGTGTGTATGGCTACATGTGTAAGTGTGTGTAGAGGCATGAATAGTCTCAGGTGAGAGTGCATGTGTTTGTGTGCATATTTGTGTGTATGGGTCAATTGGCAAGTGTGCACAGTAGTGTGATTGGACGGGTGGGTTGTGTGCATCTGCTTGGGTAGCCACAGCAGAGGATTTCTTAAAGGATAGGTAGGGCAGGTGTGTGTGTGTGTGTGTGTGTGTGTGTGTGTGTGTGTGTGTGTGTGTGTGTGTGTGTGTGTGTGTGCGCGTGTGAGTGTGTGTATGTTTGAATGTGCGTTTGGGTGAAGGTGTGCATGAGTGCAATCAAAGGGTTGTTCTTGATGTACTGCAGCTGAGAGCCCTCCTGGTGTAGCCTCTCTATGCCACTGAGCACCTGGTCATTTCGGGTCTCCCTCCCCTATTTGTGTGAGTGAGGACTCCTCTCACACCAGCTAAAAGCAAAGGAAACTCTAACCAATAATCATCAAAAAATAAAGACTGCAGCCCCAGCTGTAACTTCGGGAACCCTGCTGTTGCCAATTAAGGGAAGTGTAGGTGCCTGCTTTTGTGAATACTGTTATACCTTGTTAAAATCTGTTACAATCAGCTAGAGGGCATAACCCAGGGGGGGACAGCTGCAAATCTTACTCTTAGCCCCCCCACCCATTTCAAGCATTTCACTGTTGATACACTTTGCTTTACTTATCTGTTATGTTAGGGTATTCAGCCCCTCTCAATAGAGGCATAGCCTTCAGTCAATACCCGTTAATTCTTATTCTTCACTAAACTTGAAATGAAAGTTCAAAGTCTCATGCTAATTGTATCTTTAGCTACATAGTGTTCATAGGTTGGTACTAGGTTATCAGCCCTAGGGCCTGTACAAGCCTAGCCATAGCAATTCCCTGCAGCAAACACATAGCAATGGGGAGTACAAATGTAAAAAAGAATAAAAGCCACCATTGCAACAAGTAAGCAGCATAAAACTTCTACCTGTGGTGTACACTTCCTGATTGTTTTTCATAGGGGAACTTTCCAATCATCAAACAGGGTGTAATCTCACTCCATTCGCTCTCTCTGTGCTCAGGCTCATTCTACTCCCCTACCCTACCCCCATTTCCAACCACACCCACTTTCATTTAATTTCTACTATTTACCCAAATAAAAAAAACAACCCACCTCATGAAATTACCCTATCTCTGCTCCATGACCTCACACTGCCCTGCCCTTTTCTATTTACACTATGTCTAATCAGATTACTGCTACTTCTTACAACTCTAACTTATACCATGGCTATAATCTACCTCCTAACCCGTTTACTTTACTTCCTCATTTCACTCACCTCCTACCAATCACAGCTCCATCACTTCCAACCTCCAACTACTATTATACTCTCCATTCAACTAAACAAATCATCCTACACATGCTCTACCTCACCATCTCTGTTCTTTCTCTCCCCTACCCAACTTCATACACACAAAGTCTTTCCACGCACTCCTTTACTACCTAAGCTAAAGCTAAAATACTTGTATCTCAACCACTACCAGTACCACTCCAAACCACCCCTGCTCCCAAACACACTTCTAACTCATGGGGATATCCACCCTAATCCACATTTTGCTTCTCCTACAACTTCCTCCACCATCCCAGCAGCCACCAGTCTCAACAGTCTTCCCACCCCAATCCAAAACATCTTAGTATATACTCAGTTAACATACAGAGCTTCCTGAATAAAACCACAGAACTACACTCTTGGATTACCCTCCATTCCCCACATATCCTAACCCTATCTCAAACATGTTTAAAGCCACACATCTCAAACTTTGAAATGCCCCATTACATTATCTACCGGCAAGACAGAATGGTTAGAAACGATGGTGGTTTCGTCATTATGTACTCTAAACACCTCAATCTATCCCCCCTCCCCATAACCCATCCAAATTTCCAACCCGCTAAACTACTTATCCTAAACTGTCAACTTAACCCATAAAAGAAATTTGCCTTAGCTGTTATCTATATCCCACCAAGTAATAACATTTCCATCCTCAAATCCATACTCTAATGGCTATCACTCAATATCAGCTATGACACCATTCTTTTAGGCGACATTAACATCAACTGCCTAAAGCTAGCTACAACCACCTCATCTCTCACCATCAACCTACATGTCTTTCATCAGCTACTTACTACACTTACTATATTCATTAAAAATAATAGTAGCTCCACTCTTGACTGGATCCTAACAACTGACCCTGACCTGTATCAAAACCCTACTGCCCTACCAGACTCCCTTAGTGATCACCATCCTATCGAGTTCTTAGGCACGCTGTTCAGATACCCAAATGCCATCTCTATAAAGATTGTTGCGATCTCTCTGCTTTTAACAGTGAGACCTTCAATAACATGCTAAACTATATAGACTAGTCAGTTCTGAAACACATCCCTCTAAATGATGCTGCCCTTCATTTCAATTGCACTTTTCTCTCTATCCTTAACTCCCTAGCACCTTTCAGAAAAGTAAGAATCAAAACAACCCACACCCCCTGGCTCTCAAAAGATAGACTCACTCTTATGAAAAAAAGAGACAGCAGCTGGAAACAATGGGATAAAACTAAATCACCTTCTCTTCTCCAAACCTATAAACAACTATGTAAACTGGCTAAAAACACATCAATACAGATAACAAAAAATTCTACTCCAATGCCCAACTCACCCATAAGTCTAACCCCAAACAATTCCGACACTCTATTAAGATCCTATACCCAGGAAACCCTTCTAGCCCCAACTCCTACCCCAACAAATCTCCCTTGAAACTGCCACTCTTCTAAATTCATAGTTCATTGAATCTATCCACAAACTCACCCACAATGGTCTGAACAATAAACACACACCCCCACTCCACATTTCACCCAATACTCCCTCTTTCACAATCGACCCCATCATTACATCAAATCTCTCCCACTTAAGCTGAAGCCATATTCCCCACTTCTGACAAACCCCCTTTCTTATACTATCTGGTCACTCAATAGCCTATCCCATCTCTATCCTGATCAATAGATCTATGAATCCACAATCCCAGATATATGGAAATCATTCTTTATCACTCCATTACACAAGGGAGGCAACAGCAATGAACCATCCAACTACAGACCTGTTGCTATCATCTGTCCACTATCTAAACTCCTTGAAAAGTCCATTTACAGACAGGTTACTAAGTACCTTATAGATAATAAACTCCTAACCCCTATGCAACATGGCTTCAGACCCCATCATAATATATCTACTGCCCTACTGTTCTTTACTCAAACTGTTGTCAAAGCCATGGCCAAAAATGTACTGGTTTCTTGCCTCATTCTTGACCTTTCTAAAACATTTAATAATATATCACACTCCCAACGTCTCAATAAACTATCACAACTCAACTTATCTCCCTCTACTATTAAATGGTTCATTAGCTATCTCACTAATAGACAATAATCAGTAAGATGGCAGGCTATCTGTTCCCACTACTTACCATTCCAAACTGGGGTGCCTCAAGGCTCGATTCTAATTTTTTCACAAACTCACTGCATACTTCCTGTACAGCATCCTCCCTGATACAATATGTGAATGACTCTACTCTTATTACCTGTTCTGACAGTTTCTCTAACCTCCTCTTTACTGCTCAGCATAGCTTCTTAGCTGTAGAAAAATGGCTAACTGACAACCAACTAATTCTAAATACCAAAAAAACAAAGCTACTGCTCTTTTTTCCAAGAACCATCTCTAACTTAAAATCAACCATCACCATTTCTTCTCTCAACAATACCATCATACAACCTGATCCATATACTAAACTTCTTATTGATGACAAATTAAAATGTGGTACCCATATTCAACACTGTATTAAAAAGACCAATCAAAATCTAGGCCTACTCTAAAGACATAAAAAATATCTAGCCCCTGACTCTAGGCAGAAACTAGCTCAGGCCTTCCTCCTTCCATGTCTACTTTATGCCTCTCCCATCTTTTCACATCTACAGTCTACCCTTTTGGCTAAACTCTGTCAATCATACTATAGTGTTGCAAGATTTACTAGTAACCAACCCTACAAATATCATCACTGCCATGCACTAAAACAATTCCAGTTGCTTGACTTCCCCCAGAACCTGCTTCACTCCCAGCTGCAAATGACTCATACACTACTCTTAAAACCCCTTTCCTGTACTGCTCTATCCTTACTAATATCACATTATACCCCTCCCAGAACTCTCTGCAGCTCTGACCAGCTCCTTCTGGACACCTATAAACCAAACAAAAACATTGATAAACTTCTTTACAAATATAGTATCTCCCATGCATGGAACAAGCTAACATCCAAATCACTTCTAACATAAATCTCTTTAAATACAAATTTAAAACTTTTCTCCTAAATGTCAACACCTGCCACTGCAATAATCCCACTAAAACCTCACCTTACCACCTTACTACTGCTCACACTTTTAACACCCCCCTGTTGCAACTGACTTATTTCATTGGCATCTCTTTCTCTTTTTGTTGATTAAAAAAAAATTCTAACTTTTGTACTGCATGTTATAAACATTATTGTAATGTTTATGTAAACTTCATTCTCAGGCTTTTTGTAAATTTCTGATGTTCACATGCAAAGCACATTACTGTATTGTTTGCATACAACTTCATTGTCAGATGTTTTTCTTTATGTAACTTTGTAATAATTGTCTGGAGCTTTTCTCTTCAGGTCTCCACTGAAAACAGGCCACTGGCTCAGTTGGACTAACCCGGTTAACAAATGACAAATAAATAAATAAATTAAATTAAATAAATACTGGTGAGTGTGTGTGTGTGTGTGTGTGTGTGTGTGTGTGTGTGTGTGTGTGTGTGTGTGTGTGTGTGTGTGTGTGTGTGTGTGTGTGTGTGTGTGTGTGTATGTATGTGTGTGTGTGTGTGCTGGGTATTCCATACCTCTCAACTCCCCTAGGCTAATGAACAGTGGCTGTACCACAGAGGGGAGCACTAGACACTAGTGACATGTTTTAAATATTACTTTAAGTCACTTAAAAAATTTTAATAAAACAGCAAATTTTGCAGCAAGAAGCTGCAAATGAAGAATATGATGTATGAAATTGTGATGTCTGATAGTACTGATTGACTGATAGGGGATGGTAGAATAGAGTGGGCAATTCAAAAACCAAAGTCATGGATGTTCTGTGACAGCAGCGCCATTAGAGTGGTATGCGAGTATGTCCATGTCCATTTGTCCTTATGGGGTGGGGGAGTGAATTGGCATATGCTTGTGTCAATGTGATGCATGGGCTGTCAGTGGTGATTACACTGCAAAGTGCTTGTTAGCACTTATGGTAATCAATGAATGATTTAGAGACATGCCGATTAGTCAATAATGAGATATTTCCTCATTGCAGCTAACGTGTCTCTGAATGTCTTGTTTCTCTGACCATGTTAAAGTGTTCTGTTTACCACAGTTTTTTCATCATGGCTGAGCCACTTCTAAATCTTGGCCAAGGTCATTTAAAGTGGAGTTGGCTGGGGACACCAATAGATTTTGCACCCTTGTTTTAAATGTCTCTGAAGAATGGTGGTCTGACAGCAGAGATGCCACTTTCTGTGTTGCTGACTACCTTATAATGGAGGCTGAAACACATGTAGTTCAGTATGTATATGTCTCTTTTCTTTGATTCACAACATTTACAGATACTGTCAATTACTAGCATGAAAACAGCATGAATGTTAGATGCTTATGCAGTGACTGATGCTTATATTTACTTCTCAGCACAAAATAATATGTTCTGTAGTGGTGACTGAATGATCATAGCTTCATAGGTAAGTACTAGACTAGATGCCCTTATGGGCCAGTTGAAGCCTAGCCAATTTCCCCTTTTCTGCCTGAATTAACCTATATCATTTGGTTATAGATTGGCCTTACCTATCCCATGACTGATAATTATATATTGCCCCTAATGAGAATAACTTGGATCATACCACAGATAATTTGAAGAGACACATGCATGGGATAAAACATTTAGGAGCTGCCCCTCTCTCCACTAGTAGTTCAGGGAGCAGTCTTGGGGTAAATCTTCTGTTTCTCAACCATAGATCCAAGTTGCACTTGAATATGGACAGGGTGGAACTTTGTTTTATGTAGATGGGGAATCTGTTCCAGAGCAGCGGTATCCTCTGTGAGATATACCTGTAACTCTAAACCATTTTGGTGATGTTACCGAGGAGGTTTAGATCCCTAGAATGAGTATTTCTGATGCCATCTGACTTGCTGATGGGCAGTAACTCCATCAATACTGGGTCGACGATGGCTTGTATGCCAGACACAAGTCACCTCTTGGGAGTCTGTAGGATACCAAGTATAGTGACAAGGCTTTGGGGCAGTTCATGCAAGACATATTGTTTAGGCCTTGTATCCTTTTGTAAGGTATTTCTGTGGCATACCATAAAGGGGGGGATGACATCCCGAGATCTAGACACAATCCCTTTGTTTATAAGCTGTGCAATATAGAAGGACATTCTAACAACAACGCACACATGTTGGTAAAAAGTTAAGTAATTGTTCACATAAGTTCCCAAATCTCAAAAAATTGGGTCAGCTCTAAGGAATGTATTATCAATATAACAATTCCTTGGGGTAAATGATTTCCTATATAATACAATAATGCATTTTTGGCATTTCATTTCAGTCCATGATTTTGGCAATAGTTGAGATGGATTTTTAGTATTAGTTATGACATTATATCTGCACAATAGCCTATAAGGAAACTGCGAAGATTCTAGTTCAAAAACTTTACTCTGATAAATTGTAGCACTCCAGTAGGTTACATGCTAATACTGGTATGTTTAATTAGTTACTTTTGTTATAGATTATAGTAAGACATTTTCTATTCATACTTGAACATGTAGGTAAACAATAGCAGTATGTTGGTAAACCCATCGGATATACAGCCTCTATTACATAAGCTCTTGTAGGATTTTGAAAAAAGCTCACGTCATTATTTCTAAATGCTTTGTATACTGCCTTTTCTACAGTAATATACAGGATATTTGCTTATGGCATTAACTTTGTAAGGGTTAGCCATATGGAAAAATATATGCCTTCCATAGGTTCATAAGTTCATAGGAGGTTACTAGGCTAGCAACCATTTCTTAGACAGTAGGTGTTCCAGAACCATATCATTTGGATTTCTGTTTTAGTTCCTGGCTGGAGTCTTCCTGTGCAGAGTCTGAATGCTTTCTTATGTCTATATGGTGCTTAATGGTGAGAATGTGGTTTACATGCACATTCAAATGTGATGTTTGTGACTGAGGTTTGATGTTAGCATTGTCCATAGATGTATGGTTCATGGGACTGTGCTTAGGTCTGGTGATGGACTGGCATTCCTTCCATGATTATTTCCAACATTTCAATTGCTACTTGGCATGATAGGTTGCACCTCTTTGAACAAGAAAAATCAAGTATTGAAAATAGATGACTAATGCTTGAGTGAAAGTATTGAACATGAATGAATAATGCTAAAGTGATACTTACTAAATTACCACATTAAAAATTTTAGATACATTTTAACAGTGGATCATGATACCTACACATTAAATAGAAGTTGCTGTTAACTAGATGAAATGTAACACTGTAAGACGGAAACGCATTTAAACTGAGTAATATGTGAACATTTACTTTATATAACACCTCCCATGTTACACAGTGAATGTACCATTACACTGTGGATATGCAGCTCATGCATAGCAAGAAGCCACTCTGCTTTAATCAAACTTTATTCTTTAAACAGACTGCACTTAACAAATGAATAATTGATTTTTACCCAAGAGTAACACACACAAAGGCTATGCCATGATGGTAAAATATGTTCCTTCTAATGATAAAGAAAGGTTGTGGGTAGATTTTCAGTTTTTCTTTTAAGAAAAAAAATGGTATTTGAATCCTAGCCATGCATGCTTGTTTATGACATAATTTTGTGTTATGTAGTGTAAACAGAAGCAGATAGACAACTGAAAAAAGTAGGACCTGTTCATATGTACTTTATGTTTCCAGGCAAAAATCCCTGTAGTACAATAAATCACTGGATAGTAATAACTTCTTATTACCCTTACACACACAGAGATGGAGAGAGAGGTGTGGAATCAAATATATTATATCTCTGATAAATATTTGATATTCCAAGACTTGTTAGTGCAAGCCCTAAATTGCAAGACTGAATAACCAAAAATGCAGACACACTACTAAGTCTAAGACTGCTGTTCCTTGGAATATTCCCTTTTCACCGACGTATAGTAATTTCAGATCTGGCATATCATTTCAGGGGTATGAAGGCTTGCCCGCAACAAAAAATAACTTTAAAGAATAGCGATGTTTAACATTTGCTGTTCTATATTTTTGGACTTTTTTTTGTTCTGGGACTCTCAATTAACCCCCGGATTTACTATTTTTCTGTGCAGGACTAGCTTAGTCCTGCACGGAAGCGGCCATTTAGGAGCAGGATGGCAGCGTGCCATGCATATTAATAAAGGCACGCTGCCTGAGCTCCTAATCTTACATGGAGCATATAAGAGTGCAAGGGGCATGTTTGAGAGCAGAGCTGTCAGAATATACATGCCCCTGCAATGAAGAACAGAAGAAAGTCCTAAAAGAATGAGCGAGACTACTCATAGGTGTACGCATACCCCCAGCAACATCCTCCCACATGTACAACATCAATAGTAAACACAAACAATATAAAAATAACATTTTTATTTTTATGAAACTGATTAAATCGAACTGTAGGTGCATGGGTTTGCCCAGCACTTAGCCACGGTTAATACAGCTTAAATGGCTGAAGAGGATAAAAAGGAAGATATACGCAAATGACGCAGTATAGCAATAGTGTAGTGGGCAGAGCATTTGCCTTACAAATAGGCATTCCTGGCTCGAGTCCCACTGCAGCACATTCCATTTCAAAACACGTTATGACCAATATTTTAGTTGCATAACCTACTAAATAACACATGAGAACACAATAATCCACCTGTTTACCTTCTGAAAGCCTGAATTGAGTACTCCATTGGTTGTTTGTCAGTTATTTTATTCAAAAGGTTGTAAAACCACAATAAAAAACAGCTGAACACAGCTTAGGCACAGTAACAAATTCAGTAGGGTAAAACCTTGCAACCTGATTCAGTCCATGAGTAGTAAAGTCCTCAGCTGAATGGACTGTAATGATCTCCTCAAGCCGGTCCCAATAATCAGTAACAGCAGCTGTAGTTTGAGACTAAGTCCATGAACAATATAGTTCACAGTCTCTTCACAGCCAGTCCCAATAAACAATGACAGCAGCTGCAGCTTGAGAATGAGTCCGTGAATAGTACAATCAACAGTTTGAACGGAAAGCAATGAGCTCCACAAAGCCAGTCCCAATAACCAGTTACAGCAGCTGCAGCTTGAGAGTTACAAACTGCACATCCCAGTAGATCAGTCTACCCTCAGGTATCAATTGCACATAAAAGATGTCAGCAAAATATAAAAAAAAAAATCAAATAGTTCCAAGAAACAAAGTCTTCATGATCTCAGACCTCACTCGTGAACTTGTTGACAGCAGATTATAGCAACACCAAGCAGTTCCAAGGAAACAATTCCTAATGGTAAGTGCTTCCATCCACTTAAACGTGGCCTTTTCAAACCTAAATATCTCACCATTAGGGCTTGTTTTAAATAACAATCTCATAGTCCCCTTAATTGTTAACCTCATCAATTAACCAATTAAAACAACAATTACTTGTAAGTTCTTAAACAGACATTACACTAGTAAAATGCTGAAAGGGTTTGTTCCAAGGAAATTTATCAGGTTTTTCATGATCAAAATGACAGATTTTTCGACCTCACAAAAGAAGAGGAGGAATTATTGAGAAATCTGAGATTGACAGATAAAATGAGGATTACTGGTGCCAGATAAAGGGGGAGGGATAGTGATTGTGGACACAAATGACTACATAAATGATATAGCAAATCTCTTGAATGACACAGAGAATTACTAAATAGTTTCCCTCAATCAGACCAACATTGCACACAGGAGGATACAGTTATTTATCGAAGACAGTCTTTTTCAGGGGATTATTAATGAAGAGACATACAGATTTTTGGTTAATGAAAACCCTTATATCCCCACTGTCTTTTGTATCACCAAAGTACACAAGTGTGTTGAACACCCTCCATACAGATTAATAGTGGCTGCCCATAACAGTTCAACCTACTCCTTGGGCATCTTTGTAGACAGACTGTTAAAGAATTCGATGCCCCTATTCCACATGTGTTAGTTGATTCGTGGGATTTTTTTGACTAGAATCAAACAAAATCTAGGTGGTGAACTGGTGGGATTTTCAACTATTAACATAGATGATCTTTTCAATTTCATTCCCCACTAAGAGGGTATTGTTTTTTTTCAGGAAGCCATTCATGACTATACTAACTTGAATCCAGGGGTTACTAATTTTGTGGTGGATGTTATGGAAGTTATCTTAAATAATAACTTCATTTTTTTTGAAAATGAGTACTTCAGACAATTAAAAGGGGTAGCCATGGGCTCAAGTAGTGCCCCTATTTTTGCAAACTTGGTCGTGATCACTTGGGAGAACAAGTATATTTTCACCTCAAGATTTGAGAAGGAATGGGCCTTATATCTCCATTACTTTGATGATATGTTTGTCCTTTGGAAAGGAGGGAAATGTTAGCAAATCATTTCTATTCTTACATCAACCAAATTAGTCCCTACTTCAAGTTCACACACACATTTTCCCAAGATTCTTTCGACTATTTGGATGTGACTGTTTCAATTGACAGAAGTACAGGGATTTTCACATTTAGAGTGTACCGTAAACCCACATATTCCAATAACGTCTTGGCCTTTGACAGTAGGCACCCTTCCATGTTAAGAAAAATCTTGTAAAGGGGAAGATGATCAGGGGGGCAAGGATTTGCTCTACTTTGATTGATTTCAAACGTAAATTGGGTTGTCTCACACAAATGTTTCTGGATAGAGGATACCCCAAAAGGTCTGTGTATTCCTTGGGAGAAGAGGTGTTGAAAAAATGGCAGGGGGGGGTATTCACCTTTATTTGGTCAAGGTAACATCCAGGAAGAATCAAACAAAGATTCTGGTAATCATTTTGCCAAAGCTATGGTTACGTACTATGGCAATTTTGGGTACACAATTAAAAACATTATTAACAAAAATTGGGTTAGCATTGAAGGTAATAGCGAAGTGTACAGTCAATTAGGTAGTACCCCTTTATTCACTGACAATGTAGGGCACAATATGAGCTATTACCTGGAACACCCTTTGATGTCAAAGGTTGGGGATAGGGGAACCCAGAAATGTGGGGCATGTAAATATTGCCCACATATATTGGAGGGTACTACGGTTACAGTAGGTGAGTTTTAGATCAGAGTGCACCTTGCCAATGGAAACTGTAATAGTAAAGGATTGGTTTACCTTAGTATTTGTACTGGCTGTCAATGGTTCTATGTAGGAAAAACGGAGTGTATGCTCCGTAACTGGATTTATGAACATCTTTATGCGGTTGAAACTAGGAACCCTAACAATTCTCTTTATAAACACATTTTAATCTGTGCAGGAGAACATAGCTTTACGTTTGGTATTTTGGAAAATGTGTTGAGAGACCCTAGGGGTGGGGACTGGGGTAAAACAATCAGTAATAGTGAAGTTCAATGGCAATTGAAATTAGGAGCTATGTACCCCCCAGGGATGAATGGACATCTCTACTTAGCACCTATTGTAAAAGACAAGGCACATAAGCTTTAATATTAGCTGTATTAGAAATGTGACTCTGTTTATGCAAGTATTTTTAACTGACAGCATTTTACTAGTGTAATGTCTAAGAACTTACAACTAATTGTTGTTTTAATTGGTTAATTGATGAGGTTAACAATTAAGGGGACTATGGGATTGTTATTTAAAACAAGCTCTAATGGTGAGATAATTAGGTTTGAAAACGTCCATGTTTAAGTGGATGAAAGCGCTTACCATTAGGAATTGTTTCCTTGGAACTGTTTGGTGTTGCTGTAATCTGCTGCCAGCAAGTTCACGAGTGAGGTCTGAGATTGTGAAGACTTTGTTTCTTGGAACTATTTGATTTTTTTTTTATATTTTGCTGACATCTTTTATGTGCAATTGATAACTGAGTGTAGACTGATCTACTGGGATGTGCAGTTTGTAAATCTCAAGCTGCAGCTGCTGTAACTGGTTATTGGGACTGGCTTTGTGGAGCTCATTGCAATCTGTTTAAACTGTTGATTGTACTATTCACTAACTGATTCTCAAGCTGCAGCTGCTGTCATTGTTTATTGGGGCTGTCTGTGAGGAGCTTATTGTAGTCTGTTTTACTGTGGACTATATTGTTCATGGACTTAGTCTCAAGCTACAGCTGCTGTTACCGGTTATTGGGACTGGCTTGTGGAGGTCATTACAGTCCATTCAACTGAGGACTTTACTACTCATGGACTGAATCTTGTTGGAAGGTTTTACCCTACTGAGTTTGTTACTGTGCCTAAGCTGTGTTCAGCTGTTTTTTATTGTGGTTTTACAACATTTTGAACAAAATAACTGACAAACAACCAATGGAGTACTCAGTTCAGGCTTTCAGAAGGTAAACAGGTGGATTATTGTGTTCTCAGTGTTTTTTTCAATCCACCCAATGGCTCCATGCTTGATTCTTTACTAAATAACATATATTTGTGAACTGGAGTACTGCATTAAATACAGATGTGAAGTGTCAGTGTCTTAATGTTGCGAAGTCCACAGATAATCACATGTGCCCCATACAGTATATGTACACAGGAATCATGGATACAAATGGAAGGTAAAATGTGTAATGATTGATAATTCCATACACCTTCCATATCCCCCACCTTCCCAAGAACCATTAGACATTACTGTCTAAATCAGTGCAGTGGTAAGCAGGAGTAAGCAAGTGTAAGCACTATTAAGCAGTAGTAATCAGTAGTAAGCATATGTAAGCACTAGTAAACAGGTATAAGCCCATTTGCACAGGGGTAAGCAATGCGCACACAGGTTAAGCAATATGGAAGCTAACCCTCTGTAAGCATCTTTAACCGAAGGTTAGCAGTGCTTACAGTTGTGCAAACCCACACAAACCTGCTTACAACTTGCTTAAAAGTACCTTAAGCACTCTGTTTTCATCAGCCACTGTTCTGGCCAGAAACAAAATAAACAGCCTTTGCAGGTCTTGAACCCAGGACCCTGTACACTATAGTCACAGTAGTCAACCATCACGCCATCACAGCAGTATATAAGAGTGAGGTATCGCCAAACAAACCCTCACTACAGTAAAATCAAACTGAACATGTGAAAGGAATCAGTAAATAGTCATATGTTCTATAACCTACTACATAACATTAATATGTGAACTGGAGTACTGGAGTAAGCCCAGATGTGAGGTGTAAATGTAATAGACTGTTGGCATCCCCTACTAAACACAAGGACCCCATACAATGTACGTATGTATGAATAATGGATACCAGATATATATATATATATATATATATATATATATATATATATATATATATATATAGATGTAATGAATAATAAATCAATGCCAAAAAGAAAATATAATGCAAAGTCATTTTTAAGCAATGCTAAGCATTGCACAGGCCAGCTTAGGAGGTGTAACCAATGTAAAGGCCAGCTAACTCAATGTGCCCAGTGGTATACCCCCTTAAATAATGCCAACCTTAGGTAAGTAGGTTTGCCCATAGCTTAGTCTTTTCAAAACCGGCCAATCACGGCAAAGTGCAGGAATTTGGCCCTACTTAAACCCAAAAGGTGGGAATACATCTCATAACTAGTTGTAGCTTCCCTTTGCAGGCACCATAGCAGAAAGGGGAGAGGGAGTTCGCTTCCGGGTGCAGTGCTGGGGCATTCCGGAGTCCAGATTCATGGCAGGAATTCTTGTCAAAGACCATGAGCAGAGACTCCTGCAGGGCCAGTACCAAGATTCCAAATATAAGGCAGACTCCTGGCACTGTCTTGCCCATGACCTCACCAGTGCCACTGGCATATCCCAAACTGATGAGCAGGTCAAGCATCACTATGCCGACCTGAAGTGGCAAAAGGAGGAATAGTGGATCCAAGAGGCTAGGATAACAGGGGGTGTCCCAGCTTTGTGTAAGTATCACTCCACTACATGTTTAATAATTGCCAGCTCATGTATATTATGGATAGGTATGGCTAAATACTCCACTTATATCCTCCACAGCGGTAAGTGAGCGGGCTGTGAACCAGGAGGCCCATGGCTGTCGCCTGCAGAGGTTGCGATGCGAGACAGGTTAGTAATACTCTTGTATATACTTTCATGGGAAATAAATCTAAAAGCATTAGTAAGTTAATTGCCAGTATAAATCCTGTATTGTTTAAGGCAAGTACAGCATACACTGGAGAATATTGCAGGAAGAGTCTCATATAGTTTGTGTGTAAATAAAGGCATAATAGCCTGACAATAAACTTTGTATAAAACCTGTATTGTTTAAGGCAAGTACAGCATACACACGGAGAATATGGCAGGAAGAGTCTCATATAGTTTGTATGTAAATAAAAGCATAATAGCCTGACAATAAAGGTCTAACTGCTGGACTGCATGTGTATATTCTGGCATCATATGGTAATGTAGATTTGCAATCACTTAATAGTTCTGTTGTATTAAGCACTGTTACCCACACTGTGCAACATAAATAGAATGTGTAAGAATGTCTGTATATGACTGGTGTAATCCGCAGTGGTCACTTAGTACAACTGAGAGACACACAGACAGAAAACAGTGAAAAGACAGACAACACAATCTGAATAGCACACACAACTGAGATGTGAACTGTTGTATTTCTGGCACACACAGTCATGGTTCAAATCCTGGGAGTGATAGTAGTCGGCATACAGAATCATACCCCACAACTGTACAGAAATGTCCAGAATGTCCAGTAAATTGTCCCATATCTGCTGCCTGTCACCCTGTCCCCCTGGGAAATCAGTGGGATTATCCCAGATGCATAGGCAGCAAACAGGAAATGCAATGATTGTCACACATCTATGAGAACAAAGCTGGCACACTAGCAACTCCCCAAAACCTTATGAGAGTAATAAGCTATGTATGCCCATTTACACTCCAATGTTGTCAAGCTGTGACCAGAGTGTGTACAGTAACAGAGTGAGATGTATGTGCATAATAGTAATGTGGAATCTGGTACTTTGTGTGGCAACATTCAGGTGGTGCTAACAAACATTGCTCCTACAGGTCTGTCAGATACGAACACTGTTCCCAGAAATAAAAGAATGATACCCTGTACTGGTACTGTTTACTTTGGTATTGTATGGCATTGTGACTGATGCAGTTGCTCTGAATAATAAGGTATTACTCATCACTGTCACCCACACTGTGCTACATAATATAACTGTCTAGAAAATCCTGTATAAGAGTGTTGTAATACAAGGTCAGAATGTAAAGCCACAGGAGAATTATAAGACAGAAAGCAGATAGGAGATATACAGCAATATATATAGAGCACACACAACTGTGATGGGCAGTGTTTTAGTTTTAGCAGACATAGCCACGGTCTGAATCCTGGGAGTGGAAGTAGGCTGCATACAGAATCATACCCCACAACTGTACAGATAAGTCCAGAATGTCCAGTATATGGGCCCATATATGCTACCTCTCACCCTGTCCCCCTGGGAAATCAATGGGATGATCCCAGATGTTTAGGCAGCAAACAGGAAATACAACTGATTGTCACACATCTATTAGAACAAACCTGTCACACTAGCAACTCCCCAAACTCTTATGAAAGTAATAGGCCACATATGTCCCATTTACACCCCCATGTTGTCAAGCTGTGACCAGAGTGTGTACAGTAACAGAGTGAGATGTATGCGCATAATACTAATGTGAAATCTGGTACTTTGTGTGGCAACATTCAGGTATTGCTAACAAACATTGCTCCCACAGGTACGTCAGATACGAACACTGTGCCAAGAAATAAAAGCTTGATACCCTGTACAGGTACTGTTTACTCTGGTATTGTATGGAAATGTGAGTGTTGCAGTTGCTCTGAATAATAAGGTATCACTGATCACTGTCACCCACACTGTGCTATATAATATAACTGTGTAGGAAATCCTGTATAAGAGTGTTGTAAGTCACTAAAGGTTGAAGAGGGCAATAGTCTACATATGTCCCAGTTCACCTGCATGTAGTCAAGACATGGCCAGAGTCTGTGCAAAAAGAGATGGACAGGTATGTGCATAACATCAACCTGGAATCTGGGAGTATGTGTAGAAACAGTTAGTTAGTGTTAACAAACAATTCCTCCACAGGTATACCAGGTAAGAGATATATACTGCAGGTAAAACCAGTTCATGTACAAAGATGACAACAGCCATTTCACTCTCCAAACTAAGGCGATAGGGTAGTGTAGTAATACTTGTAAGGTAGAGATAATAGCACTGACTAGGAAAGTAATGCGAACTACAAGAATATATTAGTTACTAATTGACATCTTTCCTGCCCTCCCACCATATCTTTAACAATACACTAAATACCCACCTCAACTGGTATGTGATGAATTCACTGTTATGTTGGGACATATGTCCTATTGGTTGATAATTATTTAAATCTATTTCTATGCATGTGCTATGTTGAAATACTCCGACATTGGTGGCATGGTGTCATCAATGTACCTGCATGCTGTTGTTATTATCACTGTGGTCCCAGATATGCATGTGTTCCATTTGCTATGCAACTGTTCCGTATCTGGTGTCTGGGTTAATGTGAATATCTATGCATGCTGTTATACCTAACCCTGGAATGTGTTGACTATTACTAACCCACATATGTTGATACACCATAAACACCATAGCATGTATGGGAATGCGGGTCCCAGCGGACCCACCTGTCCCACCTCAGCTGGCCATGACACCGGGCACAAGCACATCTGGGAGTGGGCTTGGACAGGAACCTGTCACCCATTGCCAGGTCCGGGTCATGGTGCATAGAGAGCTCGATCAGCAGTTTGGAGATATTCTACACCAGCTTGAGGGCTGTGTGTCATGACTAGAGGGTCAGCCCGGCTCTCTGACTCAGCCCCCAGCACAGCCACCTTCGGGGCTGTGAAGGTGCAGTGGTGACTGCCCATGGGTGGGGATCTCAGTCCCACTGTTTCCACTAGGGGGCTCATGGGCTTCCAATTTCCTACCACCCCTCCCCATCAAGGTGAAACCTCCACATATGTCATATACCACCCCTGTATGCATCTTGTTTGTCTTGTCTGTTAACCTACCCACCCTACCTCCCCAAATATACTTACTATCCCTACCCAACATCCCACTCTCACCTGAAAAAAAGAGGGCAAACTGTTCCCCCAAAAACATCTCACCCCATACATAGCTGTCCATTTCACACACATGTCCACTGGACACATGTAATCTGGTCTAACTAGCATCACACCATATTATTGTTGTCCTCACCCCTCTCTCAGGTGTTTGAGTGTCCAAATCTACCTCCAAAGTCAGTGCATATCCACAGCTGTTGCTGTAGAAGAAATGAGCAGCTATGGACCTTCCCTATACCCTCCTGCACATCCCTAGCTATTTTCCCTACTGTCTTTCCCTCTTTGTACCCCTTTTTCACCACTGTCCTATCAACCATTTTTTCTTTTCTTTTAAATAAATTAGCATGAGGGTAAGCGGGAGTAAGCACTTTAAAGCAGCAGTAAGCAGGTTTAAGCCTATTTGCATGGGGGTAAGCAATGCCTGCAGAGTTTAAGCAATTTAGAAGCTAAATCAGTAAAAGAAACTGTAACTGGAAGTTAGCAGTGCTTACCGCCACGCAAACCCTCTTACAACTGCTTAAAAGTGCCTTAATCCCTCTGTATCCAATGGCCCTTGTTCTGCCCAGCAACAAAATAAACAACCTTTGCAATCCTCGAACCCAGGACCCTGCAAAACTTAGCCAAAGTGATTTACCACTAAGCCATGTCAGATACACATAACACTGATGTTTTCGCTAACATATCATCCAGCCAAGTCATTCAACAGTACAGGAAAATTATTTCAACATGTAGAGGTATGTGTGTGCCTGTATATATTAATATCTTAATAGACATAATATATATATTTATATATATATATATATATATATATATATATATATATATATATATATATATATATATATATATATATATATGTATATATATATATATATATATATATATATATATATATATATATATATATAAATATATATATATATAGATAGATAGATATAAACATATATACATACATATGCATACATCTATACATATATATGTCTACATATATATGTATATATATATATATATATATATATATATATAAATATATATATATATATATATATATATATATATATACAATATATATATATATATATATATATATATATATATATATATATATATATGTAAGCATAAATATATATCTACATAGGTATATACAGACATACATCTGTAGATAAAAATAGGAACATAACAAAAACATATATGTCCACATGCAGCATTAATGGGGTTGAGAGGACCCAATCGACATACATCTTGTACGTATAGATACCCCCCCTACAGTCAAACACGTCTGTCCAGCAGTACAATACCAACTGTTTCAGATCCCATAACCATGACCTGACACAACACGGGCACAAGATGTTAACAGTACTCCATCCCACCTGTATGACGTCAGGCTGGTATCAGTAACATATCATGCAGGACAGTCTGGCTACCATAGGGAATGCACAATGTGGAAGCAATCAACATTCCTAGAATACATATACACAGACAAATATACGCAGATACAGATATATATATATATATATATGTATATATATATATATATATATATATATATATATATATATATATATATATATATATATATATATATATATATATATATATATATATATATATGTATATATATATATATATATATATATATATATATATATAGATATATATATATTGGTATAGATAGATAGATATATGTAACTACACATACATACACACAGATAGGTATAGGATGATACATATGTAGAAAGTGCACACAATACAGAACAGCCACTATGCCTACAGTTGCCACCTTACCAACTGGACACTGTATGAGCCACCCATAAAAATGACAATTGTTGCCTGCAACATATACCCACAGAGAGGTCAAAGGATATAACGCCACACACAGGTTTGCATACATGGGAAAGCTTTATTTGTGTACTATTACAGTTGTATATGACATGTCATATAGCTGTGTAGACACTGACATACATATAAACAGAGTAATGCAACTGTGAAACAGTTATATTAATACAGTAGCCTGGAAATGTTTACATATGTTGCTGTCCAGGCTGAGGACTTCAAGTAGTACAAAAGTAAATACAGACTGGGCCACAGGATCCCAATCAGTCAACAGTAAGTAATGCAGATGTATAGTCCAGCAGCCTCCATCTACACTCTGTACACAAACCCTAGGGTTAAAGACCTCAGCTGACACAATGTGATGTATCTGTTACATAACAAGGCATAACTGACACCATCACAATCACACTAACAAACAGAACGGTCTGTATGGCAGTTGGCACTAGGCCTGCATTTACCCAAGGTGAATTGTATGGTAATGTACATCCAGATATCTCAAGGCGTACCCCTGATACCCCCACATGTTGTAACAGCCTAGGCTAGTTATGGTGCATCCCCCCTAGACTCAGTAATACAGGGCCATATATCAATGTTGCATACACTGGCATCTGGAGTGCATAACAGCACACATGTATTGTGCAGGTGAAGCCCACACATACATGGTCCAACCCCACAGTATGTGTGGAGGACACAACAGCAGTGGACTGATGGCAGGAATGACAGCATGACATACAGCCCACTACATAACCCCTGACAGCATGTCATATGTACAAAGCCTGGTATGTAGATTGAGGACAGAGGCAGGAACACACGCCCATATGTGTAAAACTGTTGTCATACACTAAGCAAGATGCTGGTGTTACAGGATAGTCTGCAACATACCCTTAGCTAGGAATATGAAGTTAGAAACAGAAATTGATGTAGCCATGTACTGATAGCACTCAACACACACACTGCCAATCATATATCTGACACAAGATCTGTGTGGTGGACAGACAAAACGTAATAGGCACACCTCTGGCCATCAAGTAGATAGGCCCACAGTTGAGAGCTATGCAGACAGACTGCATTCCAAGTTAAACTAGTATGTACACAAACCGTCTAACACTGGTGCTGTACAATGCATATAACAACACTACTCACACTCTGTAGTTCTGGTACCTCCTCCAAATATGTAGCTGGCCTGAGTGTGCAGGTTATCCTGTAAAAGGTATTGCTACCAGCTGTCTGTAACACTGCTGCCTACACACAGGAAGGATGTCCATCATGCAGGAAAGGTAAAGGGACCACGCCCACATGATGTAGAGATTTATAGTAGTTGGTTGCCATGACAGTGGCAATTGGAAGTACTACACAGCATGCTGCATGCAGGTAGCAAGTGGAGGTCACTGATTGGTGCAGAGGCCATCACCTGATCATGTGCATCACCTACAAATTCCATGCTGCAATCTATGCAAAGCAGCTCATTCCATTTAGTGGAGCGAGACTGAGAGTGAGAGAGAGTGAGAGAAGTGTATGTAAGGCACAGAAAAAAAACAAAAAACAAAACAAAAAAATATCTAGAAGAGACTGCATTCCCAGAAAGGTATGTGAAGTATATATGCATGTAATTGACAGTAGTACTTGGTCCATAATAATGGGATAGATGATGTGGGAATGATTTATATGTGCCTTCAGGTCTCGTTGTTGTAATGATGTTCAGCTGAACAACTGCCAAGGTTCATAGGTTCATAGGTTTAGGTTCATAGGTTGGTACTAGGCTATCAGATCTAGGGCCTATACAAGCCTAGCCATAACAATTTCCTGGCAATTTCTTCCCACACTATTTACTTCCCTCAACCCGTGTCTAGCAGGGTGACTGACATGATCCCTGGGGTGAATAAGGACAACAGAGTCCTTCCCTGTGGGTAGTGGGCCATACCCATCAACCGTGCAGAGCAGCACTGACTGATAAGATGTGAGCCATCATAGTATGTGTTGTGTAATGGGAAGTATGTATATTATGTGGCCAATAGCTGGTGGTGGAAGTAATGCCATAATGATGGACATGTTGCTTCCACAGCCCACCTCTTGCAGGATACTCAGGTTAACCTGTATTGTAGCATGCAGGAATGCCATAGGTGTGTAATAGGGTTACCTGCAATCTGGCCCTACATATACCCACCTAATGTCAGGCTGTGTCCATATGTGGCACCTGTCTGTGTTGTAGCAAGGCAGAACAGTGCAGCTGTGCAGGAAGGTGTTGTGAGATTGTGGACCTGATGTCTGAATGTACCCCACATATAGGTATGCATATGTGTATATATATATATATATATATATATATATATATATATATATATATATATATATATATATATATATATACACACACACACACACACACACCTATACGCATATGTCTACATATATACAAACACAAACATATATGTATGTAAATACATGTTCCTTATATTACTACCACAGAGCTGCATGATATGTGCGAAGAAACAGCACACATAGAAATATACACAGATATCTACAGCTGTCAGTGTGTACAACATGGACGGGTATGTCACATGTGAACCCCTTGTTGGGACCACATTGCCCTTGTCTGTGAAGTATGGAATGGGAATATTGGGAAGTATGGTAGGCAAGTATAGTTGTGCAGGTGGTCAGGGTTGGTAGATATAGAGGACAGCCTACAAGGGTGGTATGTGACACATGTGGTGGGTAAACACCCTGGATGATGTGTGTGGTCTGTGATGTGGATGCCCCATGGGCCCCAATATGGACACGATGGGAACAAGCCTCCCACCCACTGCTACTCACAACAGCAGTCCACGTCCTGAAGGTGCCTGCCCTGGAGGCTGAACAGGAGGAGCATGTGGGCCCTGTGAATGTGTACTGGGTGCCTCAAGGGGATGTAGCACATCCCACATGTGTCTGTGGAGCCCGGAATGGTACAGACCCTGGACCCGACCTCAGGGGACAGGAACATGTCTGTGTGTGCCCCCAGGGGGGGACAACATCCCCTGGATTGGATCCACCTGATGGTATTGCTGGACCAGTACATGAGGAGGCCCCAGGGTGGGTCACACATGTGATGTGTCCTGGTAACATGGGCAGATGAGTTTGGAGAGGTAGTTTTGCTGGCCAATAGTGCATATACATGCTATTGTGTCACTGTTATAGAACATATGTTAGTAGTAATAGTCTACACAATCACGGAACATGTCCAACAGCATGCATAGATAACTCCAGTAACACAGAATGTCAGACATGCCGCAAACATGTAGCAAGCATACCACAGGCATATATGGAACCATTGTGGCCCTGACAATGGCATGCAGGTGAATAGTCTGTAACAGGCCAGCAATGATAGTGTCCACACAGGGAACATGGATACAAACACATTGCACAAAGCGTGGTACAGTACAATATCTGCCCCACTGGTAGGTATGCTGTAGTCATACCTATTGAGTCATGTGTACAATTTGTTGTCACTGATATGTTGGGTGGGGTGACAGTGATGTGTATTAAGAACTGTGGTAACCTTGGTGCATGACTTGCTCACACCTGTGTCCATCTTTATGTGTTTCAGGCACGATGTCCCATGGAAGGCTGCCAGCCTACACAGCAGCTGAAAATTAAATCCTGCTGAATGACCTCATACAGCACTATGCAATCTTGTTTGGCTGGGCCACCCATGATCAGCAGAACCAGACCGCCCTGTGAAATGACCTAGTCCACAGGGCCAATGATGTCAAACTGCACAACCACAGTTATTAGCATGTCTGGCATCATTCTTCTGACCTTCTTTGCAATGCCCATCAGTGTGCTGCTGCAGTCCAGGGGGATTAGCTCACCACAGGGGGGGCCATGCCATCCATCCCCCTGACATGTGTGGAGGAGCTCCTAGCCAGCCTCATGGCACCTGCCCGTCTGTACAGCCAGCAACCAGTGGACACCTTTGTGGAGGTGGGTGCCACCCACACACTGGCCGAGGAGCGTGCAGGTAAGGTCACAGAGCACATCAGTAGACCACTGTTGCGTATACATCCATGGATGGGTAGGTATTACTGTGGTGTGTGTGTGTGTGTGTGTGTGCGTGTGTGTGTGTGTACTGTTAGACAATGCTGTACATGTTTTAAAGTGTGTTTATTGTTTTCCCCCACAGGTGGTGAGGTGGGTCAGGGTCCCTCCTGCATGCAATCTGATGTTGGTGTTCATACAGACACCGAAGATGATGATAGTACTGTTGAGGCACAGATGGGGTTGTCAGGGACCAAATTAGTGCCATCATTTTATCTCCCCCTTTTAGCCACCCCAACCCGGCACACAGTTTCAGTGCCTATACATACCCCATCACCAGTGGTCATAGTGGAGGGACAGCTGACAATTGGTGGCAGTGCACAGGAAGGGGTGGTAACCATGCCTACTGTGTCTGTTTGCAGCAGTCATAGCCAGATGTCCGGCAGGGCAACACATAGGCAGATGTCCCAGGGTGCTTGTGGTAGGGCCGCTGGACATCATGCCCCTGGCAGAGGTGACATAGCTGGTACCGACAGGCGTATGTTTCAAGCTGTCATGGCAGTGCAGGCACATATGGAACATTACACCAGACAGGGCCTGAGGCTGCAGAGGGCTGCTCTCACATCTGCAAGCGACAACTTCCGTGAACTGTCTGTTGCCATCCGTGCTTATACCAAGCTCATGAATAGATGGTCTGGTGAAATGATGGCCCTCATCGACCGTGGTATATCTGTGCTTGAACATGTGGTAGGGGTGCGGTGACGGCCGCATGGACATAGGCCAGCAGCACCAACAGCTGGCAGTCAATGTGGATGTGCTAGGACACCAAGGGGCTCCCTTTGTGGCAGTACGAGCCCCGGCAGTAAGGGGGGGTGCTGTCCACACCACACCACAGCAGGCCATGAGCATGTGGTCCTGGCTAGTCCCAGGAGGGACCTGGTACCAGCAGACATTTGTCATCATCAGGGGAGAGTAGCACTTCGAGGTCTGTACCTGGATGTGCCCATGGAACCCCTGGCAGGAACAGTCCATGTGTCCATGGCCAGAGGTAGTGAACTGCACACCCTGCCAGGTATGGTCTGCAGCTGTCCATAAACACCTGTGTAGGGCAGCCATATGGCAAAACTGTGTGCATGCATACCCACACACTATACAAACACACCTAGGGCAACCCCATACCTACACACACCACATCACCACTCTCAGTTCACCTCAGTACACCCCTCACCCACACACATGGTGTCAAATGTATGGCCCACCCTCAGCCTCTGGCAAATCAACAACACACCTTGTGTATATAATGATACCTGTGCCACATCCCTGTCATCCATACCATCAATGCAGGGACAGGCTAATATGGTTCTGGTGCACACAGTGACTGTACTACAGTGTACCACAGTACTGCAGTGTAACATCTTGTAAGGAGTAAAGTGTAATGCATATATGTCAGGTAGTGTAGCCATCCAGCAATGATGCATTATAGCTGTTAGTAACATTGGTTAATTGTGGTCTCTATAGTGTTATACATTTGTGTTGTAGGTGTACATGTGTCAGCATGAGGATGGTCTGCAGTCATATTCCACAATGGGGTATGGCACTGTGGTGACACCACGGCTGTGACATATCTGGGGTACACTTGAACACATGTCACAAGTTAGTATAACACTTATTGCCTGTGCCACATGGACAGGTGACCCGCTGGGGCATGTATAATCTGCAACCTGATGTAGACCCATCCACATACACGCACACTGTTACTTGGCAACACTGGGACTAGACCCCTACCTAGGTATGTAGTGATATGAAGTGTGTGGCTTCCATTGCACACACCGCACAGTGTTTAGGGTGAAGTGTGTCCCAGGTTACATGCTACATGGAGAACATCCCCAGACATGTACAATATGCTAATGGGGATGTAATGGATGTATATGGACAATACACAGTGTGACATACATTCATATACACATTAACAGACACATAACAGGCAGACACACATCCAAGAGACCAGGGCCTATCGCTGTTAACTAACATGACCGTTTTTCCAATGTGTTACAGAAAGGCTGCACACAGCACATGCATAACTGGCATGGAATGTGGCATCAGTTACCTGTATGGTTGATTGTGACAGTGGTAACCATAATGTGGTGCATGGGACATAAACCGGGTGTACTTTGGTGTACGGCAGTGTACACAGCACCCTCATCCCCCAGTGGATATTGTACTCCCTGAAACCTATGATGACGCCCTGATATACCCACCATCACATTGACCACGACTGCTATACAACCCATTGTAGATCCCAACAGTGGTACTACAGGGATATGCATCTAATGAACATACCACATGCATAGCAGGGTGTTGCATTGTCATGCCTCACTGATGGGTAGCAACAACGCTATCTGTACTACCATGTGGCAATGGGTATTATAATAGGAGTATGTGGCCTAGGAATGATGTACCCTACAGATAAACAGATATGCACACATGCACATACTTGCAGAACACAATGGATAACCCATGCCTATCAACCCATTTGTACAACCCTGTCATGATGGTACTGCAAGGCTCATGTAGCCGGTATGGGGAGGAGCTTAACAGGGTACGTGTAATGTCCCATACAGCAGCAGCCACAACTGGCTATGGAAATGAGTGTTGTGGTGGTTCTGAAGGCCCTCATGGAATTCGCACTTACAGGTGTGCTAACACACAGACACTGCTATACTCAGTCATGCACACATACACATGTATCAGTACTGGGGTGCATCTCTTCAGATGGTCATAGTTGTGTACCTAGCTATTGTTCATGGAGAGATGGGTTGTGTAGGGGTTATGTGTACAGTGGTATCCTGCCACCTGCCATGTGGCAGCAGGCAAGCCATCGACATACACTACTTTGGTGACCCTCAGGGTGGAAGTGACATGCATCAGCCATTCTGCCAGGTGCCTCCTGCACATGGCCACTGAGGTGATCAAGTTGACATGCATGTAACATGCATTACAATACATGGTCAGTGTCTGTGATGTCAACCTGTACCCAAGCATGTTCAGTTGACTGTGGTAGTGTAGTGGAGGTACCAGTGGCATATGGTGCGTACAGGGTGTTATCTCCAATATGTGCCAGTTCTTACACAGCTGGGCAGACATGTCAGTGTCATTCAAGCTTAGGATGCCTGTACATTTCCTAGCAGGATACCTGCCATCTGCACATCTGTACAGGGACTGACAGTTATCCTCTTGGCAAGTAGCTATGCCGTAGGATGAAAGTGTTGACAGATAGACATTTGACAACAATATGTATACCGTAACTACATGTCAGGAGCCCTTGCTATCATGTGCTGTACAGACGATAGTCTACAGTTACATTCCACATGTTGGATCATTACGCAGTAGGGGTTATATACAATGACACTGCTCACACACCAGGGATACAATAGGGAGGCCTCGGATTCCAGCTATGCCTGCAGGTGTGCCTGTTGTCAGTAATACATTTGGCACTCTACTCTTGCATGGGTAGGCACTGTCAACAGTAGTACCACCATCATACACTATATGCCAGTGTGACAGAATGTACCCTGGGCTACTACCTCTGTATGCAACAAAGCCACACAGATAACAGTGCTGTACAGGCCTCACATATGTCTGTGTCCCAGACATGACACTCACACCCCTTGCTACTGTAATGGCAGCACATAGGCGCATGTATTGTACATATATTACATACACTTATTACAGATGTCATTACCCTGCTATGTTATCAGACTGGGTGGTGTGAACTGGTTACCAGGCCTAAGCCATGCTTAGCAGGTATCAATATTGCTGCAATATAACAGCTAAGCTGATTAGCTCACTGGTAAGGGAAGCCTACACTGTGTAAGTGCCCCTACGTTTACCCATAGCTTAGCTTCATGCAAACCCACGCAAACGTGCTTAAAGCTGCTCAAAACTTCCCTAACCACTCTGTATCTGACAGCCCTTGTTCTGCCCATCAACAAAATGAACAGCTCTTGCAGGTCTTGAACCCAGGACCCTGTACACTAAAGTCACGACCCTTAACCACTACACCATGACCACTGTGAAGACAGCCATTGTTTTTCCAATATATCTGTCAATACACATATTGATTAGTATTGAACAATTGCCTTTACTACCACAATTGTGTAGTACTTGTTATTAATATGACTGTTGCATCACATATGTTGTTTTAACATAATGCACATATTGCAGATACATACGGTGAGATACATCTGGGAGAGTATACACAACTGTGAGGTTTACACATGACAGGAATATGGATATATACATATAATAGGTTGATATATGTCTACATGTACATACACATGTATATTCATGCATATGTCTGTATACACATCTGTATAGTGCAACATATATATATGGGCATGTGTACATCTCATCGTATGTACATATACATATATCTATATGTATATATTGTTATGTATGTATGTACTTCCTATGTGTACAGATATGCCCATTTATGTATATATATATATATATATATATATATATATATATATATATATATATATATATATATAGATACCTATAACTATATGTGCATACATATCTATTCTGATATTCCTATTACTGTCAATATATATGTAGATATCCATAAATATATACGCATATGTATCTCTATTTGTATATGTGTAGACATATATAGCTGTGTATATGTATATATCTGAGTGTTTATATATATATATATATATATATATATGTGTGTGTGTGTGTGTGTGTGTGTGTGTGTGTGTGTACATATCCATCTATGTATATGTATATGTGTATATATCTATATAGATATATGGATAATTATATATAGATATATGTCCACCATATGTCCTGAACATGGAGTGGAGCCCTACTTCAGCCCCAATAGTCCCAACCTCATAGTGCAAGGGGATGTTAGGCATGTAGTGCAGGGATATATGTAGACTATTGCTACTGTGATAGGGTTGTCTTCACAGATATGTTATGTGTGGGAGGTCACATCTGCTTTTAACATGTGTGCCATTGCTACTGACAGACATCCTAAGGACATCATAGTGCAGTACCACTGTTAGCACAGTAATGATCCTTTGGACTACAGTAGAGATATGGCCAATAAATATGGACAGCCTGACACACTCTGGTCAGTCCAGTGGTATACACAGAACCCCTTAGTGCATGACATGTAGACCAAGCCTGACAATGTGGATGTTAACAGCCATGTAGATGGGTATAACATGCAAATACTGGTATACATTTGCTCCCATAGGTTATGCATTCACACATCCCTGGCTGTCCTGCCACATAATAACCACTGGTACAAGAGGTGCCATAGTCACATACTACCCACTAGTTAGTGACATACATCTGTACAGCATCCCACTGCTTTGTCTGACATACATGACTGTTATGGTGGCTTGGCAGCAGTACATCTGGCAAGTATCTGGACATAACATCACACTGGGTAAGGACACTAAGCTGCTAGGCATGTAACAAAGCACTGTGCAGGCTACAGGCAGACTGCCACAACGCTGGCCTATATTTCTTATGGGGGAATACACATGTACGTGCATATATAGCAGGCTCTACAGGCATGTCACAGCACAGAGTAACAGACACCTGTGTGAAAGTGCATAACCGCAACCAATGTCAACAAAGCCACAGCCACATATGGTAGCACAGCATAATATTACAGTATATGGACTACCTGATCAACACCATCCTCATATTTGCCACTCACACACTAACCCTACATATACTGAGCCACTACACATTGTGGTCCGATGCCTGTCTGTGGTATGGGGCATGTGTGTGTTTGGCCCTACAAACATGTAAGCCGATAGGGTAACATACAGTGGAGCAGCATGTAATATCAGATAGATTAGGACCAAGAACAATGACATCTACCACAGTCTGTACGCAGGCCAAGGTAAATATTCATAATACACACACTGTCAACAATCACCATAAGTACACAGGCCACAGCACTGTACACACAACCACAGTATGCCAGGTTATGTCCTCAAAGAGAACCCCTACTATACATAACATGTGTCGCAGCCTGATATCCCACTAGCTTATCAGATATAAATTCAGTAAATTATGGTGTACAGGACATATGCACCTCCTACTGCATGACATATGTACACAGGTTGACAGAGTTGTGGCTGGAGGCACAAACACAGGGCCAATATTGTGATAACTTCTTACATTTACTGTTGTAACAGGTTTGTTGCAATATATGTCCTATGAGGGATATGAGGTCAGTAACTCTCATGTCTGTCTCCATGTACTGTCTGCAATCCTCACACTATGCTTCTGCAGTTCACTGATAGGTGCTCTGTGGGTAACACAAGAAACAAAAGGCACCCCACACTGCCCAGTCTGCAGATGACCCTACAAATGGGGGTTTCCTCAGTAACATAGCACTGTCGTGACAGGTATTAAAGCATGTAGAACAGCCATATCCACACACACCCTGTTAAACCAACATTACTCCAAATACAGAATAGCAACACTTACATTCTGTAGTCATGTCATGCACACCCCCCTCCTGTGTGTTGGCCTGTTTCTACAGTGTATGTTGTTAGAGGTAAATCCCCAATCCATCTGTGATGCTGTTTGCCAAACAATAGATCTAGGTCCTGCCCACAGTGAATGAAAAGGCCCAACACCAACATGATGTTCCTAGATTTTGGAGTATGTTTCCATGCAATTTGCTATGGGATTGTTTATCACAGCTGTTCCACATACAGTCAGCTAGAGGAGGGCTGCAATTCATGCAGAGGCCTTCAGGTGATCATGAGCATCACTTACAAAACACATGCTGCTGCCTAAGCAAAGCAGGTGTAAGTGTCCACATCCATCTGAGAGGGAGCGAGAGTGGGAGACAGAGGCAAAGATAAGTCAGGGAGGGGTGGGAGAGTAAAACTTAAGCATGTTTGTGTCACACACCTACCAGTACAAGGTATCAAACTCCTGACTGACTATGTATTGCTATCACATACAAGGACAAAATGATTGACTTCAACAATTGGCTAAGTTTCTGGTGCCATTCTAAAGGGATCCAGTATCTGTCTGCCTGGGATGACATGGTCAACAGACCACGATGCTTTGCCAGAGATGGCCTGCACCTGTCACCCCTGGGATTCTGGATACTGGCTAAGGTTCTTGCCACCCCTATAGTGCCTTTTTTAGGCAAGGTTCAAATGACAAATTTACCACCGTAACAGGAACAGCCAAGCAAAAACTGCGGGTGATGCTACTCAATGCTAGAAGTCTAAATCTCAAAATGCACTCACTCATGACACTCCTTAAAATGGAGAACATCGATATCTGTGCAGTGACTGAGACCTGGTTCAAGGCTCCAGAGAGCACCCCTGTACTACCAGGCTATAACTCATACCACACTTTTCGGCCATGTAACCTGGACTGGAACGCCAAAGGTGGAGGTGTGTCCATATTCATTAAGGATATCCACACCTCCAGGCTAGTTGCTCAGCATAATGCAGCCGAGGTTATCCAAGTGAAACTAACTCTGGGCAAAACTGCAATCCAAATTGTAGCTTGCTACAGATCACCCACCATGCCCCAGGATTCCCACTTCTCTTTTCTTGATGTACTGGAAAATATTAGGGTTCAACCAAACACCCTAATAATGGTCGATTTCAATTACCCCACCATTAACTGGGAAAACTGCTCATGTACCAACTCCTTCATTCAACGCTTTCTGGAATTCATAAACTCCAATGCCCTGGATCAACTTATCAACACCCCCACCAGGAGCAACAATATCCTAGATCTAGTCATTACCAACATGAGTGACCGGTGTTCCACACCTGAAGTCAACGCCTCATTGGTCCGATCCAACCATAAGCTAATTACCTTGGATATCCACATCCTGCCCCACCCCCCATTAAGGAAACCATGGTAAAAAAATTCTCCAAAGCCAACTTCATGCTTCTTAAGACAGAAGGGGTGAACTTCATGGCACTCATGCAGATGGACAATACAGTTACGACTACTGAATCCTACACAACTGCACTTTATAAGCACTTACATGAGTGCATGGATCGTGCTATCCCAAACAGAACCAAGATGCTATCCTCCAAAAAAAGGAAGCCAATCTGGTGGTCCCCTGTCATAAACAAACTGTACAACAGAAGGAAGAAACTGTTGCAAAAGAGAGTAAAATCCCATGAGTGGAGGAGCTCCCTGGTCAGCCTCAGTAAGAAGCTGCGATCCCTGATAAAATCCTCCAAAGCTAGTTATGAAAACAAAATCACCACTGATTCTAAAGACAACCACAAAGCATTCTATAGCTATATCAAGAATCTCAATGGCAGCACTCAGATCTACTCTTTGTTACAGCACAATGGCACTAAATATACAGACCCAACTGATATTGCCAACATCCTGGCAGATAGGTTCAGTGCTAACTTTACCCGCCTCTCACCCCCTAAAGAGCCCATGCAAAGTTCCTGTAATCACAGCTGCACAGGTAAAAAACACACTCTCCAAAGCCAAGAACACAGCATCCATGGGACCAGACAACATCCCAGGCTGCGTTCTACATGAACTACAGAACAAACTGGCACCCCACCTAAGTACCATGTTCAATCATAGACTCACCTCAGGCTTTGTGCCTGCTGAATGGTGCACAGTGACAGTTATCCCACTCCACAAGGGGGGGAGCCACCACGGACCCCAGGAACTACCGCCCCATTAGCCCGATGAGCCTGGTCTGCAAGGCCATGGAACGTATCATCATAGAACTTATAAGCAAAGACATTGGTAATCTTCAAATTCTGGACCGCACCAAGTTCGGGTTTGTAAAAGGCAGATCATGTCTCCTAAACCTGATAGACTTCTTTGAAGCAGTCACCAAAGCTGTAGACAAAACCACAACAGCTCACTCGTTGAGACCCAAATAAGGGTATGAGTACAGCAAATGAGAGTTCCAAATAATAATATAATAGAGCTAAATAGCTGAATAGAAAGCCGGAATCACTGTTATTGAACCAAAGTTGTTTAATAATAACGCTTCCCAAAAGACATACGTTTTCGAGCTTCTTCATCAGAACATACACACTAGTGCTTTGATACTGCTTTTATACACCACCATAAAATTGAATAATTGAATAATTTAATTTAATTAATTGATCAATTGCCCTTAAGTTAAAAATGAACTTTAAAAACACATGAAATGTTTATTAAATATATAACACTTTAAATACTTAAAATTTGTTGAAGTTTATAAAAATAAAATGTTAAAACAATTGAATAAAGAATTGACAAAATGTATATAGGGAATACATAGAAGATTATATTTGATTCTTAAGAAATAGAAATAGAAATGTAATCTTTGTCACCATCTGGTGGACAAAAATAAAAATGACAAATTTACAACTTAGCAGCTCTCAGTTTTAATACTGGAACTAATGACAACATATCATTCAGACCTGGTTCCCTGGTAACATCCAGAACTATTTGCCAGTACAGTTCCCTATATTCTAGTTTAGTTTCCCACATGCCACCCCTGATTTCTTTGGGCACTATTTCAAGTACAAAAAAATGAAAAATGGAATTCACACATTTTTGGGAATGTCTAAATAGGGCATTGTTTATATTTCCTTTCCTCATTTC
Source organism: Protopterus annectens (assembly GCF_019279795.1). Classification (NCBI taxonomy): domain Eukaryota; kingdom Metazoa; phylum Chordata; order Ceratodontiformes; family Protopteridae; genus Protopterus; species Protopterus annectens. The sequence goes on from NC_056725.1 coordinate 1,614,324,096, forward strand.
GTAATAGTGCTCATAGATTCTGGACTTCAATTTCCTTTCAGTTTTCCCTACATAAAAGGAAGAACAGGAGTGGCATGTGGCAATATATATAACCCCTTGTGTATTACAATTTGCAAAGGCTGTACTGTTAATAGTTTTGTTTCGGTCAAGTATAGATAGATGTGAACCAGTTTGAATGTATTGGCACTGGGAACATGATCCACATTTAAAAGTTCCCTTTTTGTGGTTAATGGTGTTGGCAGTGCCTGGTCCTCCATATTCAAAAATATTTTTTAAATTTGTATCTCTCCTGTATACAAATTTTATAGGTTTGTTCTTCAAATGTTCCAAGTCGGTAATTTCCTGAAACCTTTCCCATTCCCTACATAAGACCCTTTTGAGTGGAAATGAATCACCAGTGTAATCCATAACATAAGCAGTGGAAAAATTATTAACAGTCTTGGATGAAACATTAACAGTAGGGGTTCCTGTTAGTACAGGTTGGGTAGTATTAATGGATTCATAACACCCTAAAATAGGGGAAAATCTGTCCTTCCTACCATCTAAGACAACTTCGTATATTTCGTCACACAAAAAAGACAGATATCCTCTCTCTTTAAACATATCAATAATGAATTTGCTATCTGTCAAAAAATCAGCATCTTCTGAGGTCATCCTACTGGATCTTATTAGTTGTCCTTTTAAAATGTTTTTCTTTTGTCCAAATGGATGACCACTAGAAAAATGAAGATAAGAATTAGAGAAGGTAGGTTTCCTGTATACCTTAGAAATAAAGTGGTCATCCCCCTTCCTCAGCAAAACATCCAAATAGCTACATTCATCATAATTGATACTGTATGTAAAATCAAGAAAACTGGTGCTGGTTTTTATGTATTCAAAAAATTCATAAAACCTCTCTAGGGTGTCTGTCCAGAAAATAACAATATCGTCCAGAAAGCGTTTATAAAACACCCAAGAATTACTGTATTCACTGGAAATAATATATTGTATCTCCCACCATGTCAAAACTATATTAGCATAAGTGGGGGAGCATTTGGCCCCCATGGCCACTCCCTTCTCCTGCTTATAAAATTCTCCCTGAAAAAACATAAAATTGTTTTTAAGGACAGTTTCCATTAAAACCATACAAGTCCTGAATGTATCATCACGCGGGTCACCATGGTACAATATGCATTCCTCAAGCCAGGCCAACCCTGTGTCATGAGGTATACTACCAAAAAGATCAACTACATCCAAAGTAATAAAAATAATATCTTTGGAAAAAAGGTTGGCCCTCACCTGTCTTAAAAAGTCCCAGGAATCTTTGATTACAGTTATACCCCGGTTAGATAAACCTTTTAATTTCACATCAACATACTTAGCTAAAGGGGTAGTGATGGAACCCTCGGAGGAAACAATAAGCCGCAAAGGTGGATCCTGAGGGTCCTTGTGGACCTTAGGTATCCCGAAAACTGAGGGTACCCTTGGATATTGATTGTGGAGGTAATTGTAAGTGTCCAAATCAATGGTACCTTCCAGTAATAAATCATTCAGCCTGGTCTGCAAGGCCATGGAACGTATCATCATAGAACTTATAAGCAAAGACATTGGTAATCTTCAAATTCTGGACCGCACCCAGTTCGGGTTTGTAAAAGGCAGATCATGTCTCCTAAACCTGATAGACTTCTTTGAAGCAGTCACCAAAGCTGTAGACAAGGGTAAGGTGGTTCACACAGCCTATCTAGATCTTGCCAAGGCGTTCAACACCATCCCCCACTCTGGAATTATAGATAAACTCACTAAACTAGGTATAAATCCCTATGTCACAATATGGGCTGCCAACTGGCTCACTGACAGAATCCATGCTGTGAAAGTAGCAGACTCCAAATCCGACTTCAGACCAGTGACAAGTGGAGTACCACAGGGTACAGTCCTGGATCCTCTCCTGTTTGGTATCTACTTCTCTGAAGTACAGGCTAACACAGAAGGTCTTTAGCTGACGAAGTTCACAGATGACTGCAAACTAGGAGCCATAATCAAAACTCCTAACCATGTGGACATCCTACGAAAGGGCCTCACTGAGACAGATGCCTGGTATCAAAGCCATGGCCTCAAGCTCAATGCCAAAAAGTGCATTGTCATCCCCTTTGGTAAAAACTCTGTACCCATGAACTACAACATAGGCAGTAGTATACTTAACACCGAAAGTGTGATAAGAGACCTTGGGACACAGGTGGACAGTAGTCTCTCCTTTGATAATCACATTGCCACAGTAGTCAGGAAATCCTTCTATGTGGCACACCTCATCACAAAAGGTTTCTCATCCAGAAAAAAAGAGGTCATTGTTTCCCTCTACTCATCACTCATTAGACCCATTATAGAGTACAATGCCCTTTTTGGTATGTACCTCACAAGACATCTACAACATCTGGAAAGGCCACAGAAATACCTCACAAAGAGGATTACTGGCCACAAACAGATGCCCTATGCAGACCATCTCAAAAAACTCCAGCTTTACTCCACCTCATATCGCCTACTCAGAGATGATCTCTGCCTAACATACAAAGCTATGTCACACCCAGAGCTGTTGGACATGCTCCACTTAAAGAAACCCCAATCCCTCCAAGCTACACACTCTAGGGACCTAAACCTTGTCACCACAATAAACAGAACATGCCAGAGGGATAGATTCCTGTCCCAGAGACTTCCTATACTATGGAATAAACTACCTATCTATATCAAACAAAGCTCCTCATTAGCACTCTTCAAGAAAAATCTTGATGATTGGATGGGAAATAGGAAACTCACTCTGGGGATCACCTCTGTGGCTCTGCTCGACAGTGGCACAGGAAAATAATCTTCTTAGGTGGCAAAAGCCAGGGTACCTTTTTGGCTGGGCTTGTATAGGCCCCAGGGCCGATAGCCTAGTACCTACCTATGAACCTATGAACATGTCTATGCAGTTATTGGATGCACCACATAGGTTACATGTTGAGGAGATCTCCAAATGTATAAGTGATGTTGAGTGAAATCTGCAACAGTGATATGGTAGCTATAAGGTAGGTGTAATACACGTGCCTGTCCACATGAACAGGTGTCAGCGTCAACACAGCCACACTCTCTCAGGGACCCACACACATTGACACACTTGGCAGGGGCAGGAATACAATTCCTCACTAGTTAGTTTGCCACAATACAGTACTGTGCAGGTATCACATGCACCACAGGGGTTATCTGGAGGTTATATGAGCAAAGGGTATGTAGAGGTGTCTGACATCAGACAGCATGCTTCAGTATCCCAATGGGGGTTGTAGTGAGTGTGAATGTGGTCATAAGCATCATACACCACACACACAGCCACAGAGTGCCAGTACTGACATGCATGGGTGCATTGTTACATGGGTGTGTTGTGGTCAACTTTGCCAGACAGCTATACAAGGCTAAGTGATGGATATACCTTGGCATCAGGCCACATGACAATGGTCTGCAGTGTGGCTCAGAGGTGTAGTGTCTTGAGTGGCCCACACAGGTGGGTATTGTATTCACCATCCAGTCACCTGGGTAACTGTTGTGTGTGATGATTGCTGTGCATTGCTTGCCATGTATGTGCTCTTTAGTCCATGACATGGACGGTGTCTGGGATGTGCACACATCCCACATGCATGTACAGTGACATGTGGAACTGTACCTGGGGTGTCTGGCCCATGTTTTTTACACAAGTATCAGATGTGCCAGTCCTGGCCTCATGTGGCAAGAGCTGGTAATTAACAGCAGGTTGACCCTGCACCTACTTTGATAGCATGATACAGGTATTCCGTTGTGTCACTGGCATCTGTCTATACAAGGCATGTGTTTAAGGCTTCATAGTGAATGACATCTGCAGCCTTGCCAAAGTAGGACATTTGAATTGTAGTGAGCGTGAGTAGCCTAAAAAGGCATTGCTCCCTACACAGACAAATATACACACACCCACAATTGCCATGTCTGGGATTAGAACTCCTACCTAACTAGTTTATCACATGACAGTAGTACGCAGTTATAGGATGTGCCACTGAGATTACTGGGCTACAGCTTTCACAAAGGTGCATTTCACAGTGAATGACATCAGCAGCCTTGCCAAATAAGGGCATTTGAATTGTAGTGAGTGTGACTAGCCTAAAAAGCATTGCTCCCTACACAGACATATACACACACAGTTGCCATGTATGGAATTAGAATTCCTAACTAATTAGTTTATTACATTACAGCAGTATGCAGTTTTAAGACTCACCACAGAGATTACTGGGCTACTCCATTCCAAAAGGTGTATTTCAAAGTGGATGACCTCAGCAGGCTTGTCATAGTAGGGCTATGGGGAGGGCAGTGTGTGTGCATGGGCCATAACCCATTCATCTAGAGGTTGACAGACCACTTGTGGGCACACGCAGGGTTATATTCCACAGGTACATGTATACAGCTGCTAGATAACTACTGCCTTGTACAGTCATGTTGCACAGCTAGCACTTGCACCCCATAGTCTGTAATGCTGACGGATACCAGTGGCTAATGTTTACAGTGAGTGACATTTACACATCATGTGGTTGCAGTCATTTGGCTGTGTGCTTGGTGGGACAGGCCTTATGATGGATGGCTCTTTGTCACAGTCACTCTCTTCCACACATCTTTGTATGTATACATTTGGCTTATTATAGTGTGTTGTCCTTGGATATATGTCTGTATTCCTATCCACTGTGTGTGCAAAGCATGACTGGTGCATACTGAGGAGTGTATGCCCTAACATCTGCAACTGTCAGATATGTATGGTCCACTGTTGTTTGCAGACACGGGCTTTAGTTTTTTATGTGTGTCAGCATTCCCAGTATGACCTTTCAGTATGTTGTTGTCTGACATTGCCTTCATTTATGTGTGTGCGTGTGAGCATGCCCAGTATGCCATTCTGTATTGAATGTGTGGAGCCATTCCAGGTATTTTATACTCCAGTGCAGACCTTTGTGTTGTACTCCTGTAGGTAGCAAACTGTGTCTGCAGGGTATCTGAAGATCATTTGGCAATATGGGGTCAAACTGTGCAGGGGATAGTGTGTACTGTAAGTGATTGTGTCCGTGCTGCTTCTGCTACATGGTACTGCTGTTAGAGATATTCAGACATGTGTACTGTTATAAACTGTGATGTTTTATATCCTCATGTACTGTCAGGTGGACATTCTTGCTCATAGTGATGTCCTGGGGACAAGGGTGACTGCAGCTGTGTCCGGTATTGTGGGCAGATACCTACATATTCATGGTTATGCCATTCTGGAGGGGGAGCTGCAGACACTTGCTGCTGGGTCTGTGTATCCAGTTCAGCACCTTGGTACAGTGCTGGTAGAGGATCCCATACTTGTACATCCATCAACATGACAGTATGGCCTTATCTTGCTGTGGCAATACCTCACTGCTGTACAGATTCACACAGGTTATTCAGAGGCAGGGGCCATAAGTCAGGACATTATCCCTGTTGTGGTGTATGGGCAGGTATGTAGCCACCCATTTATGTGTTTGCAGCCAGGGATAGTGTGTGCACACAACTGTGTGTCGGACCTTGCCCATTCCATGCTGCCCATTCTCCCACCCCCCCTCTGTTATTCTATCCTCTGCCATACATTATGCATACATTCTCTGATACTTTCCCTAAGGGTATTGCCCCATCACAGGTGTGTGTTAGTGTTGGTCCACAGTTCATACAGTAGGACATGGTGGAGATGTTACTGTGGTTTGTCCACGTGGCCTTGCATATGGCTTATGTGAAGTGTGTTATGTTGTTATTTGGGTGTCCATGGCATAACATGCATTGGCAGTATGTGTGAGACACAGGCCTTTGGCAGAGGCCTGTAGGACATTTGGTGTTGATGCGGGCCAGCTGTGGCAGGCTGTTGCATTCTGTCAGTCCTACAGTCTCAGACCACCATAAAGTATATTCCCCTGGGGTGACAGGTTAGGTGTGCTAGGTATTCATGCCAATACATTCTGTCAATCTTGATCAGGTGGTGTGGATGCTGGCAGGGTGCTACCTATGGATAGGGACACACCTGCATGGGACACCTGCACTGCATGCTGCATTTGTTCATTATTGCCATATACAGGTGGGGTCATATTGTACCCATTCCCCACAGCAGGGATACGACCAGAGAGGTACCTGTGGGTGGTGTTTGGGTAAGCTGGGTGCATGTGTGCTATGGACACTACTTGCATCTGATGCACAGATATGCATGGGGCATTTCAGTTATGCTGGCATGTGCAGGTACATCAGTTGTTTCCCAATACATCAGTCCTACCACCTTTGTGGTCTGCAAATGTTCGGGCAGATGACACTGGTATCCCCTACTACAGGCCCAGATAATGTGATGCATACCTGTATGTACAATTTCAAGGGTATATCTATTTCACAGTTACACATTATATACTGTATGTCTGGAGTACGTTCCCCTGTGAACTGCTTGTATATCTAGTCCAACAGCCATGCCATGTTAATCTTTCAGATGGTGACACATATTTCCACCATACATTTACAATGGCTTTCTGCTAGCATGTGTTATACTGGTGGGAATTGTCTTCTTTGGCACTGCAGTTGTGAGGACTTGGCCATGTCATCAGCAGTAGTGGGCAATGGCCAACAGGTCATACCTCAACATGCATACATACTGACCACACTCACACAATATGAAACACACACCAACCTAACACACACATACCTGCATATTGTGCAAATGCTACAATCTATCCTGCTACCTTGGCCACCTCTGGGCATCTGTGCTCCACTGGTATTATATCTACACATACATGTTACTACATTTCTACATAGGATTGGGGGACACACCTGACTGTTACTACATGTCTACATAGGATATGGGGGGGCACACCTGACTGTTTCTACATTGCTACACAGGATTGGGGGGCACACCTGACTGTTACTACATTTCTACATAGGATTGGAGGGGGCACACCTGACTGTTACAATGTGTGTACATCGGATTGCAGGGGCACACCAGACCGGTACTACATTTCTACATAGGATTGGGGGGGGTCACACTTGACTGTTACTACATGTCTACATGGGATTGGGGGGTACAACTGACTGTTTCTACATGTCTACATAGGATTGGGGGGCACACCTGACTGTTACTACTGTCTACATAGGATATGGGGGAGTACACCTGACATTTTTGCACATTTGCTATGACTGTACTGGTATGTCAGGTACTCCATTTCATTATGTTTTCTAACTTATCATGCTGACTAGAGGCATGTCAGTGTACTACAGGTCCTACATTTCATTGACCTACATATTAGTTTCTGACTTCCTTCCCTTCAGAACTAACATCCCATTGCCTGACCTGTTGTAGTCTGTCTGTGTATTCCTGGGAGGGGAGGTTACCCATAGGCATCATTCAGTGGCCTTAGCAAAGCCTTTGTTTGTGTTTGTCTACACCTGTCCTGCTGGCTGTGACTATTGTTGGGTATGTGAACCTCCCTGACTGGCATGTGTGTGTCATATGGACACACATGTGGCCCAGCACATTTCCTGCAGTGGGTTTTGTTACCATGTGTAGTACTGGCTACTATGGTGACACCCATATTTGTTACAGATCTCATGCTGCCACTATAGGTGTCTACTATCTGCTGGCATCACATTCAGCCACTCTATTCCCTTGGATGCTCACATCCATACAATAGATACAGGTAACAACACATACTACTACATTCGGCAATTGGTAGGTTGAGTGACTTACCTTGTGGTGTGCCAGTATTGAGGGTGGTGCTGAAGGGCTGCCTATGTTGGATACACTCCCTACACATGGTTGAGCACAAGTAGTGTCATGTTTGGCATCCCTTTTAGTGTATGTGCGAGTCAGAGAGAGGTGTCATTCCCTGGGTCTCTCCTGTGTCAGTGTATGTGCTATGCGTTGCCTCTTTGCCAAGGCCATGGCATACTGGGCATGCCTCCTTCTGCCTACTGGGGCAGGCTCAGGTTGTTCCTCCGAGTCATTCTGTGCCTGTTCAGGCCTTGGCAATGAGGGGGGCTGTGTGGCCCTGCCCTGTGCTGTTCCTGCTGCAGCTGTTTTTGCAGGATCATATTGTGTAGCATGGCACATATGATGACAATTTGGGTACATGTAGCTGGTGAGTACTGCAAGGCTCCACCGGATGTGTCCAGGCACTGGAACCATGACTTCAGCATCCCAAACACACATTCTATTATAATTCTGGTCTGTGCGTGTGCCTCATTATGGTGTTCTTGTTCGGGTATGTGTGCATTTCTAATGGTGTCATCAGCCACGGCTCCAGTGTGTAAACAGCATCCCCCACTAGGTGACCGTAATAGATGTCCCCATTGGCAAATCTCTGGTACAGCTGTGTCAGATGTGAGATGTGGGAATCATGATAGCTTCCAGGGCAACCAGCACACACATTCATTATTATGCCCTGGACATTGCACACGACCTGGCAGTTGATGGAGGGGAAGCCCTTATGGTTGATGTAGACCCTACCCCGCTCACCGGGTGGTGCTTTGATGCATATGTGCTTGCAGTCTATAGCAACCACTACCTCAGGGTATTCTGCTATTTCATGGAACAGATGCATATTGCTGGCCAACGCCTCATGGGTATTGGGTAAATATACGTGCTCACCGGCATATGCTGACATGGCATCCAGTAACTGGTGGAGTACCCTGGATGCTGATGCCTGTGAGATCCCCATCATATCCCCTGTTGGCCTTTGGAAGGTACCTGTAGCTAGTATTCTTGGGCCAACATACCTTGTTATTCACTGGGATGGGTTCCCCTCTGTTAGTTCTGTGTGTCAGGCGTGGCTGGAGCAGCTCAAAAATTTTCTATAGGAGGTCCCTGTCCACCCTATAGTGCTCCACTATCTCCAGCTCATGTAGCCCCCTGGTAGGTTACCCTGGGTCTGTACACTCTTCTCCGTCTCCTCACTGTGGATTGGTCGACAGCATTCACATCCTCACCACCCTCAGTCTCTTCCAGATGTTGTTGTATGGTAGCTATTGCAGCCCCTTTCATTTTGTTGTTTTGTTTGTAAAAAATTCCCCGCTTGTATACACCGGTGGTGTAGAGTATGGGAAAAAACAGTGGGAAAGGTGTTTGCATAATTTATAGTAGTGTTCTGGGCTGGGCTGATCTGCTGCCTGTGTAATTGGCTGATTCTGATACATTTCACCTGCCAGCTACAGCTATGCTAGTTCTCCTAGATTACCTTCCTACTGCTGTTTTCTCTTCCCATTGCCTTCCTGTTTAAGCCTGGGGGCATGCCGTGCAAACACAGTGCTCAAATGTGCACAGAGCTGCAATTTCCTGGTTCACTTTTTTTTTTCCTTTAAAACCTGGTTCGCGGCACCCACACCCGCTTAGGCAATGTAAAGAGTGCTAGCCAGCCTCAGACACACCCCCTTGCCTAGCTCTGCTAAGCTAGGAGCAAACCTAAGCCACAGGGCTCCAATCCACTTACAGTATGCCTGACATCACCCTTATGATAACAGTTAACTCCTAGGCTTGCACCAAGCTATTCCTGCTCTTACACTATTGGGTGCTGACTAGCATGCAGGGGAAATCTGGGATTCAGTATCATTTCCCTCATTTGCATAGGATTGCCTGCTGATGCATAGTTACATGTCCCACACTGAGCCTCCCCCCTTAGCAACCACTATACACTGGCCATGTTGTCTTCTGCCTGCCATTGAGTATAATGGCAAAAAAGTGATTTTGGTTAGAATGCTTATTTTAAGTTTTTTTTCTTATTTTCCACCCGATCCCATTTGCGCGCCGCTGCCCTAGGCTTAAACAGCCGAGATCTGCTAAAAAAAATAAACATTGATTTTTTTTTTTTTTTTTTGCAAATGTTTTCCATGCCAATGGCCTTATAGTTGGCCATTGGCATGCTTTTTACATGATATCTACCCTTTATTTGGAGCTGTCATGGCTCCGTTTTGTAATTTGCAGAAATGTACTCCGTTACTGGTGGAGTACATTTCTACAGATTACACTATTCCTGCACGGCCAGTTTCCAGCTTCCTGGATCACAAATTCACCTCATTTGCATGGATTTCTCCTGCAAATAGGGTAATTTGCGTACATCGGCCGAGTCCACACAGGACTAGTGCAGAAGTGCTCGTGCACGTCCCTACAGGTTATTCCTGGATCACACGGCAGACATATTACTTGCTGGAGCTCCTGCACTAGTCCTGCACATTGTGCAGGGCTTGCAGAATCCGGGGGTAAGTGTCTCAAAATTAAAAAAAAAAAACTGGGCCTAATAAATAATGAGATAACAGTTGCAAATACAGTAATGCAGATGAGGTAAAATTACCTGGACTGAGGGTAAAATTATTTTTCTTAGGGGACCGCTTGACATGAATTTTAGAGACATGGCTGAATTGATGTATAGATTTACTATTGTCTGCATATCTGTGTACAGAGTCTTGTGAGTTTAATTTTACTGTGATACTGACATGGAATATAGTGAAAATGTATATAATAATGTATAATGCATATGGAATAACCGGAAAGAGATGAAAATATGACACCTAACCTACATTACTTAGTCATTGTTCATCAAACTTTCTTACTATATCAGGAATGCACATTTTGAATTATAGCTTTATTAATGTGCACTTTTATTTCAAAAGACAATGTCATACTTTCATTGTAAAATTAGCTTTCAGAACAAAACTGCAGGAAGTATTTTTTGTGATATATTTTGTGAACTTCAAGCAGCCTACTCCTCAGCACTTGCTTGACGTTCAATGCATAACCCCCCCACTCACACACTGTAATCGTTAAATCATCCCCCGGGATTCAGGAAGCTTGGCGCAAGGCCGGCGTTAGGCTTGCACTGACCGTGCAGCATGAAGATGGTGCAGTAGCGCCAAATGCATATTAATGAAGGCACGCTGCTTCCATAGCCACGTGCATAGGAAAGGAGCGTGAGTGCATAGGGCGTGTTGAAGTGCCGCACGGAGGCATGGAAATGTCAGCTGTCGACGTGCAACCTAAAATGCTTGCATATAACAATTTGCAAGCAATAGTAATCACATCTGTCAGTGTCTGTGGATACTGAAACGTATGCAAAGCATGCAAGACAGTTCCAGCGAACACAAAATGAAGAAGCAAACACAAATGCACGATAGGGAATAACGGGTCCCTATCCCACGAACAAATGACATTGAAAACTGTGTGCCCATAGTCCAACACAGTGTAGATAGTTACACCAAGTGGAAGTGAAACGCATCATATGTTAGCGCACCGCCAATAGGTACGTCCAGCCCAATGGTCAGGGTCACCAGCTGACCCATATTGTGAGGGAGGGTACACAGCTGGGCAGATGTGTCCATAACAAAAAATACGATAAATGTACATATCTAGCAACCGTATGACCGAATTATATCCCACAACGCATGTAATAGTCACATACAATAGGTATTTCCGTATTTCACATACCAAATGTGACAGGAAATAGAATAAGCATGTAAACGAAACAGAAGGAGCATATAAACTGCTACAACAATAAGGCAACATGTAGGCTGAAAGGAACAGTATTATCCGTACCGTTGACTGTGGGTACGTGTTGTCCAGTACATTCGGATATGTATCCGGAATATATCCCATCCTGGAAATAGGAAAAGGTGACATCCTACCAATGATTAAAACAGTCGGCCAAATTCCGCACATCAGTGGTCTAAACCAAACTTGTCAGGATGTGTCACAGTTGAACGGGTATTACCCAGGTATACCAACCATGTCATGAAAGTTAAGTATGGGCGTGTACCTATGTGCGTGAGGTATAGCATGTGGAAAGTCAAACATGGCAGGGTAGTCCACACAACCATACAGGTACCTGACATATGTAGGGTATGCAATGTGTTACCTTGACCGTGTCATGGGCCATCAACCAAAGCAGTGATGGATGGAGTGTCAGGAATATGTGTGTGGGGGGGATGGGTAATGGTATAATCCTCCAAGGTGACACTGTGTCATATGCAGAATAGGTGAACCGGAGGTGTATGAGGGAGCAGCGAGTGAGGCAGAAAGAAACACAAAAACATGTATACACATCTGCAATACAACCAGACAGGCCATACTGTAGAACACAATCCCACAAACATATGAATATTAAAATGTGCGATACAAATGTATAGACATGTCACCGGCACATACCCACAGATTGGTCCTGATGGAACTGGCCATATCAAATGCAACACACCTGGATGCATAATGGACTACCCAGCATCCCCTCCACAGCACACAACCCACTCCCATACCTGAACATCCACCAAATCCAGCCATACTTGGCCTACTGGTTTGGTGCAGCCACATCTACACATAGTGACCACTGCGCATATGTAATAGGTAGTGTCACCCTAGGCAGTTTCAGGATTGCAAACTATGTATCCCTTGCATGTAAAACCCCCAGCACATTTTCATAACGCCAGAAGAATGTTCGGTATTTTTCTTGTTTTGGCCTTGTTCAATTTTTGGGATATCTCTCATGGGATAAGTAACCTGTGTAAACATTAGAATGGGTATGAAGACACGAAGTCCAGTCCTGTAGATATCTGGACACAAGTTGGAATGTGCAGTAGTGGTGCACGAGACTGTCCAGCCCTAGATGGTCATGCAGAACCTACTACCCAGGATCAAACACCTGCCCGTGACGCACATGTCCCGACACGAATAAGTGAGAGAATATATTGCACACATTCACATAGTGGCACATGGTATAAGGGTGATGAAGGCACTGACATAAACAGGATACCCCCTGATCTGCTGTGTGAGGGACAATTAATGTGTGTGTAGGTGTGACCTGACCAACAATGATACAATGCCAAATGTCCTGTGATTGTAGGAAATAACTATGTACCATACTGCATGTAACAGTTGCTTAAGCGGTCACGTCAGGATAGAATAAACGTAATTCATAGAAGAAACAGGCAAACAACAAAAGTGCCAAAGGTATAAGGCTCACAGCTAGGAAACAAATGAATGATCTAAACCTGCACTGACCGTGGCTATGTGTTTTCCCAAACAATCTGGTGTCCACAGTAGGGTTACCATCTGTCCCGCTTTGCGAGGGACAGTCCCTCTTTGGACAGTTGTGTCTTGACAAAATACATTACAAATGGCAAATGTCCTGGGATTGTAGGAGATAATTATGTCCCATATGTTATGTAATAGTTGCAGAAAATAATTATTTCAGTATCTAAAATACCTAAATGTTACAAGAAACAGAATAAGCAACTAAACCGCTACAACAATAGGCTTTTATGTAGACAAATAAGTAAAGTTCTATCCTTTGCACTGACCATGGGTATGTGTCGGCTTGTAAAATCTGATGTGTGTTCCGAAAATGTCCCATCTTGGCCATTTGAAAAGGTGGCAACCCTAGTCCCCAGAAAACATCCCAACCTGTACATATGACAATGCCAATGCTACCAATGGTTAGAGCATTCGCACAATAACTGGCCAGCCTCTTAACCACTCACAAAGCCAATGATCTTTGGGGGAAAGGTGTTGAATGAGAATGACTACTTACAACAATGAATAGTAATAGATGCATTTAACTGCAGAAAAGTAGTATTACGAATCTGTCAACACGTTCCAAGTTAATAGTACTAATATGGTAGAAATGTCCGTGATTGTCCCTGAGTTGTCATAGCCTTGTCCCTGTCACTGTAGAAATGAGTCCCCAAGTATCACAGAGGTCCGTACACATAAATACACCAACCAACTGTCACATCTGTTGACAGGACTATTGCATACCTGTAGTGAATTAATAACAGATGTCCAGAATAATATTCATTGTGTCTATAAATGAATGAAATAGTCAAATGGGAAGGGAAACATGTGGAAACCACCCCCCAACCTGCATTATATAGTGGAACCACTTCCCGCCCTAAATTATGTAGCGCCGACCCAATAATGTGGTCAGAGGTGCCCAAACACCTGCGTCTGTAAACACAGGTAGAATGTTAAAATCTGGACTAACTCTGTCCATGTGCTATGTTTGATCTTTGAACAGCACCAGGGCAGATCTAGTCACCAGTCGGCCGAGCCTAAACCCGGACCAGCACATGAACACCCTGACAATCAAACACGCGTATCTGCAAGGACTATAAGCGTAGGAGTTCTGAATATCCTTGGAGTGAGTAGACATGCAGCACGGGTCCAGAGCAGTAGGAAACAGGAAATGTCCTAATTGTAGTACTGCAGTTTTCCCAGCAGGAGAATGGATGCCTGCTGTGTAAGGGAAGCAGTGAGGCGTATGTCAGAGTAGCTATGAACCATGGGTATACATATAAATGAGCCAGAACACCAATAGTGTAGTGGTTACAGCATCCGCCCAACGTAAAGGCATTCCCGGTTCAAGTACGACTATAGCACATATTAATTATGTAATGAATGCCTCTGTGCTGTAAAGCCAACATTTATACATGTAAAGGTGACCGTGTTCGCATGGGTCTGTTAACCGGATTCCATCAAAGTGGTACTTTCATAAGGAATAAGGCACATGTAATCCCAAAGAAGTACCTGTAAACATATGTAACTCAGAATAAGTAGATGCAAGTGCACCTGCGCGGGTGTATGCAGCTATTAGCATAGCAAATGTATGTTGTCTTGTACAGCTGTAACTTTTATATATATAGATAGATGTGTGTATAGATAAATATCCACAGACATAACAGAAATATGCAATTATATATCTACATATTTATCTATATATACACATATATATATATATATATATATATATATATATATATATATATATATATATATATATATATATATATATATATATATATATATATACACATACATATATATATATATATATATATATATATATATTTATATATATATATATATATATACATACATATATATATATATATATATATATATATATATATATAGATATAGATATAGATATGTAAGGAACACCGAAAGACGAAAGCAAACATAAGGGTTGTGAAGGGAATCCAGATCAAGTAAGGAATTATGAAGAGCTTGCAGCGTATGTCACATAAAGCTGCACAAGTGTGAGTAAAGCACCGCTCTTCACACCAGAGGCAGTGTTATACCAGTGGCCATAACATCGTTGAAGTGCTACATCAACATTGTAAACAGACGGAATGTAGTACATGTTGTGACCACCTACACTTGTAACCCGCAAATCGTTCGTAATCCATAACACCAGGAAAGGCACGTATGTGCAAATATGAATGGATGGTGAGCCTGTGAATACACGAGGCAGTACAAAATGTGTGTACGGTCCCAACGCTCATGAGAGGGCAATGTGTAAAGGTGTGTCATGGTTGCGATATCAGGTGTATAATGGCTGTTATGCGTGTAAACTCAACACGGGTGTGCAGGAGAAATTATGGATATGCGATTATGGACACAGGAGTGCTAGGGTATGTTGCGCCGGGTGCAATGGAGTGGCCCGTGGAGGTCAGCTAGTATGTAGGTGTGATTCTCAGATAGAGCATCGTTTGCGTGGAGACATGCGTGAATGGGCGTATCGTTGTCAGACGTTGTGCGTCAGGGCTGGCAGCCCGGCACGTAAAACCTATACGCCACCCATGAGTGGAACGGAGTTCTGCTGTGACAACCCCAAACCGGGAAAAGCAGAAAGACGCAACTACATGAAGACAACAATATGTTGACGTACAGTCACAGTAACACAAACACACATCCTATCAACAGTAATAATATGAATGTGCACAGAAACAAACACAGTAGCAGGAATAATAGGCTGCGCATATGAGTAATAGGTCGAATGACACTGTATCACATCCCAGTTAGCAGCGGCACCCCAGACATGAAAAACGTGCGATATCTGTCCACTGTATAACGTGCAATGCACTGAGCACAAGTTCACCGGAGTGAAGTGTCGGTGTCATAATGACTAAGGCAATAGTATGCTGTTGAAGCAGAGATAAAACCCAATACGCATGTGTAAGTGTCCATGTCCGGGAAATGTATAGGTTAATGGACACACTGATGTATATATAGATAAAAACATATATATACATATATCTATATTAATTTACATACACATATATATTCATACGGATATATATATACACACACACAAGGATATACTACGGATATTTATAGATAGATATATATACACAAACAACAGGTAGTGATATATACACATACACACAAAACAAAATATATATGTCAGTGTAGATATACACATGTACATCAATAGGTTACTTCACAGCAATTAGGGGTAACATATTTACAGCCCGGGCATATGTGACTGGGAGGTCCAATAAATAAACGTTGTACCCCCCCACATCGCCCAGCTAGGCCAGACAGACATACAGACAGGCAATACAGATCAATACACTGCCACTGTCCAAAACACTGGTAGGAAAGTACCAGTGGGAGAGTTCTGCAAGGTCTACACTTTAAATATGGATAACGGTGTCCCTTGCGGGACCCCAAAAATTCAGGGTACGTGTGAATCTGCTGACATTAATACGAGCAGGATGTAGGTGTACATGGAACAGTAGGTTGTGCAAGTGTGATAATACATGGGTTGACAAAACGTACGACATGTGTCCCGAGACAGGGAGAGTGGGCAATGTGTAAGGGTGTGCTCATACCCCAGCTGCGCTTGCAGTAAGTATTTGTCATGACTGCTGTAGAGGGGTGACAGGTAGGTGGACCATAGGTATGCATTAATGGGCTTAAGTGTGCAGGTGCTGTTTGGCAGAGATGTAGTAGGCCCGCCCAGTGGAAGTCATTAATATTCCTATGTGGGCATAGCATATGCCTACACCTCCCAAACCTGAAGAGTACATCTACCGGATAGTCTGTAAACCATCGGGGGAATACATAGAGACCAAATCAGTGCTGTGTACCCGATTAGCATGGACGTCCATAGTTATGTATCAGAATGTAACAAAGCCCAACTAAACACTTCCAGAACAAGTGATATTAGGTGAACAATTGGCGGAATACAGGTAATGACAGATGACAACATGTATGAGTCATAAACAGCATGTACCTCGACAAACGTGAATGAATACATATGCTCTGTGACTGTGAATGTGTCTGGTTAATAGAACCAATTGTCTAAATGTGCCCCACAGGGTGTTATGCATTGTCCCTGATACAGTGTTCATTCACACCCATTGGTATGTGAGTTCTGCTACTGATGGAAAGTGCATAATTTGCTGACCACCTTAGGTAGATGATAGCATAATAGAAGAGGTTTAACACCCGTACACCTGCGAGGGACACACCCGTCTGGGCAGTTGTGTCCTGCAAAATTACAGTTATGGCACATGGCCTGTGAGTTCGGAAATGGAGGCTATATAGTGTGTGTAGTGGTATCAGACATCAATTTGTTTTATCAGTAACAGCTACATGTAATAGGAAACAGTATTATCAATTATAATGCTACATGAATAACCTTAACATATGCAAACCGTGGAGGTCGTCCGTTTACTACTGGCTGTAGGTATGTGTTGCCTTGACACATGTGATAGCTCTACATATAGGGTCTATAGGGCCACCACCATTCTGAATGGCCAAAGTGGAACCTGCTCTGTAGAAATGTCAGACGTACCAGGGCAGAACATACCTACAGCCATTCATAGTACAGAAATATACATATCGGAACAAATCAAAGCGTAGTCTAGCAGCAGTAAAGTTGCTTATGCTACTACATATGACATATCGACGTGTCAGGTATACAAGACCTGTAACAAGCAACCAGTACAGACACGTACAACATGAGACTGTCCCCTAATCAGGACAGTTGCAATGGCTAGAGTATTTTCCATACCACTCAACTGTCCCTGAATGTCAGGTATGTCCCTGAGTTTGACTGAAAGTTTAACTCTGTCCCTCTTAATCCATCCTAAAATTAGTGGCTGTTGAAGGAAAGGTGGTGAATTACACTTACTGACTAATGACAATAAGTAAGAGTTATAAACAACTGTTACTTCAGAATATGTGTATTAAGTCATATGCTCTGATTCTGTCAATGTTTCAAGTTAATAGCACTACTTTTGTAAAAGTGTCCCTGATTTTTCTTAACCTGTCCCTAATTCTGTAGAAATGTTTCCCCGATTGGTGGAGAGTTCTGGTATTGTCACATGAGATATGCGTGATGAGGGACTGTCCCATGCAAAGTGGGAAAGGTGTTACTCCTACAGTCTCCCGTCGTGCAATCTGAAAGGTGGACAACGTGCAGTAGGTATGCGGTAGCATGACTCGGTGGACAGCTGCGTTAACAAACTCAAGTCACATGTCAGCATTGCAGAGTATCGGTTCCCATGTATCAGGCAGATGGGAGCAGATCGTATGAGGAACATGCATATAATATGATTACGTCACTGGACAGGCCGCCGAGTCCGTACAGTCGAACGCCTGCCATTGCAAAATGGTTACACATACCTGATACTGTAGTCATGTAGTCCGATGTAATACACATCACAAGGGATCGCACACACCCAGCGTGAGTGACAAATGTAAGTGGAAATGTCGGTGAGCGAGTGGCTGTAAGCGTGTTTGTCTACCAGTATGCCAGTAGTGCACTGTCAAAGAAATGTGGAGTCTAAACATGTATAAAGTGCTGTGACCAGAGGTCAGCAGTGCTTAACACTATGCAAACCCACGCACAACTGCTCCCACCTGCTGGAATGTGCCTTACCCAGTCTGTATCCAAAGGCATCAGCCTGTCCGCAAACAAAGAACCGCCCTATACACGTGATGGTAGCAGTACCCTGCGCACATAGCTCATGTGAATTAACAATAGACCATGGCATATGTACAGACAATAGATCACACACACACACTATACAGCACAGACATCCAACAGTATAGCAATGTACTGGCAGATATGTCCGGACCACTGGTGTATGCATGCCTGGCCATCCTGTGTTTCAGTGTGTGAGCATGCCCAGTATGACTGTTACGCATGTTGTCGACCGACATTACCGTCATACCATCATGTGTGTGAGCATGCCAAGTATGGTCAACTGTATTGCATGTGTCACATGTCCAGATAGTTAGTACTGTATTGCTGACCCCTCATTTCTACACAGACAGTTGTCATGCTGTGTCTGCAGGGTAGCTAATGGTCATGTGGCATTGACAGTTGCTACATGTCTGCATAGTGTGGGGGGACATCCAACCACAACCACAGTCCTACACAGCACTGTGGGTGGCTCACATGGCTCTCACATGTGTAGGTTTGACGGGGGGCATAGCCAACAGTTGTACACATCTGCCACTACTGTACTGGTATGCTGGGTACTCCATGTCAGTGTGTGGAACTACCTAAATTGCTGGTTGGAGGGATACCAGGGTATGTCAGTTCCCAGCTTTAATTACCAGCACAGTGGTGTTGGAAATCCTAGCTTACACAACCTACATCAAACTGCCTGGCATGCTGTCATCTGTGTGTGTCTTAGGGAGTTGGGGTCATTCATTGGGCATATCCATAGGCCATCGTATATCATTTGTCTGTATTGGTCCACATCTGTCCAGCTGCATGGAATGTGTGTGGGCTGTACAGACACACATGATGGTCAGCCCATAATCTGCAGTGGGTTAGGACACCCTGTGTACTACAGGCTACCATTGTGACCCCCGTATGTGCTACAGAGGTTATGGTGCCACTATTGATGTGTACTGTCTGCTGCCCTAACATTTGGCCACCACAGTCACTTGTATGCTCACATACATACCATAGCAATGGGTAACTACACATTCTAATACAATTGCCACTTGTTAGGTCAATAGACATACCCTGGGTGTGTTCCGGTCTTGAGGACGGTGCTGGAGTGCTGCCTATGTCGGATGCACATAGTGCACCTCCTATACATGGCCGAGCACAGGTACTGCCATGTTTGGCATCCATTGTACTGTGTGTGGGTCAGAGAGGGGAAATCCGTGGGTACCTACTGTGTCAGTGCATATGCCTTGTGTTGCCTCTTTGCCAAGGGCAGGTCATACTGTGCACAGGATTTCGTTGACTGTGCCCTGCTCAGGTAGTTCCTTCACCAAGTCACACTGTGCCTGTACAGGCCTTGGCAGTGGTGTTGGGCTGTGTGGCCCTGCCACATGCTGTTCCTGCTGCAACTGTTACTGCAGGATAATATTGTGTAGGATAGCAAATACCATAACAACTTGTATGCATGTAGCTTGTGAATACTGCAGAGCTCCAACAGATGTGCCCGGATACCAGAACTGTGAACTGAGCATCCCAAACACATGCACAAGTATATGTCTTGCCTGTGCATCTGCCTCAGTATGGTGTGAGTGTTCAGGTGTGTGTGCATTGCTGATGGGTGTCATCAGCCACAACACCAGTGTTTACCCAGCATCCCCCACTAGGAGACTGTAGGGGATGTCCATATTGGCATTGGTGTGCTACAGCTGTGTCAGAAGCCATATATCGGACACATCATAGCTTCCAGGGCAGACAGCACACACATTCATTCTCATGCCCTAGCCATCGCATATGGCCTAGCTGTTGGAGGGTATGCCCCTGAAGTGACTGTAGACCCTACCCCGCTCACCGGATGGTGCTAAGATGTGTATGTGTGTGCAGGCTATAGCACCCAGTACCCCAGGGTAGTCATCCATGTGGTTGAACAGATGCATATTGCTGGTCTACTAATCATGTGTGTTGAGGACATGTACATGCTCACTAGCATGTGTTGACATGGCGTCTGTGAACTGGTGCAATACTCGATGCAGATACCTGTGAGATACCCATGATATCCCCAGTTGTGCTAGTACACCTAGGCCAACACATACCATGGTATCCACTGTGATGTGTTTCCCTCAGCCTGTTTGATGTGTCAGGTGTGGCAGGCACAGGTCAACAAGCTGCTGTAGGAGGTCTCTGTCCACCCAATAGTGCTCCACCATCCCCAGCCCATGTAGCCCCTGGTATGTCACCCTCGGTCTATAAAGTCTTATGTCACCCCAGTAAGGGTTGTTCGGCAGCATACACATCCTCACTGCCCCAGCCTCTTGCACATGTTGGTATATGTTGCCTGCTGCAGCCTGTCTCATTTGGTTGGACTGTGTCGTGAAATGTCCTTGTAGGTATACACCGGTGGTGTAGAGTGTGGACGAAACCTGTGTGTATGCTGCTTGCTCGCATTAACGTACTGTTCATGTGCAGGCTGGCCATGTCATCTGCTGATTGTGCTGATCAACACCTGTTTGTGCAGCCTGTACAGCCTGACTACCCCACCACTGCTGTCATCCCTCCCAATGTCACCAGGCAGGTATAGACACACCCCTAGCTTAGGTGTGCTAAGGCAGGAGCACTCCCGAGGCACAGTTCTGCAATGTACATACAGTATGCCTGACCCCCCTCCCATGCTGTCAACTATATTCGAGACCTGCACCCAGCTGACTACACACATACACTCCAGGGGCCAGCAGCACACCCTGGTGATAAATGTGATACACTATAGTCAACCTCATCTGCATAGTATAGTCTTCTAATGAATAGTTATATGACCCATACCGAACCTCCAAATTAATAACCACTGCTCAGTGTCACTCAGATCCGTACACAGCTGGCAACAGGTGCCTTACTATCACCATATTCGATGTCCCATGGTCTTCCCAGCAACAAAATAACCAGTGTCTACATGACTACAACCCATGGCCCTGCACACTACAGACGATGTGCATTACCACCTCGCCATGGCAGATATACATAGATCCCAGGTTATCACGTACAGATCATGCGGCACAAACATTCAATAGTGCTGATGTCCCCAGACATATATGTTCACATCTAAATCCACCTCTACATCTACATATATCATATATATTATTTGTATACATATATACATGGACATATATATATAGATATATGTATGTATATATATATATATATATATATATATATATATATATATATATATATATATATATATATACATACACACATATACATGTACACACATATGTAGATATGGCATTTATATCACAACAGCAGACCACATGACAGCAATGCATTAGACTGGAATGAAAAGGAAACTACATGTGCCACCTGCATCATGTAGTGTTGTTACTATCAAGGCACGTGTGTTATGTTGCGTCACATGGGTCAGACCGTATCAAGGGTAAGAGTAGGGCAGATGACAGTTACTCACCAGACCTATTGGCAAATGTATGTGTTGACAGCCCAGTGTCTTGGCAGAATATGTGGGCTGTGGACACTATATAGGTCAGCAACAAAACACACTGAACACATCCCGCAGCTAGCCACCCACAGATACCAACACATACGGTATATTTGCCAAACACACACACCTGCCATGCCTTCGAATTGAGCACCTACCTGTCTAGTCTACCACACTACAGCATTATGCAGTAATAGAACACGCTATCAAGTTCCAGCATCACCACACTCCCACAGGCATACATCTAGGTGGATGACATCATCCGCAAAGGCAAAGATGCTGATAGGGAATGTATGGGGAGTGAGCTGTCTAAAAGCACTACTCTGTCCCCAGGCAGCTAGAAACACACACACATACAGACACAAACTTTGCAGGGCTGGGAGTCGAACATACACCTAACTACCTTATCACACTACAGCATAATGCAGTTACAGAACACGCTATCGAGATTACTGGAAAACAGCACTCCCAGAGGCATACTTCTAGGTGGATGACATCATCCACAAAGGCAAAGACGCCGATAGGGAATGTATGTGGAGTGAGCCATCTAAAAGCATTACTCTGTCCCCAGGCAGCTGGAAACACACACACACACAGACAGACAGACACACACACACACACACACACACACACACACACACAC
This sequence comes from Protopterus annectens, assembly GCF_019279795.1. Taxonomy (NCBI): domain Eukaryota; kingdom Metazoa; phylum Chordata; order Ceratodontiformes; family Protopteridae; genus Protopterus; species Protopterus annectens. The sequence goes on from NC_056725.1 coordinate 1,614,346,951, forward strand.
ACACACACACACACACACACACACACACTTGGCAGGGCTGGGAGTCGAACATACACCTAACTACCTTATCACACTACAGCATTACGCAGTTACAGAACGCAGTACTGAGATTACTGGAACACAGCACTCCCAGAGGCATACTTCTAGGTGGATGACATCATCCACAAAGGCAAAGACGCCGATAGGGAATGTATAGAGAGTGCGCAGTCTAAAAACATATTACTGTCCCAAGGTAGACGTAGACAAACACATAGCAGTGGTGTGAGCGGGACAACTGCCTATCTACGGAGCACTATTACAACACTATATAGATACGAGATGCGCCACAGACAGTACACCCTTCAAGACAGTCAACCAGTGTGTTCAATGTAGGCATCCATCCTGACATGGGGTATGGACATCTGTTGCCTGGATGACCACCATCACTATACAGGATGTCAATGGCCATGCCCATACACAGAGGCACATCACCAACACAAGGTGTCACTGGGCATGCTCACACACTTAGTATCACATGTCCGTTTGGAATGTACTGTGTGTCCATCTACACAACAGCGTACTGGGCATGCTCACACACTTAGTAGAAGCAAAGGGCTATCTTGCATGCACACGGATTCTAAACATGGAAGGGCACAGTTTGGAATGTACTGTGTGTCCATCTACACAATGGCATACTGGGCATGCTCACACACTTAGCAGTTGCAAAGGGCTGTCTTGCATGCACATGGATTCTAAACATGGAAGGGCACAGCACAGTTTGGAATGTACTGTGTGTCCATCTACACAACAGCGTACTGGGCATGCTCACACACTTAGCAGTAGCAAAGGGCTGTCTTGCATGCACATGGATTCTAAACACGGAAGGGCACAGTATGATGTTACTTTCCCCACATACATGAAGGCCACTCACATGTACTGACCAGTACACACTCAAGAGCCATCACAGATGTCTCAGGTGTAGGTCACAGAGGTAAACGCCGCATTCTACTATGTAGCCCTCAGACATCACCATGTCCTTGGACCAGCAACACACATCCATACATTACCACAACACCGTGTGACTCATGACCAGTGGACTGTACATAGGTCTGCAGAAACTGTGCAGACTACACATGTACTGACAGAGTTCCATCATGTGTTATGCAATGCAATGATACCACTGTACATAACCAGGTCGGCTCTACACATAACAGGGGCCCTGGGTCTTACACAGCTGTGACAGATGACTGTCGCTGTACACCAAAGAACACACATGTTTGGATATGACATACATGTAATCGCAGTGGATATGTGCATGGACCACACACACACACACACACACACACACACACACACACACACACACACAACACATATGTACATAGCATAGCATTTGCTGTCCTCCGTGCAGACAAGTGGCTACAGCAATCACAGGCATGCACATGGAAGGTAGGTCCATGGCTGTTGAATGCTAACAGTACATGAGGTAGCAATGTTGACCGAGGAAACATTCCCTCTGTACTAGTTACCCATGACACCCATCATATCATACATCGGTCCATGTGTTATGTACGTCATCACACATGTCCACCAATTGCAATGCATACAAACATGGCTACATGACAGGCATGTAGGACCAACACACATGTACATGTAGTGGTTTGCATGCAGCTACCATGCATGTGCAGTAGCTGATGTATGTAATTCATCTGTGCCTAACTACAACATGCAGTTGCAATGCAGCCCCATCATTGACACCTGTATATGGTGAAATACTGACAGTACGGTAGGATGTATATCAGGTATGGATGGATGTGTGCACATAAAGTGGTGCTCCACCATTGCAGATGGATGTTTGCCAGGGACGGCTCACAGGTGTGTCACAAGCCATCCTACCATTACATGTGCAAACAATATGCTATGTTACTGTTACCTGATGGTGAAGACATAAAACCTACACAGCAGTCGGGTGTTACTGACTGTAAGTCACTTGACACCTGTAACACTTACATCCTCCCATGTGCATATAGCAGCACAATTGCCAAAGGTAGTGTTGGTACGCATAATGCGGCCAATACTGCTGCATGTCTGTCAGACGTATCATCATATAGCAGGTGTATCATTCACAGTACTGCCATGTGTGTTTGCTTGTGTGACCATATATGCCACATATGGTGGGGAATGCATCCCAATTGTTACACACCCCTGTACACTGTTGTAGAGATCTGTACATACTGCAGTGTGGAAAGCATGACGTAGGCAGGGGTGGTGTGTGTATCGCACACATGTCAGCTATCCATATGTGAATGACATTTGTGGACTCCACAGTGTGTGTGTGTGTGTGTGTGTGTGTGTGTGTGTGTGTGTGTGTGTGTGTGTGTGTGTGTGTGTGTGTGTGTGTATGTATGGCTGTCTGGTGCATGGAGTGAGGGTGTATGCTACCATACAGAACAGACAGGATCCCTAACCCCTCATGGTGATGCAGTCTACTATCCTGTTGATGCCATCAGTCTCAGCCTTACTGGATACCTGTACATGTTCATTCTCTGTGTCGCGTCGTGTGGGTGCACAGTACTGCGAGGGTGATTACCACATAGGCAGGAGTCCTCACCTCAACACTATCGAGTGTGCGTTATAGTGTTGTTGACCCCGTGAGTGTGGGCACGTTACTGTGTGTTTCTGTGTATGACTGTGTGTGTTCTCATCCTGTAATGTGACAGGGTATTACTGCTACACAGTGAGGCCTCATGCTATCAAGTGGCCTCTAACGTTATCATCGGCCAGACTGCTGTGTAAACCCCCCGAACCATGTCAACATACCTGTGAGGTGACCTGGTATGGATGTCACGTCTCTAACCACTGTAGCCTATTAAACAGCCCACATGCTTCTGGATCAGTAGATGTGTGGACATCTGTGGTATGGTAGCCTTTCTAACAGTCAGGTTGAGGCTACTTATAGCATGCTGGTATTGCCATACATGCCTGTGAGTACTCCACATTTACACATGGGAAACTGCAAACACTGCTACTTGTTAGCACATGCAAGTAGACCATAACGAGGGAACCAGGGCATCATTACCAACATGCTGTTACTGTTGTTACCAAGACACATACTGTGAACATATAACAATGCATTATAAACCTGTACTACATGGTATGTCTGGTGCGTGTCAACAGTACACAACTAATGTAATATACACTTCTTTCACTATTCTGTTCACCCTGTGCATCAGACCATTTGAGCATGTCCCTGCACCAATGGTGTGGATGACAGGCATGCGGCACAGGCATCATCATATGCACAGGGTGATAAAGTTTGTCAGGGGCATAGGCTGCACCAGTGGATGACATCATGTGTGTGGGTAAGGGCCGGTGATCTGATTGGACATGTGTGGTCATTATGCATGTGGGTGTTGCGGTGCCCTACAGATGTTTTTGCTGTGTGCGTGTATGAGTGCACACAGTTCTGCCTTTTGCCAGGCCTACACAGGGGTATTATTGACAGCTCCAGATTGTACAGACCAGGATGTACACCTCTCTGTGTCCGGCCACAGCCACGTGACCTGTGCCTGCCAGGGATTGCATTGACACTACCAGGCAGAGGTACAGATTGGCTACTGTCCGATGACACATGTCCACTGGAACCGTGCCCCCACTGGGAATGTCCAGGGCCATGTCCACATGGCCTGCTGTGTCCTGGTGTGGACAGCGCAGCACCAGCTGCACTGTTACTGCTACCGGCACTATGGGAACTGGCATGTGAGGTGGCTTGTTCATGTTGACCTGCACTAGGTGGTGTAGCTGACCTACGTCCACGTGGCCTACGCCTCACTCCTACCAGATGTTCCAGCGCAGACAGCTCACACTTGCGGATTGCCATGCCATGGTCAAGGATTCCGACCATATCACTCAATCGCCTGTCCAGAACATCAGCAATCTGCTGTTGAGCATTTGCCAATGCCTGGATGTTGTCATTTAGAGTACGGATAGCAGCCCTCTGAAGCCTCTGCCTTTCTCTGTTCTGCTGTTCAGCACGTGCCTGTGCCGCCATTACAGTCTGGAACATGCATCTGGTGACACCAGCTGCTGTGCTCTGTCCTGCAGGTGCATGTCTGCCAGAGGTCCTCCTATGAGCAGCACTGGCCACATGCCTGTGTGGCACATCTGCAGTCATTACACTGACACCATGGTGTGGAGACACACCTTCTGTAGCCACCACACGTTCCTGTTCCAAGCTAACACACGCTGACTGTCCTTCCTCTATGGCCACTGGTGATGAGGTATGTATTGGCATGAGAACTGTGTGCGGGGAAGAGGGGGACATAGCTGGGATGGCAACCAATGGCACAGATTCAGCCCCTGACAACCCTGCCTGTACCTCATGCATATATATGTTCATCACTGCTAGTATCTGTGGGGACACTAACATCAGCAGGAGGGTAACACACCTACATCACCTGTGAATGCAAAGAAAGACTCTACATTATAATAAACACACACACACACACAGACACACACACACAGATACACACACAGATACACACACAGACAAACACACACACACACACACACACACACACACACACACACACACACAGACACACCATGCATGCGATTTGACAGACGGCATGCAGCATGCATGTGATGCAGCAGACGGCATGCAGCTCAGACATTAATAGTGGTAGTTAGCATACCTCCCTGGGTTGCACACAACAGCAAGCAGGTGTCATATCAGTAGCCATGCAGTTCACACAATCATGGTAGTAAGCATCCATCCCTGTGATACACCATATGGACCAGCACAGGTTAACAGTACACATGGCTGAAGTGACCTTGACATGTAATCTGCTGATGTGTGTATTGACATGCATACATGTCTGACACAATGGTGTCCTGACACATGTACAGCATTGTAATGGGTATCACATTGCAGTGTTGTCTGTATGCCCTACAGATAGAATGCTCGTTTAGCAAATGTGCATGAGCATGGAAGGGTAGTGTGAGGTATCTACATTGCTATACAGTGTGAAGTACAGACACTGTGCCATTGCATGGCATCATGAGGCGTCTCTATTGCTATACAGTGTGTAATATGCACACATTGCATAGCCATAACTGCGTGCATACACATGACATAACTGTGGATTGTGACCCACGTTGCTGAGGTGTATACACACCAAACCATGCTGTGTCATGTGACAGGTCACTGGAAGACCTACGGATGACACCCCTGCAAAACTACTACAGAGTCTTAGCTGCCTGGCAACCTTGTCCACACATGGCACACTTGTCAATACACCATGTCCCACATGACATTGATGTACCACACACACAGGGTGCACGGCTGACGGTGATGTCCTACAGCAGCAAGGCAAATGTACGGTATCTGTGGCCTGATGTGGTGTTAATGTCTGTGGAAGCTGTACAGGTGACTACTGTCATGCTATGACACAGTCGTGATGTTCAACACATCTCATATGGTCGACTTACGTGACACCTCCACTAGCTGTGCACAGGCTTTTAGGATGTCCAGCGTACCACATCAACTGTATAATCAGTCAACTAAGGCTATAGTTGGACCATGTGTGAGCAATGTGCAACAGGGTGTATACACATCACATCTACTGTGTGGCTACATGTCTCTGGCCATCTTCCATGGCCATGTGTGAACATGTGTTGGCCAAATGTTTGTGATGGCCATCTATCTCACATGTCTGTATAGTCCCATATGACATACACCCATAGATGTCAGATATGTCACCGTCCACAGGGCTATGCAGACAACGGGTTGTATGTTTGGTATGTGGGGTATGTATTATGGGATAGTGTGACAATATTGCAGCCAGAAAACTACATGTCTGGGACATGTCAGATGGCACATCACAATGTGTGCACCCATTGCAGAGGCATATAACACAATGATGACTCCTGTGGGCTGCCCATATCCCAGCTCACTGTGTGGTACTGTTTGCATACCACACATGTGTTGTTCCAATGTATAGCACATATGCCTACATTGAACAACACCTCCACCATTGTATGCACAGCTGTCCACACATGTAGCAATGACAGATACTGTGGTTTCATGTCGGTGTTTCATTTCATTTGTATATATTGCACATGGGTAGCCAGTGTGAATGATGGGAGATGCGACTTGCCTATCATGACTGGACCATACATCATGTATACATGTGTTAACTGGCCACATGGCGAATAGATATATGCATTAACATGCCTGATACTGATGACAGTCTCACCTGCAACGGACTGATGTCTGTGCGGCATGCCAGAGGTACCTGTATAGGGGTGACACAGCAGTTTGAACATTATCCATGACTGTATGACAGCCATAGGGTGCACTGTGCATGTTAACACATTCGCCTGTACAATAGCATATAGTATGCACATGTGTGCATACACAGGGTAGCATACTGTAGTACGCAGCATGTGTGTAAACATACCTTGCATATGATGTTACATTACATATTGTACAGTGACACATGCAACTAAATGGGTTATAATAGTTATATGTGCAGTAGTGACTTACCAGGCAACTCCAGGCTCATTGGTTGGGAGACACCCACCTCCACGATGGCAGCTAGTGTTTGTGGATGCTGTTCTGAGGGTGTCCCCAGGCTGGCCAGTAGCTCCTCGGTGGGTGTGAGTGGGGGCTGGGTTGGTGGCCCACTACCTGTTCCACCTTGTTCCCTGGTGATTGCAGTGGCACGCTGTTTTGCATGTTGTATCAAGTCCATACAGTGTCTGCGCACCTGCTGGTAGGTGCAGTTATGGGCACCCACATCATTAACCCTCCTGTGAAGGTCCTGCCCCAGGTCGTCACACTGTTGGGCATGCTGTGGCACATGGCTGAACAACACCTCATAGTTCTCATGGAGGTACGGGATGAGGACATCATCCTCCTGGTGGCTGTACGCTGGCAGGTGTGAATGAGGCATTCTCTGGAAGACATAATGATGGTGACAGGTCACAGTATCACAGAGATGTACAGAGATACAGCTGCACATACATTTGTATTAAATCTAGTACATCTGCACAGTTATCTTTGCAAATCATCATGACACTGACATGACTGACATGTTTGTGTCACACACATGTAACACCTGTTATGCATTGGATATCATCACCATATATGTGTGTCACCTCATTACATTGTTCATACTCCATGTGAATGCTGTCTTAATGTGGGCATGTCTGTTTGCCTGTACTGGTGTTCTTACCTATCAGCACATGCCTGGATGTGTCCACAGTGATGCTGTTGACCTTGATGCTGTGTATATGTCACATATCAACACATACACTGCCTTAATGGACATGAGTAGTGACAATACACACATACGCATGGAACCTTTACATGCATGTGTTTTGCCATATACATCTACATGGCACTGTACAGCAGTTCAACATCCTGCCACGGATCGCCTGTGTTGCACATGTGATAGACATGGGACAATGGCTAGCCGGACGTCATTCACAGGGATGGTTATCAACTATAGCATGTACGGGCAAGGATTCCTAGCTGTATCCGACAGCCATTTTGCTATCGCGAGGTGCATCAGTGTCACATTACTGATCCAGACAGTTAATAATACATCTACCATGCGGTCATCACACCATGTATGACAGAGATGACACGTGCAGCTTTGATGGACAGGGTTGCATGGTATGGCGGGAGTATGTGACATGTATGGCACAGGGATCTGTCCAGCATGTGGTGATCCTTGTAGTAGGACGGTGGCTGTCCATGACGTATGTCTTTCAGATCAGGGTATGTATGTGTAGCATGTCCAACATCACAGTGTAGCACATGTCTTTATGCAAGGTAGCCAGCATGCTGCATAGTGGAGGTGAGGATTGTGAAGGCTGGTATCGCCCATCCATGCATGGCCAATACCCCTTAAAGGTGATATGTGATCTGATATTGGTCACTCGAGTGCTGAGTATGCCTGTCCAATGATCTCCATACTCGTGGATGGCACCTTGTCATGACATGGGTGCCTCATATGACTACCTAATATGACTGGATATGTCACCAACTCAGGGAGGTGAACTGCACAGCACCATCCCTTACACAGTGTCCATAATGCTGACCGCTGCCTAGGTGGTAGGTAACGGGTACAGGGTTATTCACCTAGCGGTGACAATGCTATTATCAGCTGTCAGATTGTGCACATATGTCACACACCTCACCCACAAAGCCCATTCTGTATGTTGTCCACAACACTGAGACAACTATTGCTCCTAGGTCATGGCCATTCACATCCTTACATACACAGATGCCTCCCATTTGTCTGTGTGGTATGGGCTACAATGAGGGGGGAGTATAAAGCATTAACCCTGTTTTACTGCAGCTCCCACTGGTGTGATATGCACATGTCACTCTGACACCTTTTGTAGTGTTGATTCTGTCAACAGGCCACTGGTAGAACACTCCTGTGATATACGAAGGTACATCCAGTATACTCAGTGTAGCTGGAACATGGTATGGGTGATGATGTCCTATGACCTGTCACAGGTATGCTGTGCAGTGTCAAATCATCCGTACTGTCATCTACTTCTCTACTGCTAACATCTACGTTGATAAAGGTTCATAGACTTGCAGACCATACTCAACAGGGTAATAGTGCAGTGCCTCCAATTATGACTGTCGTCTCCACTTGTGGGTTGCAGTGGGTTGATATTATTCAACACCCTATCTGTATTGCATATTCATGCTCAGCACTTGTTCAGAACTTGTGAGCACTTCATGAGCTACTAATTACTATAGCACCCATTCCAACTCATTTCTTACAAGTACACTGTCTGTCCTTACATTTCCAGCTTGCTTACAGTACAACAGCTGTTGTACACACGTAACTCACATATCTTGTGAGACATGGTTGAATATACAGGCATGTCCAACTGTCACGTACCAGTGCTATTGCCTGTCTATATGATGAATATGGTGAACATGTAGCAATAGAGCAATTGTCTCATGTACACAGTCAATGCTCACCTCCCAACATACGACACTACAGCCTGTGGGAGATGCACATATGTAGCCATGCTGCGGGTAATGCTCTCACCAACCCAGACTGAACCTGACATTCATGTGGGGACGTGTAACATTTGCAACACACCCCACTCATCACATAGTCTCACAAGATCTCCACCACCACAGGCCACACATAGTATAAATATGACATTTGCAGAACCTCTCCATACTCTGTGTAGGCACCAGAGGCAGCCCCCATCACCAAACACAACAACAATTATTTATAGCCCACAGACTCATGTGTGCCCATCAAATACAGCCAATAGGGTGTTATAACATACCCAACACACCAGTCATAGGTGACTCTGTAGGCGGTCACACTGATGTCCCACTCAGCAGGCTATACAAGGCAATAGTCGCTTACATCTAGCTGTCGGGTAACTGGTCCTGCAACATAACCTATGCACCCATGCCACACCTCACCAGGTACAATTTGACTGTCATTGTCCATGTTAGTGTGACTGCCCTGAGATGTAACTTCCCAGACTGCAGGGACATGCAGTAGCTCTCTGGTCTTGTAGCCCAGAAGGTATCGGCCAAGCCCTGGGGAGCATTATGCATTCATCCAGACTAGATACCACTGTACAATGACTGACTGTTTCACTTCAACAGTTGCCTATGCTTCTGCTGTCATTCCACAGGCATCCAGTATCTGTCTGCTTTGAATGACATGGTCAACAAAACACGATGCTTTGGCACAGATGACCTCACCTGTCAGCCCTGGGAGTACAGATAACATGTAAGGCTCTTGCTGCTCCTATACTGCCTGTCTTGCACAGTTTCCAATAACATTTACCACCAGAACGGGAACAGGCAAGCAAAACACGGGGTAATGTGACAGTGCTTGACATCATCTCTGATGCACGCAGGCAAGGCACTCTTATAATGGACCACTTCAATATCTCTGCAGTGACTGGGACCTGCCTCTAGGCTCCGCAGAGCACACCTGCACTGACAGGTTATACGCAGACCACACCTTTCAGTCATATAACCTGGACCGGAATGCCCACGGCTGAGGTGTGTCCATATTTCACTATGTTGTACACACCTCCTGGCTGGTTACTTAGCACAATGCATCAGAGGTGATCCATGTGCAACTAACTGTGGCCAGAACACATTGTAACATCTACGGATTCAACAACATACCCCACGGTTACCGGCCCTCATTTCTTGGTGTACTGGACAGTAGGGTTCAGACAGGTACTACTGATGTGCGACTGACACTACCCCACACTTAACTGGGATAGTTACTCATGTACTGACACATTAGGCCAACGCTGTCCGGGATTCATAACCTCCACTTGGCTGGATCAACCCATACACACCACCACCAAGACCAACAATATCCTAGACATGGACATTACCAACATGTCACTGGTGTTCCACACCTGTGGTTATCCCCTCATTGGTAGTTTCCGAACATATGCTAATCACCCTTGTTATCCACATCCCGGCACCACACCCTTCACTGCATACACAGTACAAGATTAGTACAATGCCTACTACAGATGTCTTATGACAGCAGAAGTAAACGTCATGAACCCATGCAGATGGACAATGCACATACAAACGCTGAAACATACCCCAGTGCACTTCATTAGCACTTACACGACTGCATGGATCATGCTATTCCGAACAGAGCCATGATGGTACCCACCAGATAATGGACGCCACTCTGGGGGTCCAGTTCCATGGACATAATGTATACAACAAAAGGTGGAGGCTGTTGCAAAGTGGAGTACAATCCCATGGGTGGGGTAGCTCACTGGTCAGCCTCAGTAGGGCTCCGGGATCCCTTATCACATCCTCCAAACCTAGCTATGTAAACATTACTGCGACACATTCCAGGGTGTACCACAAAGCATTATGGAGGTATGTCAGTAGTCAATGGCAATATCCACATCTGCTCTGGCATACGACAGTTACTCAGGAACATTACAGAACCGAGTGATGTTGGCAACATCCTGGCGGATGGGTTCAATGCTAACCTTACACCCTCTCACTCCCTACAGGGCCATAATCCATGCAGGAACATTGCGGGGTCCCTGCGGTCACAACTACACAGTTCCAATATGCACTCTCTAAGGCCTGGAACACAGACTCCATGTGACCATCCAACATCCCAGGCTGTGATTTACACAAACCTCAGAACGACGTGTCTTCCCACTTGGCCACCAGATTCACTAATAGCCTTGTATCAGACATTGTGGCCCCTGAATGGCGCACAGCAACAGTTATCACACTCCACACAGGTGGTGCCACAATGAACCAGAGGGACTATTGCCCTATACACTTGACTGGACTGTTCTGCAAGGCTATGGGGCACATCATCATGGAAGTCATTCAGAGAGACATTGGTGGGCTCCAGACCTTTGATGCCACCCAGGTTGGACTTGTTAGGGCCAGACCATGGCTTCTACACCTGGTGGACTCCTTTGATACAGTTACCAGGGTAGTTGATGACGGTAAGGGGGTCCACACAGCCTACATTGTCCTCTCACTGGCTTTCAGCACCGTTCTCAATTCTGGTATTGACAACATACACATCCACCTGCACATCGACCCCTACGTCACAGGATGTTATGCAAAGTGGCTCACGGACAGGACCCACACAATGAGAGTAGCATACCGTAGTACCTACTGTATTTCATTTGCACTTGGCATACCACAGTCCTCAGTCATAGGGCCCCTCATGTTCGGTATATGCTTCCCTGAGGTACAGGCTAGCACAGAGGGACTTTCCCTGACTAGGTTTCCAGACAACTGCATACAAGGTGCCATGATTGATCCATCAGCTGATACAAACTCCCTCCATAAGGGTGTCACTGTGACAGATACCTGATGTCGATAACATGGCCTCAAGCTGCATGACACATGGTGCATGAACATCCCCTTTGGATTACACCAATCACCCACTGACTATCACATAGGTGGTAGTCCCCTACATATGTGTGACATTATATGGGATCTTAGTACACACATATGTGGCACCCACTCCTTTGATAACCATATTTTCAATGTGGCGTGGATATCCTTCTACGTGGCCACCCTTATCTGTACTGGGTTTGTAGCTGGAACAAAGGCACCCATTGTACCTCTAAGCTCCTAACATATACACACATTCAAGGGTACAACACCCCATTTAGGGTGTACCTTACAGAACAGCAATGGCTTTAAATACCACAACATTAACACACCATGAGGATTATTGAGCTCCGAAGGTTGACGTATGCGACAGAACTACGGACACCACGACTGTACACATTTGCATACTGCATACTCAGGGGTGACCTCTGCAGAACATACAGGGCCCATGTCCACAACAATATTTATGGATATACTCCACATAAGCAACATATGCAAAAGCCACTGAGAGCAACATGCTCATGGATATGTGCACAAACGCAATGATGAGTGGGATGTTCTTGAGGGTTACATTCCCAAACCAGACACTCACCATGCTTTGGAACATGATTCCTATGTACATCATGCAGGGACACTCAGTAGCACTGTTTATGAGATACATCACTTGGTGGATGGGAGACACACATGTACGCCAGGGATCACTGCAGTGGCTGTACTGTGCAGAGGTGCAGGTAACACATGGCTCTGCTGTTCACAGACAGGACACTACCCTAGAGAGGTTCTGCCAGTGTAAACACTGTAGTTGGGCTTACACATAGACTTGCCAGACAGCATAGTACCTCACTATGAACCTGTGAAGCTATTACATGTCCTTTGTGCATGGTTAATTGACTAGTTCTTCCATTTCGATTAGCTATCATGCTGTTGCAGTGTCCCGTGACTACAAGCCATATGTATCCTGTTATTGGGTATTGTACATGCCAATAGACAATACCTTTTGTTTGCATGATATAACTGTTATGCTGTGTAGAATATCTGACATATCTACCTACAATACTGCACATTACACATATTTTGCATATTATCCCATAATGCAAAGCATACTTGCACAGCAGGACCACCTTAGGCATGTTATTGTCATTATATACCCATACACATGCCTACTGTGACAGTATATCAACATATACTATCCCCTGCTATGGCATGTACTTGTTGGGCATACCCTACCACTGACGGCGGGTGGTGTGGAATTGTTCTGTTTAAAGCCCTCATGTAGCATCCCTTGTGATGTCTGTGATGTTTACCTTGTGGCCCACAGCAGGACACACATTTTCTACAAGCGTTACTATGCTCAGCAAGACATCACTACTTAATACCTTTTCCCACTTTATGCATTGCGGACACTTTTAATTAAAACAAAACAGGCTATACATACACTAACATACTGAGTGTTCTACATACCGTGTTAGCGTTCCAAACTTTCGTAAATATCTCTCTTACACCTTTGCTGTTTAAATGGTTCTATGGTATGAGCATACGGTTTGAATGTCTGGCAAGTCATCCTTATATACGTCAATACCTGTAACATGTGGTTTCCTGCCACCAATTGGTGTTCCTGAGTAAATTGTTACATGCACATCAGCTGTGCAGCTACTCCATTTGCCAATTACGCGGCAACAGTGGGGTATAATTGAATTCTCCACTTGGGCGTTGCCCTTTTGCCCTACCTTCAGGGAGACGGCCTGTATGTGTTTTGTTGTGTGGAATTGCAACTGCTATTTGTAGAGACATGGACATTTTGGATTCATGTCCCCCATGAATTGTGTGTGACGGCTAGAGTATGTGGTTCTACATGTGAGTGTACCTGTCATCTCAACCGTCTGATAAGGGACTATTGCAAACAAAACCTGTAACATCGCCGTCTGTTCCATTATACAACAGCTACAATTTCACATGGCGCCTTTACAAAAGTGTCTCTCACAAGGTATGTTAACGCTTCTGCAGATGTAATTGAGTGAGTGGATGTTTGTGATGTTATTACAGTCTGTATTGCTATTGTTTCGTGTGTGGGAGATGTAGGTGGGTGTACATAGCATATACAGGTTTGCAGGGACTGCATTTCTACTTATTCCATATATGTGTGTGGGCTCCTTCCCTAATTGAACACCTATCTTTTAGTAGACTGAAACTATGGTTGTTACGGGCTTATACATTGGGCCGTTGTTAATTGGTTTCTATATAGTATGCAGGTGAGGTTGATACTTCCATACCTCCGGAAATACAGCGATATGTAAAGGAATGTTACTAAATGACAGCTGTCCCATGTATTTCTGTCACAGATATCTGCACTAATTGCAGTTGTGTTGGTGACTGAACCTCTTTGGCATGGGTTGCCACCTTTTCAAATGGCCATAGTGGGACATTTGCAGGACACACATCGGTGTTTACAGGCCGACACATACCCACAGTCAGTACACAGGATAGCACATACTTTTATCCTGAATACATACTTATTCTTGTAGCACTTTAGCTACTTATCATGTTTCATGTAACATTTACGTTTTTTTAGATACAGGCATAACTATTTAATGCAACTATTACATAATATATGGGACATAATTATGTCCTACAATCTTGGACATTTGCTCTTTTTAATATTTTTTGTCAGGACACAACTGCCCAGGGAGGGGCTGTCCCTCTTAAAGTGGGACAGATGGTAACCGTATGCCTACGGCCAGCTATAACCACACCTACCGTAATGATCTACCTCCGAGTTAGCACTAACAGACACACGATGCAAACACACACACACATTACAGTCCCACGGAAATGCACACGGCACCCTCAACACACACATACACAGACTACAGCAATCACAAACACAGCTGAACACAGTACCTACGTGGACCGCAACACCGGCAGCGATAACTAAATGTCCCTTAATATCGTGATAATATTACACGCGGTTCTAGTGTTCCGGTACTCTGTTCTTTCGGTCTTTCAGCCTCGTGATTACATGTGTCGGTATGTTACACATTCCATAGTTGGCAGTATCCTATTTATTTGTACCTCCATGGTTGTGTACATGTCGTTGACCTATCTACATATTTGCAGATATAGGTGAATCCGTATATATCAACTTATATCTCTCTATCACCCTTTCTATCTTTATTATATATATATATATATATATATATATATATATATATATATATATATATATATATATATCTATGACAGAGAGAGTGACAGGCAGAATACACCTTTCATTGTGTACATGTCGATGTATACTGTTACCTGGACTCCACACGTTTGTGTTTGAACCTGTCACATTACACACCTGCCATTGGTACATCTTGGGTAGCTTAGTGTTAGGTGATTGTGTACATGATTGTGTGTTCTACTCCCGGCAGTGGTCATTTTACCCTTCAGAGCAGGCACTATTAGTACAGGGGTGAATAATGCTGGTTTCACCTGTTCTGGACATCATTGACTGTGATCTGCGCGATATTCAGAGAAGCTTAGCCCTGTTTCGCGCATATCCATATAGTCATATTTAAATGACGCTTACCAGCACTGGGAAACGCATATTCCCACTAACATGTGCTAAACATGATCTGATGACCTGCATCCAACATGCATTATTCGTGCCTTCGGGATTACGTTACATCCCTTGCAGGACGTGGGACCGGGAACATGCACGACAGTCACTGCATTTACCACTTGGGCATCTGGGATTTGTACATGTGTTATGGCGTTTTGTATGTGGACTGTACTATGGCTGTTACTCCATACTGCGATCAAATGGGTAACTCAGTTAGTTTACATATGGATGAGACCTATTAATGGTATGTCCAAGTGATGTTTAATGGATGTGCTCCAGCATTGGGTATGTATGTCACAGTGAGCCACACACTATAATGTGCTACACCTTCACACAGCCATAGGTGGAGCATGCTGGGGTGACAGATACCTGTCATGGATACACCCCATGCTTTGCCACTACATCCATGATTACATTATATGGAGCCCCTCATTAACACACCAGGGAATCAATGCAGAGTGTGTGGGGAACAGTGATTACACACATGGATCCCGCAATTGGCTCTGCTCCACTGAGCGACAGTTGGTTACTAGATGTGGTGGCGACAGCAGACACTGTTTGCCTCGATTGATGAATGGCCTCTGACAATCGGGCGTGTACCTACCGATGTACCTAGGAACCTATACACACAGTATCAAGATATGCTGATAGGTGCATGTACTGTTCAGGTGTTGACATTCCTTGTTCCAATAGCTGTTGTGTGTACAATGGTTGAGGGCTGCCTATGTAGGATTCACACAGTAGGCCACCTATACATTACAATTTACAGGTGGTCGTGTGTGTGTGCCATCCATTTTACTGTGTGTGCAGGTGGAGAGGTGTGTCAGTCCGTAGGGGCCTACACTGTTAGAGTATGTGCTATATGTTCCCTCTTTGCCAAGGCATAGGCATATTGGGCACGCCTCCATCTGCCTACTGGGGCTGGCACAGGGTGTTCATGGTCTGAATCCCTCTGTGCCTGTGATGGCCTTGGCAATTGCGGTGGGCTGTGAGGGCCTTCACCATTTTGTCCCTGCTGCAGCTGTTTCTGCAGGATCATATTATGTAGCATGGCACATACTATGAGGATGTGGGCACACATGCCTGGAGAGTACTACAAGGCTACACCAGATATGTCCAAGCAATGGAACCGTGATTCCAGCATCCCAAACACACGCTCTGTGATGATTCTGGTTTGTGCATGTGCCTCATTATGGCGTTCTTGCATGGGTGTGTGTGTGCATTTCTGATGGGAGTCATCATCCACGGCACCAGTGCATAGCCAGCATCCCCCACAAGGTGGCCATGTGGGATGTCCCCCCTGACAAATACCTGATACAGCTGTGAGGCATGCCAGATGTGGGAGTCATGGTAGCTTCCAGGGCTGCCAGCACACACATTCATGATAATGCCCTGGGCATTGCACATGACCTGGCAGTTGATGGAGTGGTATCTCTTGCGGTTTATGTAGTGCCTACCATGCTCACTGGGTGGTGACTTGATATGTATGTCCGTGCAGTCTATCGCACCCAGTACCTCTGGGTAGTGTGCCACATGGTGGAAGAGACGCATATTGCTGGCCAACTCCTCCTGAGTTCGGGGGAAGTATATATGCTCATTGGCAGGTGGTAACATGGCATCCAGGAACTGGTGTAGTACCCTGGATGCTGATGCCTGTGAGATCCCCATTATATCTCCAGTTGGCCTTTGAAATGTACCTGTGGCTAGTATTCGCAAGCTTATACATACCTTTGTGTCCACTGGGATGGGTTCCCCTCTGTTGTTTCTGGATCTCAGGCATGGCAGGCACAGCTCAACTATTTGCTGTAAGATGTCCCTGTCCACCCTGTAATGCTCTACTATCTCCAGATCATGTAGCCCCTGGTAGGTTACCCTTGGTCTGAACACTCTTATCCTCCTCCGGGACCTGCAGTGGTTGTCAGCATCATCCTCCACAACACCGTCAGTCTCTAACACATGGTGATGAATCACAGCTATGGCAGCTCCCAACATGTACATTGTAAAAGTTCCCCATATGTTTACACCTATGGTGCAGTGTTTGGGAATACACAGGTGTGTGTGGGGTGCTTTCACGCTTTATACTATTGTGCTGTGAACACCGATGATGTCATAGGGTGTGTATGTACGATCGTAGCTACAGGGTATCTTATGTGTTTTACGACAGGAACTACTATTGTGGTGCCTTTGGTGTTGAATTACATTTGGCTGCCGTGGATTACCTCTTGCCATAACCTTTACATTTCTTCACGTTTCAGCTCCCATTTTCTGGCATGCATCCAGCAGCCTGCTTTCATTGTACTTTCCTACACCTGGCTTATCTTGTGTAATGTGTTTTATGGCCGGTCTACTGCAGGTTTGCTTTGCTCTGCTATGACAGTTCTCTTTTCTTTGCGATCCGACACCACCCCTATCCTGTTTTGCAGGTTTCTGCGAGCAGACTTGTCAGCTGCCGTTGATTGCCCGCTGTGAGTTAATAGGTGTTAATTGCTCAGTTATACTCCAATTACCCAACTGCGACATTTCCTTATTTTCTTCCCCTGACCTTCCTGTTTGAGCTATGGTGCGCGGCACGTGCGTCTGCTTATCGGGTTTCGGGCACGTTTTCCTCCCTGTACACATGCGCTTTTGTGCACCATATGTGATCTTAGCTAAACAATGCTATACCTACCTCCCCACCCCTGTCCTGCGGCTTTGCTTAGCAATGGCCAGGCCGGATTTGCATTGCTCCAATGTGCTTACAGCTACGGTGGCACACCCCACTGCTGATGTCATGTATACCTCTAAGCCACTCCTCGGTGCTGTAGCGCTGCGCCATATGGTACATCCTTAGTCTGGCGGGATGTTTGCGATTCACTATTACCTGCCTCATTTGCATGGCATTGACTACTAATTCCTAGTTACCATGCCAAACACTGTCACAGACCCTTAGCAACCCTTGCAGCTTGGTTGTGGTGTACCATGCATACCATTGAGTATTATGGTGAAATCATGATTTGTATTATATTGTGATTTTATGACATTTGTATATATTTTCTTTGTGTTCCCATTTGTGCACACATGCCCTGCGTTTGTACTTTGCGTTACTGTGGACATGACATTAAATGTTGTTTTTTAGGTGTTGTGCATCTTTTCTTATGCCATTGGCTGTATATTTAGCCATTGGCATATGTTAACTTTGTAATACATGAGTCTGGTCTGCTTTCATAGCTCCAATGTTATGTTTGGAAAAATGTAAACTGTGTTTTTTGGTTTACATTTCTGTGGGCTTACGCTATGCCTGCACCACTTCATGAATCGCTATGTACCTTCATTTGCATGGTGCAGCACTGCACATGGGGTGATTAGCATACCTAAGCCAAGGGCAGCACAGATCTGGCGTACGCCGGTAGTGCACGTGGAATTGGATCGTACCTGAATCGCTTGGCGGCCATGTTTGGCGTTATACCGCCTACGCTACGCCTGGCACAAGCTTCATGAATCCCGGGGATCAGTAGTCAAAAGGTGAAAAAGTTTTGTACAAACATACCTCATCAGCAAACATAAAAGGGAAAGGCAAAAGTCACCTGCACACATCCTCATAGTGGACTCCAGTATCTGTTCCCTCCATGCATTGTTATTCTTACTTTTTTAATTTCTCCAAGTCTTTTGGGTTTTTTAATACCATGACGGGAATGAACCCCATTCCTAAGTCAAGGTATAATTAAAGTTCATTAAATTAGTATTGTTTCAATCTTTGATATTAGCCAGAAGTGCTCTTCGCTACACAGGCAATGTACCGAGTAATGTCTCCTTCTGCAATTCTTATGGAATTACATATATCTGTAACATATCTAAGTATGATTGTAAATTCTTTTATATAAGATCCATTGCTCCTACTACTACTGACACTGTCTGGATATCCTTCTTCTACATTGCCCTTGTTTCTGCCTGAAAATCCTGGTATTCTATGACTTTCTGTACATAAGACACTGTAGTCACTGGGTGTAGCAATTTCAATGATCAATGCTATTTTTGTCTTCTTTTCATGGACTACTACATCTGTTTTTCTGGCATCTATTTTTTGAACTATTGGTAATAGGTGATCCCATGTGATATAAACTTCATAATTTTTCCATAATGCTTTGTGGTTCATGTTTACAGTGTTTTTCAGCCACTTCAGTACCATAATGTTTGCACAATTCCCAATGCAACAGTCTTGTCACATTATTATGCCTTTGACTATACAGTCCTTCTGCCATTAGTATGTCACAACCAGCAACAAGATTTGCGACTGTTTCCAATTCTGTTTTACAAAACCTACATTTGTCTGTTACCCCCTACATGTAAACCAATGTGTACTTAGTCCACTATCTTGGGCTGCCAATATTAACCTTTTGTCTTTTGGTTTAAATTCACCTCTCCTTAACCATTCCTACTTTAAGTCCAGATCAACATGAGGTTGTTCCAAGAGTTTTCTATACTTGCAACTATATTTATGCATTTTCCACATTTCCTGCCTTTCCATCTGATCCTTCACCTTATATTCTTTCTTTTGCTTTTTTGGTTCATTTAGTTGCTGCCTGATTTTTATCTACTTCTGGTTTGATTTCTATTTCTGTTTGAAGCCGATATGCTTCTGCTAAACTGAAAAAAAGTAATAATCCCAGTGATCAACAAAATAAACAAATCCGCCAACAAGTAGCGTGAAACACCAGGAGTCTGGAACCAGTGCTGAGACGACGTTGATTTATTGATTAAAACAAAGGTTAAGCGCTTTCCACAGTGTAAAACTGTCTTCATCAGAACAAGACATACTGATATTCATCATCTTATATACAAACTTCCAACAAAGAAAACCCGCCCTTTACATCAATTAATCAATTATGTCATTACATTCAAAATTTATGTAACACAGCCTTAAAATGAGAATTATCCTCCACAAAAACATGAAACCTTACATATTACAAAATTCATACTTCCAAATAATACCAAATGAATAATTATATGTTGTATTGTTTGTGAGATTTAAAAAAATTGAATAATAAAATTCAAATATATCAAAATAATAAAATATTTTGCGCCAAGCTAGCTAATATTCCTAGAATAAAAATATACTCCATACCTATTTTAAAAGTGATGGACATGTGGTGTACTAAAATTGAAAGAAAATATGAGTGTGTCCATAATGAGTGTACAACACATTGTGCTTAAACCCTCACAAGAGGCTTAGTCGGAATCACCTCATTAAGGCCCGGGGGGGTAGCTGCATCTAACTTGATCTGCCACCTGATCTCCCTTTCCCCCACAACTGCCTTAATGTTACCCCCTCGTGGGTTAGGAATGACCACATCCAAAATGGCAAATTTGAACACCTTACATTGTGGATTGTTAATAAGGTGTCTCGATAAAGCATTGTTGACATCACACTTCCTCATACAATATGTGTGGTCATAAATTCTGTTCTTTAAACAACGGTCGGTCTTCCCCACGTAGTAGCTAGTACAAGTTTGGCAAACGCCCAGATAGACTATGTGTTTAGTCAGACAATTACCATTAGAAAACCAGACCTTACTTCTTAGACAGTTCTTAAGTGTGATATTAGGTGTGTCCAATATATATTTACAGAAATTACATTGACCACATTTTCTTGTACCTGTTTTCTGTACTTTCATAGTCTGTTGATAATTAGATTTGATTTCAATAATTCTTTTCAAATTATTGCCAGTTTTATAAACGAAGTGTGGTCTATCAGTTACCTTGTCTTTTATTGACTGATCACTTGTCAGGATGTTCCAATTGGTGGTAATAATATTTTTCACTTCACTGGAGTATCTACCATATTTAATTATACATGCCTTTGTGTGTTCGTTGTCCAAAACAGGCATATCTGTTGAGTTAATATTGTCATTACTTTTGTGAAAATTGACAATACCCACCCCTAGTAACGGTTTGTATTTACCTCCCCATTCATTACTGACATATCCAGTGATGTCGTTAATCATTTTTTGGGGGTATCCCTTATCAGCAAATAAATGCCCAATGTACTCCATCTCACGAAGCATGTAGTCCCTTTCAGTTGTCATACGAGCAGCCCGGATGCACTGCCCCTTGATAATGCCCCTTTTGGTACTGTAAGTATGGGAACTGTTATAATGCAAATATCCGTTGCTGAACGTGTCCTTTCTATGGATACGAGATTGAAACTCATCACCCTTGCTGTAAATGAAAACATCAAGATAGTTGATACCAGTGCAATCATACTGGTGGGTGAACTTGAGGTAGTCAGTGGTACTGTTGATATATTTCATAAAATCCAAAAAATCCTGTTCATCACCCTCCCATAAAATAAAGATGTCATCCAGGTACCTAACATATCTCTTAATTTGTAACATCCATTTGGAATTGAGTATAAATTCCGTTTCCCAGTCCAACAGGACAAGATTTGCGTATATAGGGGCACAAGCAGTGCCCATAGCTACGCCCGTTTTCTGTCTGTAGTGCTCACCCTCAAAATAGATGTAGTTGTGATCCAAAACAATGTCCATGAACTCGATCAAAAGAGAAATGTCATCCTGTCCCAGGCCACTCACTCTGCGGACACTGTTGTTAAATCTATTAAGGCCATCCTCCTTAGGGATACATGAAAATAAATCCTGAACATCAATTGTGACATAAATAAGATCAGGACTCCACAAGTCCTTTTTAAATATGCCCAGGAACTCCCAGGAATCTTTCATGATGTGGTCCACAGTTTTGTAAACATGTTTCAGTTTGTGATGGATCACCTGACCAAAGGGGAAGGCTTTACTTGCACTACCAGAAATGATGGGACGGAATGGAGGGTCATTGATATTTTTATGGACTTTGGGGATGCCCGTGATAGTAGCAAGAATAGGGAACTCAACCTTTAAAAATCTATATAGTTCTTCACTTATTCTATTTTCTACAATATATTCCTCTAAATAAGAATCAATACGTCCATGGGCAATGTTGACTTCATTCAAAGATGGGGGGGTGTATTGTGTTGAATTGTTCAATAACTCGAAGATCTTACTTGTATATTTCTCATGATCATAGAACACAATACCCCCACCCTTGTCGGTGGACATGATTCTAATATTGTTTACACACAGTGAATCAATCACATCCATGATATCACACCTGAACTGTTTCTCACATCTTGAGTGCTTGTATTTGTTATATAAAGCATAAACCTGTGTATTTACCACGTTTTCAAAAGATGTTAACGTACTACACATTGGGGGAGTAAATGTGCTCCTTTTCTTTAAATCACCCGAGTGCGAAGCACTAATACCATTTTGATTTTTGAAAAATATTCCTAAATTCAATTTTCTCAAAAATAGTTTAAATTCCACAAGTGTATCAGTCAAATCCAACTTAGAATCTGGTATGAACTTCATACCTTTAGAAAATATTGTAAAAAACTCAGGTACAACTGGGTGAGCACTATAATTATAGATTTTCAACTCACCACTAGTATGTACTATCCCACCATCATTGGAACCCAAATAGTGTTCACCACAAGTGATACTAGTGTCCACATTATCAATGGTAGAGAGGTTAGGGCATAGAAAGTCAGCTGTTAGTTGTATCTGCGACTTCTCCAGACATTCCGTCCTTTCCCCTTCTGCTCTACTGTTCTCCAGTGCTCTCTTCCCTCCTCTAAAAAACACTCCTCATCATTAGAATAGACATAACTATCATTACGAAAGTTGGAATATTTTCTATGCTCTTTCCCTACTGCATATTTTCTGTCATGGTGAGTTTTCCACCTGTATGCAGTTCCTTTCTCATACTGTGCAATGTCCCTCTGTAACTTCTTACATTTTCTCTCAAACGTTTTCTGGTACATATTTTCAGCATACTCATACTGTTTAAAATATAACTTTTCCCATTGTGTAAACAGCATGTCATTTCGTATAAGTTTGTCAGTTTTTTCAATTTCATTTAACAACGTGCTTATTTTGAAATCATTGCATTCAATTATAAATAACATGAACTTTTTTCCAAATTCGTTAAACATATCATTACAATATTTGATATTTTTAGCATTCATATCTACACCCATAGGTTCCTTAAAAAAACGCAATCCCATGGGTATTACACCACTGTCCAAACATTTACATAAATACATATTTTCAACTTGGATATTTTTAACCTTAGTTAAATTATTGCCAAACGAATAAATAAGTTTCTTTAAAGAAGGGAAATCTCCTCCTCCTCTTTCATGCTGGTTGGTGTAACCAACCCTGGAAATATCTTTAAAATCTAACGGCATTTGCATGAATTTGTCCAAATTGTATGAATGTCCTTTGACAAAGTCTCCCTGGGGGGGAGAACCTGAAACAGTACCTTTATTATGTATGTTCGAAACGAATCTGCTCTTTTCCTCACCAGCGTACGTACGGACAGGAGGTTGGCGCTTGGGTTTGGCGCCAGATATCAAAAATTGATCTTCATCCAAGTTGTCAGTTGCTGCCAGAGAGTTAGAAATAATTGCTTGGCAACCCAGTTGTTCATTAAACTCCTTCCTCGGCGTGTGTCTAGACGCAAATGGAGAGGAAAACCTCCTCTGTCCATTAGGAATATCGTCATCGCTACCATTGCCGATAGAGGAACGGATGGTCGTAGGAACCAACGAGTTGAGTTGCACACATTTGATTGAGGTAGTACTAGGCGGAGTAAGCAGTTCCACTAGGCGAGTGATTTCGCCTCTTATAATGGCCATTTCAGAATGGATTTTGTCAATCTCCTCACGTGAGACAAAGTTGGACGTATTTAAAGTCTCCTGCATAGATTCCATAATGCACGACAAACTGAAAAAAGTAATAATCCCAGTGATCAACAAAATAAACAAATCCGCCAACAAGTAGCGTAAAACACCAGGAGTCTGGAACCAGTGCTGAGATGACGTTGATTTATTGATTAAAACAAAGGTTAAGCGCTTTCCACAGTGTAAAACTGTCTTCATCAGAACAAGACATACTGATATTCATCATCTTATATACAAACTTCCCACAAAGAAAACCCGCCCTTTACATCAATTAATCAATTATGTCATTACATTCAAAATTTATGTAACACATCCTTAATATGAGAATTATCCTCAACAAAAACATGAAACCTTACATATTACAAAATTCATACTTCCAAATAATACCAAATGAATAATTATATGTTGTATTGTTTGTGAGATTTAAAAAAATTGAATAATAAAATTCAAATATATCAAAATAATAAAATATTTTGCGCCTAGCTAGCTAATATTCCTAGAATAAAAATATACTCCATACCTATTTTAAAAGTGACAGTATAGGTAACATTAAGGCAGTTGTGGGGGAAAGGGAGATCAGGTGGCAGATCAAGTTAGATGCAGCTACCCCCCCGGGCCTTAATGAGGTGATTCCGACTAAGCCTCTTGTGAGGGTTTAAGCACAATGTGTTGTACACTCATTATGGACACACTCATATTTTCTTTCAATTTTAGTACACCACATGTCCATCACTTTTAAAATAGGTATGGAGTATATTTTTATTCTAGGAATATTAGCTAGCTAGGCGCAAAATATTTTATTATTTTGATATATTTGAATTTTATTATTCAATTTTTTTAAATCTCACAAACAATACAACATATAATTATTCATTTGGTATTATTTGGAAGTATGAATTTTGTAATATGTAAGGTTTCATGTTTTTGTGGAGGATAATTCTCATTTTAAGGCTGTGTTACATAAATTTTGAATGTAATGACATAATTGATTAATTGATGTAAAGGGCGGGTTTTCTTTGTGGGAAGTTTGTATATAAGATGATGAATATCAGTATGTCTTGTTCTGATGAAGACAGTTTTACACTGTGGAAAGCGCTTAACCTTTGTTTTAATCAATAAATCAACGTTGTCTCAGCACTGGTTCCATGCTTCTGCTAAACTTAGCAGGGAAGTCATCTTAAATTTATTCTCCATATGTTTCAAAACTTTAACTACATTTGGTTCCTGTAAGGTCAGCAGATATGTATGCAGTCCCACTATCACATATCTATACATGTAATCAATTTTGAGGAGACCCATGCCTCCTTCAGAATGGGAAATATATAATCTTGGTTATGCACTGATTTGTATAAATCATTTGATGAGCATGAAGCAACCTTCTTGTTTTCCTGTCCAACCTATCCAACACCTTTTGGGGTGAGTCAGTCACTCCAAAACTGTAAGTTAGTATAAGAACAGCAAATTGGTTTATAGCTTCATTCTTACTATGATGTCATTGTTATGTGAAAGCAAGAAAGAAGTATTAAAATGTAATAAAATATGTCTTGCATACACACTGGGATTCATAGATGCTTGTGTACTATGCAAGGTCAAGCAGTATGGCTGTGCATAGTATATAAGGGGAATGACTCTGAAATACTCACTGCTTTGTAAAGCAGTGCCATAAAACTGACCATTGAATGATTCTGTGTGGACAGGAAAATGCACCAGTCTGTGATCATGGTCTATGCAAACAGATCCATGTGCATCTTAGAGCAGTACTCACGGTGTGGTCTTCTATAGTGACAATTCATAGGTGACTGTACTTATCTAGATAACTGCACAGCAGCACAGAAATTATAGGAGCGTTTGCAGCAGTTGGTTTTGCACACTCTGCTGCTTATTGCAAAATCAGACTGATGTAAAGTGAAGTAGAGCACAGAAGCATGGATCACAGTGGAGCTGAAGTTATGTATGCCAGATGTGCCATGTTCAAACTGCTATTCTGGGTGAATAGTGTCATGTATTGTGAATGTGTATACAAATTATAGTGTGTGTGTGTGTGTGTGTGTGTGTGTGTGTGTGTGTGTGTGTGTGTGTGTGTGTGTGTGTGTGAGTGATAGGTCTACAGTAAAAAGGCTAGGGTGTGGTACTGTGAGACACAACAGTGGGCAAGTTTCCTTTTTATTAATAAAACAAAATAATATTGTTTTCTTAATTACAGGGAGTCTGCTGCTCCATTTAAGATGTCAGCTTTGAGTATAACCAAGTGAATGACTAACTTTGTCCCTGAGATGGAAAACAGATTTGGCAGTGCTTTGGGTCAATGAGGACATTTTGTTTGCATGTAAACTACAGCTGTAGATTATACATCTGAGTCTTACCTGTGAGTGCAATAATTATGACTGAAGTGAGTGATGATCTGCTTGTATTATATTTTAATGTACAGGTTAGTGGGTATGGAAGTGAGGGAGGGTATACCCAGGCACTTTCAAGGTATACTTAAGTATCAGAACTGTTGAAGACCACAAGAAGTATACCAATTGAAAATAATTTGTCCGTAATAAGTATGTGTAGAGCAGGTTAATTAATTCTACTCACAAGATCCAATTATTGTCTTATATTTTCTTGGAGAAATATATGACAATGACAAGTTCTGAGGATAGCATTTGGAAACATTTGTACCCTGTTTAAATGTTTGATAAGGTGGTAAGTATTAGTGTAATAAGCCTGTAAAAACTCTTACCCTCTTTAACAAAATGGCATTATTTGATGGCAATATATAGATTGGCTGTTCTATTACTTTGGAAAAATGGGTATTAAAAATAATTCAAAATGAAAAAAAGTAAAGTGCCATTGAGAATGCATCAAAGTCAGGCTAATTGATATAGAAATTGAAGTGGTGGTGAAGATACCTTCTGTTTAGAAAAAGTTATGTGTATGGGAAGTATTTTGTTCTGGAAGTATGAAAAGAAGAGGGCTGCATTTCTGTTAGGCATATTTTGTATTCTTTAACCTACACAAAGGTTAATTTAGGAGCGAGGCCTTTCAATGGTGTTTGTAGAAATGATATCCACAAGGCACACTGGAACACACACCAAGAAATCTCCAAAGGAACTCCAGGCAAGAGCAGAACTGAAGTCAAACTTGTTAAGCAACAATTTATTTCCACAAAGTTTTTCGTTCAACTGATAGCTGAACTTCTTCAGACAAACAGAGCAAACAACACCTCACCCATATATACATCTCCCTTTACAAACACGTTAAAACTAATTAACATTTAAAGGGACTATACCATAAATAACAAGACTGCAAGTTAAAAATAAAAAAAACTTTTATACATGATCAATCAAATATTACCCACTAAATAAAAACCAACATCCTCAAATGCTGGACAAAAATCCTACTTAGACTAATATAAAATAAATCTAATCCAGGAAAAAAATCAAACAATCATGAAATGTTACTCCTACGTTCACATTTCAAGATTAATAAAAAACATGCTGTTAATATAATGCTTGCTTAAATCTCATATGAACATGTAGACAAATGGAAATAAGTACACGCCAATATATGTGCAACTACCATCAACACAAACATCAGATGGCCATTGCTCTATCTCAGTAGACTTCTTAATTTCAGTATGCACGAAAGAGAAACCTTGTCATTAAGACCCGGAGCTCTGTAAGAATTCAACCTCAGCTGCCAAATCAATTTCTGTCTCTCTAACAGTAACTGGTAAGGGCCCCCTTTTACATCTGATGTGATTTGATTTAAAACCCTAAACACAAAAGAGTGAGTGGGATTCTCACTACAATGTTTGGTCAGGGCATTCTCTAACCTAGCCTTCCTTATGCTGTATACAAGCTCATAGATACTTTCTTTCAACTTCTTATCAGTCTTGCCCACATAAAATGCAGGGCAAAGCTGACAGGTAGCAAGGTAAACTACAGACCTCGAAGAGCATGTATATCTTCCTTTTATCCTGTAAGTTTTGTTAGCAATTGAAAAACTGGCCCCAGTTGCCAAGTGCCTGCAACAACTGCACGCCTCACACTTGAAAGTCCCATCAATCCAGTGACACATTCCACTATTCATCTCCATGATACTCTTTAAATTATAACCTTTTCTGTAAGTGACGTGAGGTCTGTCACCCAATTTACTTATTATGTCAGAATCAAAACTGAACAAACCCCAGTTTCTCACCAGGATACACTTTATTAAATCTGCCTCTATACTGTAAGGGGTAATAAATCTCATCGTAAAACTCAACCCATTATCCTCCACATTACTTCCATCAATGGAAACAAAAGAGTGGGAGCCTGTGTTAGTGTAACCAGTACTAGACATCATGGTTTGCCCTGTCAAAATAGGTTTGTAAACTCCCATTCTTCTTTTGTTTTGTACCTCCTCTATTATTTCCAAAATCATTGACTCAGGGTAACCTCTCTTGGTAAACATGTCCTTCAAAACCTCACATTCTTCAACGAAACTAACATCCTCTGATACCATCCGAGCAGCATGAACCAACTGTCCCTTGACTATAGATTTCTTCTGATGTTGGGGGTGGGCACTAGAGTAGTGGAGCATTGTGTTAGAATATGACATATGACCAACAATCAATGCAGGTGAAATGGCAACATAAATAAATAAAACTAAGTAAAATGTATTTTATAGGCCCTAAAATTTTCTTTAATTCTGTGGATATGCAAACTCTGTAATTCAGCTGTTTAACTTCCCTTCAATGATTCTGTTGTGACCACTGAAGAATGGTTTTAGACTTACCAGCATATCAACAGGCTTCTGTTTTCAGGAATGCTCTCTTTCATTGGTGCTATAATATGCTCTAAAAAATCCTGCTATTTTACGCATTCCCAGAAAACACTGGTCAGTAGTTTCATTCCAATGGCCTCTCAGCAACTTTAATATATGACCACTTAATTACTGTTAAACTGGACCAAACAATAACACAGTTAAAATGTTAGAAAAATAAAAATGTTATTTCAGGATTTAAAAAGTTACTAGAGGTGGAAGACAACTGTATTACAGGAACACTAGACAGCTGACACTAACCGGAATGTGTACCCTGGCCTTTCTCATGCAATCTCTCTTAAAATGGAACTGTGCTCCCTCAATGTCTGTATAAATGGGGTTTTGTTGAGCAGAGCTGATAATTTGCAACAGATTTACCAGGTGTTATTTATTCTATTAATTTACATGGGATTGCAGTTTTTATTTATTTGGCAACTAATGTAAAAGTCCTTGTTTCTACTGTCTGTAATATTTGGAATATCAGAATAGCTAAAATAATATGACCTAGATCAGTTTCTGTTTTTATGTGGAACATTCAGTGTTTCTGGATAACTGAAATAATATGGTGTACACTATCTCCATGTAGTCACCTTCATCAGTACACATTTCAGAATATGGAACAGTATAAGATGCCAGATGTGTAATATGCATTCCTTTAAATAACATATGGTCTAAGGCATCAATTTCTTAAAATTATATACATATTTACAAGTTGTACTATCAATTTAAGTTACTTGATCAGAGTCACATACTACAGAAAGGGAATCAAACCCTGGACTATAGGCAGCAGCAGTTTGTTAATTGCCTGTAGCCTATCCTCTGTGCTAATTATTCCCACTTAATGTAATGAGGTAATATACTTTAAGTATACACGCGCACACACACACACACACACACACACACACACACACACACACACACACACACACACACACTCACACACACACGCACAACATACATTTTTACTTTCAGGACACTGTAATAATAAAGGAACACTATGTATTTCAGTATTTAATTGCAAAACCCTTTTTGTGAAATGTAAGGACATTTCAAAATTCATATTTATTGTACTGTTATTCAACTTTTCATCAGGAAAATTGCAACTTTTCATCAGGAAAATATGTTAACCCCATAGTTTGCAAGACACCGTTCAACAATTTTCTATCCTTTCAGCTATCTGGGTGGTCTTGCTGGCGTTTTCAGTAATCTATATTTTAAAGATTTAAGGGAGCCAGTGATATGTATTCCTACTTTTGACGTATTAGGAACAACAACAGGAACTAACCCTATAGACAGCCTTTTAGGATGTTCTGGATTTAGAGTAATGCATATCAGCTTACTCAGTGCTGTTTCTTGAAATTCTTCTGCAAGCACTGTCTCAGATATCACTGCAGAGACTTCTTGAGACAACTCTTGGATGGACGTTTCTTGAATATAAGAACTGTATACATCACATTCTCTTTGGAGCATATTTGCTTTTAACAAATGTCTCTAATTTCTTCATGGCAGCTTTCCATTTTCAATATGAAGAATGAAAGATCTGAGCTGCTCATAGTTATTTTGTTAAAAATAACTCTTTCTGGCAGCGTTTTTGTGAAACTCTTCAGCACTTTCAGTCAAGCCACAGTCTAAAGAAGATTGATTTCTTTCTGTTATCTGTCAATAGTACTGTTTTCTTTATGTGACTTTTATTATGTCTTGTGTAATACAATATCACAATAAGAAAGCACAACATGATGCACCAGTGTTATCATTCTAGTCCCAGACCTCATCATTCTTTGTTATGTGTGGCACACAACAATGAAGAATCTCAGCACAAATTATCCCATATCAGCACATAATTGTTTAGAAAACTACCTCCTGCTTCTATGGATCAGTTGAAAAAAATGATCTTTTCCCCTGGTTATCACTCTAATCGCCCATGGTTTTAATGTAACATTACAAAGTGATCTTGAAATAACATATTAACTCTCCATTCACTCAAACTTCTACTTCCTATCTCTTTTCCAAATTTTTTCAATTATTTTCTTTTCTTGCACTTATCATACCTTTACATCCCATTCTGACAGCTCATTTTGTCTCTTGGGCTCCACCCACCACCCTCTTTCCATCTTTATTCTAGCTTCTTCTTAATACCTGCTCCTCCCAATAAGATGTCTTCCCTTTCCTCTTTCTTCTATCTCCGCCCTGCTGTTCATGTTCCATACAGACAAAGGTTCTAAGTCTCTTTTATTCCCATATATCTTACTCCAGAGATTCAGGGCATTATCCCACAGCATCTGAAACTTTTTGCACTACCACTGCATACATAGTTGATCATCTGTCTCTCTTCTGTCCATGTATCCAGCATTTATCACAAGTCCATCACTCCTCTTTCCATGCATAATTATCCATACCAACTGTGCAAAAATACCTAGTGTACATTGTTTACTAGGCCACACATTCTCATGTTTTTGCAAAGTTTTAAGCTTCTTCCCAGAAATCATTCTCTTGACATATTTCGTTATTTACCAAATCTTCTCTGAGCTTCTGCATTGCTTCTTCAACTTTAAATTTCTCCAAAGACATATATAACACTCCTACCTTCCATTCTGAAATTTGCTCCAAACTTTTCCGCTCTCTTGCTTGGCTTTCTTTCCCAAACCACCTTTCAGCTTTACTTCTTCCCTTGGTCTTTTTTATCAAACCTCATAAAAAGCCACCCTCTGACCTACACTAAAATTTTCTGCCAGCTACTCAAACAATCTGAAATATATTTGCTCACTTGATCTCCTTTTAACATGTCTCTGACTGTTTGTGTCACCATCTGATGCCAGTGATAATACTTCCTTCTTCAAACCCCATTCCACTCTTGCAGCCCTAAACATCTTAATGAGCAGCCGTGAATTTTGTACAAATTATAAGTTGTTTTTTACATTATACTAACATCTGGTTAACCGACGTCTATAGGTACCACAGTACAACTGAACAAGTGCGTTGAAAGAGTTGCTTCAATAAATACAAACACAGGAAGTTTAAAAGTGCTGTAATACATCAACATTGAATAATGTTTTTTTTTTCCTTTAAAGTACTAATTTTATCCTGAAATATACACCACATTGCTTATAGATAAGGCACCTTTTTCCTTTCAAGTATCTTACTTTACATTTCCTTTCTGCAGTAGTCAAGTCATGATCGAATTGGCAATGACACACCATGCCTGTATCACTCCCTTCCACATTCATTTCGCTGGCCTCATATAACTAAAGCAGTTTGACATGGACGTAGATGAAAAATAAAGTAGTGTTCAGTTTGTTTCTAATGAGATGTATATGTCAGGTAGTTACTGTGACTACTGGCACAGTACATTGCAGCAGCTTTTATTTCCTGTATTTAATGAAGAACAGTGTTTAGTGTCTTTTCACCGCGCGAAGTATAAACGGCAAATCTTGCTTTAAATGTGATCTCTGTGTAGATTTCAGGACATTTGTAAGCACAACTTCGGGATGTCTCCTCTTCGTGATGTACAATAGGAAGATGTATTTCTACTTTATACATAACGGGTAAAAAAAGGCCCTTAAAAAGTATACCTACTTCTCCGTCTCTTTCGCTGTTAGTCCAGAACGCTTTTTGGGTTACAGTGGCATAATTGGAAGAAGGTAATTTCCTCCTTGTTATCATTACATTAAAAATTCACTAGGACTATGTAATTCTGCATCAGTTTGATGTAATACTTTTACACAGCTGTTAACCTTAACATGACAAATGCATGATTAGACAGTGCATTCAGAGCACAGCAATCGCATTTCAACTGTTGTCCCGATAACGGAAAAGTACCATTTACCATTCTTGAAACTCATTCATTTTTGAGCTATGTTAATAGCAACTACATACCTCATCTGGTACACACTATCCTACATCTTTTTTCACCTACATCCTCTCTTTTATTCCATCTTTTTTCCTAGCCCTAATGCCTACCATGCCTTTCATTATACATTACATGAGGGAAAACCAAGTTTTAACCACTTCTTCCATTCAATGTAAAATCTTGTTGAACAAAATCTAGCAATATCTTTACCTTTTTCCTTTACATCTAAACAATGTTTTGGTCTGATATCTTCTACCTTACTATAAACCTTTACTCCAAAATACTTGTTCTTCCCATCTATGGCAATCTGACTTGTCTTCCAATTCCACCAGCTACCTTAGCAAGCAGTGATTTTTCTGGATGTTATTTCAGCCCTGAATTTCTCTCAATTTTTTTCTAAAACATCTGATATCACTGACTGCCTGTCCACATCTTCTGATAAAATCATACAATCATCCACGGAAGAATGCATTATAACTTTTATTTTGAATTCTTTCTTTTCTCTCACCCTCATTATTTAATTCTTTGTCAGACTCCCAATTTCAACTAAGAATAAGCTTCAGGGTAATGGACAACCCTGCCATGTCTTTCTCTGAAGTGTCTTTTTTTACATTACGTAATTAACTAAAATCCTGAATGAAGATGTCAAAAACAGTGCCTGCACGACACTCACTCATTTTCCTTTTCCCACTACTTCTTTCAACAACTGAATCATATTAATTAAAAGTCTACCAATATTAATCAAAATCACCACACTGGCCCCTTACCTGAAGTTTGTCTCACTTAACAAAATATATTCACATTCTCTTTTGGTCAATTGAAGACCTTCCCTTAGCAAAACTTACTCCTCCTTAATTATACTTGGTAAATACTACTCAAACACCTTGGCCAAAATTCTAACAAATATTTTTTTCACCTACATTACACAAATAAATTGGCCTTTAATTGCTTGGATCATTTTCACCCCCCCCCCCTAAATTTGTGTTAAACCATTACTGTGAGTTTATGTATAAATTCAGACATTTCTACCTTTATTCAAATTATCATTAAACATTTCTGCTATCCTTTCCCTATGCCTGCTCCTTACACTTCTTATAAAAATTTGTGGAAAATCCACGTGGCTCCTCAACCTTACCAGTCTATAAGTGCCATACCGCACAAAATCCTCCGTTTACTTTAACATCTTTATTCCACTCCTCCTATTTTGGAGCAGTATTCCTGTTCATGTCATAGTAGAACTTTAATAAATTGGTTTCTTTTGGTGCCTGTTCTACTGAAATAGCATCAGATAAACCTTTAGATGATATTCTAGAAAACTGTAATTGATACACTGCAAGCTATATAGCTACAGGGATACTATTATTTGTCCTGTTGCTTATGCATATAGGTATAGGCTTACATATGTCTGTAGACAGTTGTACACACACTCAACAAGGAATTTATTGCCATAATGTAAAAATTCAAATCAGCTAAGGGAAAAATGCTGCTGGCACTATAAGGGCATTCAGAAACAAAAGGCTTACTGAAATAAGAGAAACAGCACAGTGAGAGCTGATGCTCAGGGAGGAAGGAATTCAGAGACAGTATTATCAACCTAATATGAAGTAAAGTACAGTATGCATCATTTGCAAATTAATGCATAATGGCATGCAAATGTGTGTCAGCATGCTAATGATAAAATCAAACATACAGGCATGATTCAGAAATGCAGACAATTTGTGCAATGATCCACTATGGTCATCTTTTTTGTTTATCATCATTTGTCAGTGAACATATGTATCACTCTCACTAAGATTCTAAGAGCAATTTCTACTTCAGTCAGTCAGCATGTGTTAGTGGCCACTTTAGAAACCACTGTCTGTGATGCTGCAGGCTGCCTCCCTCTGTGTCACAGTATGGCCCATCAGAGGCTGACATACCACTCCATCCATAGTAGGTCATAATTGAATGCTACTGTGTGGACAGAAACTTTACAAGACAGTTGATAGACTGGTGCCATCCACACATGGGATCCTGATGGATGCATGGAATGCCTCTGCCAATGAATACAAAGGTCATTCTTACAAAGAGAAGCTTTCAGAATCTAACTGTGGATACTTTTGGAATTTTGGAAGCCTACTTCTTGCAAATCCCACATCATCTCCTAGATATGATGCTGATGCATGTGCAAAAGCATATATGGCTCCTAAGGACAGCTTAGGATATAACCATGATGCAAGACTTCTATGGTATATCCCAGTTATGAGGGCCTTTGACTGTACCTATATTACATTGAAGGCCACACCTGCTTCACTTGGCTTCAGGTATATCAGTATGAGGTTTCTACTTCATCAACTGCCTGGTGGTGGTGTGTAATGCATAGCATATATCTATATCTATCTATCTATCTATATATATATATATATATATATATATATCTATCTATCTATCTATATATATATATATATATATATATATAGGTTCCTATTAAATGATCGAAGACACAGTCTTTTGAATGCATGTTGCTCGAACTTGAAAGCATGAAAAGACAAAATAGCGAAACGACATATAAGTGAATTCTTTCCCTGGGAAAGAAATCACTTGGCCGATTCTGTTAGTTTGCCATGTTCGTGACTGTAGCGTTATCTCGGAGTTAGTATATTTAAGTAGGGGGTGTGGGGGATGAAGCCCCCCACTTTATGTAATGTTTTAATTTTTTTTTTTTGTGGAAGAGCGATTTTTTTTCCCTTGTAAAAAAATCACTGTTCTAAGCGTTCGAGGTTGTAAGCTTTTGCTTTCATGGGCTCAATAAATCATCATTCACTTTTTTAAGTGTTCGATAATTTAACATAGACCCTATATATACACCATCCAGGCAATTTCTGTGATTTCACATCTAGCACAAATGTGATGTATGCTAACATTTCATGCAGGGACACTTTCCCCAGAGTCATTTTGCTGATAAGTGGACACATTGCAAAATGCTAGAGACCATGAAGCTCTGGTCCTGTGAATATATTTAGCAGATCACTCATAATGGAGTTTGCTGCTGTTGTTTGTTACAGGAGATGCTGCATATCTCTTGGAGCCGTGGCTAATGGTTACGCATCTGCTGTCTCAGACAGAGGCAAAGATGACATAGAACCTCACTGGTGCAGACACAGAAAATAATCAAATGTCTGCTTGGATGGGTAATGTCACACTTCTGCTGCTTGGATACATCTGGAGATACACTGCAGTATAGGTTCATAGGTTCATGGGTGTTTACTAGGTTAACAACCACAAGGGCCTTTTTCAGCCTAGCCATGTATCCCAAATCTCTGACAAGTTCTGATACTCTTGATAAGTGTAAGCAGGGGCTTGGGAGATGAAAATTTAACAAGTTGCCTGTGTCCATTAGAGACATAGATTCCAAACTTGGGATGGATTTCCTGGTTTGGCTCCTGAGTTGTAAAGCAATGTGATTGTAGTATGTGACATGCTATACTACATGATGCTATGCAGACAGTTATAGTAAAGGGCATCCATAATAACTGCTGATTTAGTTGGGCCAACAGTGAAAGAGAAGCTGGGTGAGGAGACAGAGGAGGATGTGGCTGTAATGGGACCCCATATGAGTCAAAGATGGATGCAATATATCATGCACTGGAAAAATAGGTATTGTTTTGTCCACAAGTATGGCTTGTTACAAGGAAAGCACAGAATGAAAGTGATGTATGAATTTACACTCCCAGGCAATGTAATACGGTGTACTGACTGGCCAGACTGCACTGTACATCAAGCATCGCCATACCCTGTTTGGAAAGAGGTGTGTCCAAGGGACACTCATCATCATTTCCCATGCATGAGGCACAGTGATAATGGAAAACAATGCTAATGTATGTGGAAGGGTCATAGATAGTGCTTGCAGCATTACTGCACATGGATAGGTGACTGTAGGGTGTCAGAGATCATGTCATCAGTGATGCTCTGGAGCTTACAGAGGTGGAATGGTGGCTGAATGTATCTTGTGTCCCTGAAGTGTCAGAGCTGGAGTAATTTCTTCCAGGAAAGACTAAGCATGTTGAATACATGTGTAGAAATGTCATTGCAATCCTTACAGTAAGGTGCCAGCCCTTAGGTAGTTGCTACTATGTGCTGTCCAAACAGGGGTCCATGTCATTTGGGGGCATCTAGCAGGGAATGGTCTACTGTCAAACTACATGACCTAGAGTGTAATGCCCAGTTGGGTGACAGTGTCCATGTGACTGTCCCAAGCCAGAGGTGGTGGTAACAATGAAGCCCAGTGATCATTGTCAATATTTACATGATCTCTCATGACCATTAGTTGAGGCAAAATATAGTCCACTAAGTATTGTCTACATCTATATCATCTTCCATAACCAAGGATAGAGTCCACTGGGGAGCCAGATGAATTTTGTGCACATCTATGTAACCATCCACAGCCAGAGGTGGAGTCCACGATGGAGCCAAATTAGTGTCATTAATGTTCACATGACTGACCAGAGTCAAGGGAGCATGCCAGGGTGGAATCAGGCATCTGAGCAAAGCAGCCATGCAAGCCAGCAGTCTGCAACTGTCTCATATCTCAGCTATGCTTGCCAACTGCAAGCATCCACTGGGATCCAATAGTGGCTGTAATATTGGCTGTCATTGTCTGCATTCCCTGCAATGGCTAGAAATATTCATGGAGGCATGGACATCTTAACACAGGCCATGCAATATACTGAACACATCTGACATGGTCCATTTAACATCTATCTGTAATCCCTTGCAAATGCCTTGAGTAGAACACGTCATGAAATAACCAAGTCTCAGAGTTCAACAGGCCCCAATGCTCTTCTCCGCAGTGCACTGTGTTTCCACCTCAGAGGTTGTGTGGCCTTCAAATGCTGGCTGCATAAAAACTACTTGTGTACCAATTGTGTTACATACATAGATGGGACTTCTTTTTCTACTCCAGGATTCTCTTACTATGGGAGCACAGGAACTACAGACAAACCTTAATCTCATGAGAACTGAATTTTCCATGAGCTACTATTCTTTTGTCACCCTAACAGTGTCAGTACATCTGGGGAGCCTGTGCAAATCAGTGTGTGTGCATATCTATATATGTTGGACAAAAACCAACCTCAATAGCCCGACCACTCTGTAGTGGGTACTACCTTGGGAAATGCTACAATATAAATATTATGACACTGTGCTAGGTTGTAGCACATGTGAGAACGTGATCTGCATGCAATGTCACTCACTCCAACAGCATAGTGTGTGCCCATTGCACCTGAAGCCTGGTACATGGAACTACTTGTATATTCCTGTATTTTACTATTGTGCAATATAGCTACCCAGTACTTTCTCAGGATCCCCACCCCAGCAAGCAGACATGCTGTCCTTCCTGTTTCTTATCTCATGCTCAGTTGTCCCTATAAAGGCCTACAACCTATCATGCGCATACATTTAAGAACGTACCCCATGGGAACAGTAGCCCTTCTGCTCATTCCTTGTTGCCATGCCAATTGAAAGGCACTGCCCAGCTTTACAACATATCTTTCCTGTTGCCACTGTCTTTACTGCTTTGGTCTACACCACCCCAACAGGCATATCTCTAGCATTGCCCTTGCAATGGTAGCACATAATCTCTATCATGTGTAAACTATGTGTCACAACCATGTACCCTGTAGCTGTCCCTGTGGTATGGTGTACATTACCAATATTCCTGACTGCTGTCACTTTACTTATATATCAGTATGTTCAATATCCTCTTTGTTCTGGAGTCCATCAGTCTGTTTAGCATGGTTTCTTACATTATAGTGACACCACTTTTTTATTGTTTTATGAAGGGGCTTCTATTGTAGTGATTACATTAATGAGTTGATTGAGCATGATATTCTCTGAATAACACCAATAATGCAATGCATTATTAGCACTCTTCTGCACTATGAGGTCCACCTCATGCATGTGATCTGTGAGCAATCAAAGTGTGCACAACCGTGTACCCATTGCACTATTGGCCAGGGTAACTGTGCTACCCAGCTGCATGCTGTGGACATGCTGAGCTATATAGGTATTGCATGGTGTGTGCATCTGTGGAGCATAGCCTTGCAGCTGTTGCTATCCCCCACACTAATGACCATGTGCATCATGCTACCATAGATGACCATTCCATTACTGTGCTGTCCATTGATGCATGTCACATGGTCTTTGTGACATGCAATGTGGCATCACAGCTATAATTTTCAGTTCTGGATTTTACTTAGCGAGCCAACACAGCCTCTGTAGGATCTAAAAGTGGCAGTGTTCCTGCAAGATTCACCACAAAGACTTATTTTTTGGCATCTGTTGCTCACACAGCACAGGGAGCACCTGCTGCAGGAGAGCTTTAATGTTCCTTATATAAAGTTATTCCTCAGTCATAAATAAATCATCCTTCCTTGATTTTGACAGTGCAATGGAAAATGTGACTGAATAAATGGCACATTTATGAAAACTGACTGGGATGCTGTCCTAAATAACCCATA
>NC_056725.1:1614388858-1614521358 GCF_019279795.1 Protopterus annectens
TTGACTACGGCAGATTTGTATATAATCACAGTTTGAAATGACTACCAATATTATCCATTCTATACTGGAATTTACAGCCATCAAATCTATTGTTTATTGAAAGCAGTTAAACACTGCTTTACTATAAACATTCAGTGAAATGGAATTTGTATAATACTTTGCAAAGTCTGTTTTTCAGCATTATTTATTTATTTTTTATTTGCAGTTTGTTAACTGGGAGAGTCCATTGGGCCAAGATGAGCCCTTTTTCAATGGAGGCACGGGGAGAAAAGCTTCATTTACAGATGTATAAATTGAAATCAAAACAAAAACAAAACAAAACAAAAATCAACAACAATCAAATATGAAATTAGTACAGAATTAATATGAAGTAATTATATAAGCAGGATAATCAGAAGTTAAGTAAAAAAGGATTATACTACCCTAATAGTGTTAGTAGTATCAATGTATCTTTATAGTACAGAATAATAATTGCTTTTGAACAACCTGAGATAATGGAATTAAACATTTTGGGTGGATTAGAAATGCTTGTGATGTGTAAGGCATAGAAGGCAGTAAAAATAGTTAGAGAGAAGTAAAGGAGGAGGAAGTCTTGTAATAGAGTTATGGGTGCGAAAGGTTAGAGGAAGGTGGGGTATTGGGAAGAAGGTTAGGAGGGGTGAGAGCAGGAGCATTCCCAAGAAGAAGAGAGATGGGAGTGGAGTAAGGTCTTAAAAGAGTTGAGGTTCTGGGTGGTTCGGATATGGGGAAGAAGAGAATTCCATTTACACGTTAGAGAAAACAACAGTAGAAATTGCCCAGAAGTATGTAAGGGTTTGTGTACTTTGAGGATATTATGATTGTTGGACCTGAGGGATCGATCAGGGAGATGCATAGTAAGGATGAAGGAGAGAGAGGGGCATTGTGCTGGCTTAAAGATAAGCTTGTGAGCAGTAGCGAGCTGAATGTAAAGGAGATAGTTGGGGAGTTCCAGCCAGTTTAGGGACTGCAAGGCTATGCAATTGTGTGTGGTGGATTTGGAACTGGTGGCAAGCTTGGCAATTTTATTGTAACAGGATGCCAGCTTAGCCTTAAGAGTGGCTCATTGATGGGTGAGGAGAGGGGCACCGTACATGAAGGAGGGAAGGAGGTAACTGAGGGTACCTAGGGTAAGCCTGGATGATGGAGTAAGGAAGCGATTGTGATGATAGAGCATTCTGAGCTTCTGGTGGGTTTTCTTGATGTTGATTTGGATATGTATGTCATACTTTAGTTGTTCATCGATCTGAACACCTAGAAGCTTAGTGTAGGGAACTATTTCAATAGGAGTTATGTTTTGGCTTACTATAGAGAAAGAGTTTTGGTCTATTTTGGTATTCTTAGATGGGGTAAAGATTATAATTTTGGTTTTAAATGCATTCAGAGCTAGGTGATTATTAAGCATCCACGTCTCTGTACTGTTAAAGATGACCTGTGTTACATGCATGAGTTTGGGGAGAGAACTGGCAGAGCAGATGATAGTAGAGTCATCTGGGTATTGGACTAGTTTAGTGTTTGGGATACAGTGATGAAAGTCATTAATGAAGATGTTGAATAGTAAGGGTTCCAGGATAGAGCCTTGGGGGACACCTGTCAGAGAGTCGAGGTAAGTGGAGGTACAGTTGTTCCACTTGACAGCTTGCTGCCTGTTTGAGAGGTAACTGGTGAACCAATAGATGGAAGAGGAGGAGAAATTATGTTGAGAGAGGTTAGACAAAATTCAGCTATGGGAAATGGTATCAAAGGCCTTAGATAGGTCAAGGAAAAGGGTGACTACAATATTTCCAGAGTCATGAGGATGGCTAATGTTATTAAGGAAGGATAGAAGGGCTGTTGTGTTACTGGGTCCAGGTGTGAAACCATGCTGTGTTGGAGTTAGCAGATGGTTGTCTAGGAGGTAATGTAAAAGCTGCAGGTGAATACATTTTTCAAGAATTTTGGAGACAGGGGACAGAATGGCTATGGGACAGAAATTGGAGATATCAGTATTGTTACCCCCTTTGTTTAAGGGAATGATGAAGGCTTTTTTTTCCAGGGGAGGGCTACATAGGATTCTTGGATAGAGTGACTGATTAGAATGGAGACTGGGAGACCTATGCCATCAGCGGCTAACTTGAGGAAGTTAGATGGTAAGTTGTCTGGGGTGTTAGAACATGGTTTTAGTTTTTGGAGGAGTTTTTTTATAGTGTTGACAAGAATGGGTTTGAGGGTGAAGGGAGGAAATTGGCTGGTGATGGAGGTAGAAGGAGATGAGTCATGTGTGAGAGAAGTGGATAGAGGTAATGAGTTTCTATGGAAAGATGTGGTGAGCTTCACTATAGAGTCTATGAAGAAGGAGTTAAATTTAGAGGCTATGATATGATATGGGGAGTTAGAGTAAGGGCAAGGATTGTCTTTTCTGCTTGGATTAAGGAGGGCAGAGATACTACTCCAACATTTCTTGGGGTTGGATTTGTGACTGTTTTGAAGTTTAGAGTAGTAAGACTTGTGGTCAGAAGCAATTAGTTTTTTAACTGTATTTCGGAGTTTGAATTCTGTAAGGGAGCTAGATGTTTTGTATTTTTGGTAGAGTTTCCAAGATTTATTGCGGGTATGCATGAGGGATATTGTTTCTTTAGAAAGCCAGAGGGCAGTTTTGGATTCACTCTTTTAGTTATAAGTGCAGCTAAGCTATTAAGTATATTGATGAATTAGGTATTAAAGTAAGTCACAATGTAGTCTAGTTGAAGATATTTTAGAGGGTTCCAGTTCATTTGTTTCAAGTGATTAGAGAATGATTCAATCAAGATTTGTCTTTTTTAGCATACGTGATAGAAACATAAAACAGAATGAAAATGGACTAACTACATAGGGTACTATCAATTGGAAGACATTCTCATAAACTGTTTGGCATTTTTTATGACAGAAGACATAATGGAAGAATTTGAACTACAGGGCACACTGTGACAAGTTGTTTACCTCCTACTATTTGTCTGTTTTTCAACTTGATGATCCTTCATCTAACACTGATCCAAACATAAATAAAGTATTTTACTCTATGAACTGAACAGCCCATTTCTTGGAAAGTTTTCCATTCAACTTTGTTTATTGCCAGGCAGATAACTTACTTTCAGTTCTTGTGTTCAGTTATTAATGGGAATAGATAGTTGGTTAAATGCTTTTAGTCAAGATCAGCCCAGATCATGTCATAATGTTAGCTGTTTCATTATCATAACAGATGTTGACGATTTCAAGTTGGAGAATCTCTCCTAAAGTTGTTCATATCTAAAACAAATTAAGTAGCAAAATGAGCCATGTCCATATTTGTTGCAATTAACTGAGTGACCAAAGCATATGGTAAAGATTTGCTCCTATTAAACCACAGTTTGGTCAACAACTATTTGAATTAGTATACATTCTATTAGAAGACATAAAAATGGAATACATGTTATATCAAATTAAAAGCCACACTGATTTCAGATGAGGTGTAGAAGCAACCCTGAATGATAACCATAAACTGCCCAGAATGTAGAATGTGTCATTTGTACTTTTTATAGACAAATAATTGAATTTTCATTTTGTGGGTATTTTCTGTGGCATATAAGATGATAAAGACCATGACACTTCAACCAAATATTTATTTCATTGTCTCTATTTTTTCAGTCCCCTTGAATAATTTGATTACTTCCCCTTTAAAATGCAATGTATTATGTCATGCCTAGTTAGAAAATATGAAAATGCATGCTTTCAACTAAAGGAAGGCATGCTATTCTAAGCAAGCCCAATAAGACGTTTTCATCAATCAGGGCTATTTCATGACCCTGTAATCATGGCATAATGCGTAGCAATTTTCTGAGCTGAATTTAAGCTTGACGATGTTAAGAATCGGTTCCTCTGTATCTGGTCCACTGACAAAACCTGAGAGATTTTGGGGATTTACCAATGCTCCACTTCAAACTACAGGAGGGGAATGTTTCAGATTAGAAAAGTGTTTTATACAAGTGATTTACAAACTTATCACAAAATTTATCTGATGGTGGTTTAGAGGTACTTTCTCATTCAATGTCCAGATATGAACTGAACTGGTTGTTTTTCAAATTATCTAGTATTAAGAGAGGAGATATTATAATAACACAACAAAAACACACAATATTGGGGACATACATACCACCCTCTAAAAATAGACAACATTTTCCTGTAATAATTTATTTGGCATTTGCCATACCTAAGAAGATGATGCATTTTATAATGTGGGACAAGCACCCCCTACTAGGGAGAATGAGAATGTTAATAGTGGATACAATAGACAGGAAAGAATATTCATTTGTTAGAACACTGATTCTCTACATTATCAGAAGTGATATCCTGGGCCATATTTAAATATCAAAATAATTTAATTCCAGTGATTGCCAAATGTCTTTTTTATAATTTTAGTGAGAGGACATAGAGATATGTGTAGACGATTTAAACCATTGAAAGTGCATCCAATACCAAGCTAACATAACCCATTTATAGTTAAATGCATGTATAAGACAACTGCATAAGATTAATCACTGCTGGAACTGTAATTAGATAATTTAGTCTATATGGGGGTGAAAAAAGTGCCTACTGAGAGTGAGGAGTGTGGCACTGCTACTAGGAAACTGTCAGTGTGTTACTGTTGACAGCAAAAGTATGAGTTTGAAAATCCAACATTTATGGGGCTCAAAAATGAAAAAAATGGAAAGA
Source organism: Protopterus annectens (assembly GCF_019279795.1). NCBI lineage: Eukaryota > Metazoa > Chordata > Ceratodontiformes > Protopteridae > Protopterus > Protopterus annectens. The sequence goes on from NC_056725.1 coordinate 1,614,393,584, forward strand.
GACCATAATGAATATAATAAAGGTATAGCTTATCCAAACCTACCACCAGCAGAGGTGTGGGGAACAAAACATTTCAATAATAGACAAGTACATGTAGGAGTTAATGAGGCATAAGGCATATGACAGCCAACAATGAATTCTAGTGCAACAAGGAGAACCAGCAACGGTAACCGACCTAAGAACAATTTTTTATATCAGATAGAAGACCCAAAGCTACAGAGATCAGAAATTGTAAAAGAGCTCCAGCAGGGGAATCAATGGAACAACAACAATCACTTGTCTCAATCCATGACCAGCCAATGGAAATCCAGGAACCAATCACACACCAGTCATCACAACCAATGGAATTGCCAGCAGTGGAGATGAGTGATTTCTTAAACGAGAACACAATCAACACAGTATTGGATGAAGGGGACTGTAAAATATTTACAAATGAATCAGGTGATTTTACGGTATACAATTATATGGATTTAACTGTTAGTAAAGCACTCATTGAGACTTTTTCAAAAGGTCTAAGTTTTATACCTGCAAGACATTTTGATGTAGCAAACTTGTTAATGGAACTTAAACTGTATACAAGAAATCTTAATTTTAGAATATTGTTTAATGAGTTAACACAGGCAGTGTCTGGACTGAGGATTTCTAGTATGTACAATAATCCATTACATCCCACAATATAGTCATTTGAAAACTTTAAGAATTTGATTTTAAACTTTTGGTGAAAAGGAAAATGTTTGCAAGGTATAATATGACTAAAAATGAATGTGATGAATTAAAAAAGATTAAGGAAGAAATTGTTAGAATTATGAAGCCTCATAAGGGAGGGGGTATAGTAATAATGTATAAAGAATTGTACAATAGAAAATGGTTGATATGTTAAATGATGAAGCTTACACCCCACTCTCTGGGAATAAAGTAAATGGTGCATTTAAAAGACTAAAGATTTAGATAAAAGATTTATTTCTTGAAGGTCGAATAAATATACATGAATTTAAATTTTTAAACACCAATTATCTGAGGCTACCTAACATTTTCGGTATACCAAAAATACATAAAGATCTAAACAACCCTCCCTTGCAACCAATACCACACGCTAGAGGTTCAATTACAAGTGCCTGTGCTACAATTTTAGACATACATTTAAAACATTTAATAGAGAAGGAAGAGCAAGTTTGCAAGGACTTGTGGGATTTTCCTCACTAAAATTAACAAAGTACCTTTTAATGTCGATGATTTATTGGTCACAATTAACGTGAAAGATTTATATACAGCTATTCCTCACACTTAGGGAGTGGAATGGCTTTATGAGTGTTTATCTAGTTATTAGTTTGACCAAGTGAAAGTAAATTTATTTGAGGATTTACTAGAAATATTATTAAAGAATACTTTCTTGCTGTTTGAGGGTGAATATTTCCTTCAAACTAAAGGGATGGCAATGGGTTCCAGTTGTGGTGCCCTTTTTGCTAATATAATTATGACTTATTGGGAGAAACATTATGTGTTGGATAGTGTTTTTAAAGGAAGTTTTAGAATATATACGCATTACCTTGACAACATCTTTCTGGTTTGGAAGGAAGGGGAAAAAGAATTGTTACTTTTCCTTGAATATATAAACCAAATCACTGGGGGTTTCGAAATTTACATTACTAAAAGATTTTTTTTAAATCCCCTATTTGGATGTATTATACATTCATAGGTTGGTACTAGGCTATCAGCCCTAGGGCTCATACAAGCCTAGCCGTAAGAATTCCCTGGCTATTTCTTCCCACAATATATACTTCCCTGGACCCCTGTCTAGCAGGGCAACTGATGTGATCCCAGGGGGTGAATTTCCTATCTCCCATCCAATCGTCAAGGTTCCTTTAGAAGAGGGCCAAAGAGGTGCTCTGCTTGACATGTATGTGCAGTCTATTCCAGAGTCTGGGGAGACTCTGGGTCAGGAACCTATCCCACCAGCATGTTTTGTTCATTGTGATGACAAGGTTTAGATTCCTGGAGCATGTGTCTCTGAGGGATCGGGATTTCTTTAAGTGTAGCATGTCCAACAGCTTTGGGTTTGACATGGCCTTGTATGTTAAGCAGAGATCGCACAGAATATAGCTGGAGTTTTTTTAGACAGTCAGCATAAGGCATCTGCTTTTGGCCTGTGATTCTTTTTGTGAGGTATTTCTGTTGCCTTTCCAGTTGTTGCAGATGTTTTGAGAGGTACATACCAAATGGGGTGTTGTATTCTATAATGGGTCTAATGAGGGATGAGTACAGTGGAACAATGACCTCCTTTTTTCTGGATGAAAAGCCCTTAGTGATGAGGTGTGCTACATAGAAGGATTTCCTGACTGTTGTGGTGATGTGGTTATCGAAGGTGAGACCACTGTCCACCTGTGTCCCTAAGTCTCTTATCACACTTTTGGTGTTTAGTGTACTGCCACCTATGTGGTAATTCACGGGTACATGTTTTTTCCCAAAGGGGATAACTATACATTTCTTGGCATTGAGCTTGAGCCCATGGCACTGGCACCAAGCATCTATTTCTGTAAGGCCCTTTTGTAGAATATCCACATCATTTGGGGATTCAATAATGGCTCCCAGTTTGCAGTCATCTGCGAAAGTTGTTAGCCAGAGTCCCTTAGTGTTGGCCTGTACTTCAGAGAAGTAGATGCCAAACAAGAGCAGTCCCAGGACTGAACCCGAGGTACTCCACTTGTCACTTGTCTGGAACTGGATTTGGAGTCAGCTACTTTTACAGTATGAGTTCTGTCAGTAAGCCAGTTGGCAACCCATCAAGTGACATAGGGATTAATGCACAGCTTAGTAAGTTTATGTATGATTCCAGAGTGGGGGATGGTGTTGAAGGCCTTGGCAAGGTCCAGATAGGCTGTGTGGACCTCCTTACCCTCATCCACAGCTCTGGAGACTGATTCAAAGAAGTCAATCAGGTTCAGGAGACAAGATCGGCCCTTCACGAACCCAAATCTGGTGGGGTCCAGAGTTTGAAGGTTGCCAGTGTCTTTGTTTATAAGTTCCATCATAATACATTCCATGGCCTTGCAGAGTGTGGAGTGGGATAACTGTAGCTGTGCGCCACTCAGTGGGCATGAAGCCTGAGGTGAGGCTATGATTAAATATGGCACTTAGGTGAGGTGCCAGGTCATTTTGTAGTTCATGTAGTACACAGCCTGGGATGTCATCTGGTCCCATAGATGCTGTATTCTTAACTTTGGAGAGTCCATTTTTTTATCTGTGTGGAAGTTATTACCAGAATTTGGCAATTTTTTGTTATTGAGATGGGCCCTTTAGGGGGTGAGAGTGGGGTGAAGTTAGCACTGAATCGATCTGCCAGGATATTGGCAATATCCTTGGGATCAGGATATTTAATGCCATTCTGTTGTAGTTCAGAGCAGATCTGAGCATTGCCATTTAGATTCTTGACATAGCTATATAATGCCTTGTGGTTGTCTTTGGAATCTTTGGCAATTTTATTTTTGTAACTAGCTTTGGAGGATTTTTTTGAGGGATCTCAGCTTCTTACTGAGGCTGGTAAGGGAGTTTTTTTGCTTCCTGGGATTTTCCTCTTTTTTGCAACAGGTTCTTCCTTTTGTTGTAAAGTTTTTTTTAATGGCAGGGGACCACCAGATTGGCTTCTTGGTTTTGGAGGAGAGCATTGGGATGTCACAATTCATGCATGAGTGGATGTGCTCATACAGTGCCTTAGTGTAGGATTCAGCAGTCAAACTTTCAGTTCCTGTCTGCATGGGCGTCATGAAGTTTGTCACTTCTGACTTGAATAGCATGAAGTTGTCTTTGGAGGAGTTTTTTACGGAGGTTTCTTACTGAGGGTGAGGGAGGGATGTGGATGTCAAGGGTAATTAGCTTATGGTCAGACCTGACCAACGAGGGGGTGACCATAGGTGTGGAGCATCAATTTCCCATGTTGGTAATAACTAGGATATTAGAGCCTCTGGTGGGACTATGGATTAGCTGACCCAGGGCATTGGAATTTATGAATTCCAAGAACCCTTGGGCAAAAGTGTTGGTTCACGAGTAGTTTTCCCAGTTAATGGCAGGGTAGTTGAAATCACCCAGTATTTGGGTGTTTGGTTGTATCTTAATATTTTCCAGTATGTTTAGAAAGGTGTAGTGAGAATCTTGGGGCATGGTGGGGGATCTATAACAAGCTACAATTTGGATTGCAGTCTTACCTAGTGTTAGTTGTACCTGGAGAATTTCAGATGCATTGTGTTGGGCAACTAGCCTGGTGGTGTAAATATCCTTGGTGAATATGGACACTCCTCCACCTTTTGTGTTTCAGTCCTTGTTTGGTGGCCAAAATGTGTGGAAAGAGTTGTAGCCTGGTATTGCAGGGGTGCTCTCTGGAGCCTTGAACCAGGTCTCAGTTACTGCACAGATATCGATGTTCTCAATTTTTAGGAGTGTCTCGAGAGAGTGCATTTTGAGGTTTAGACTTCTAGGATTGAGCAGCATTACCTTCAGATTTTGCATACTTGTACCTGTTACGGTGGTGGTTTTGTCCTTTGAACGTTGCCTAAAAAAGGCACTATAGGGGTGGAAAGAGCCTTAACCAGTAATCTGAATCCCAGGGGTGACAGGTGCAGGCCATCTCTAGCAAAGCATCATGATCTGTCGATCATGTCATCCCAGGCAGACAGATACTGGATCCCCTTTGAATGACACCAGAAGCTTAGCCAATTGTTGAAGTCAATCATTTTGTCCTTATACTGTGGTAACATTCTAGGCGAAGGCAGGATGCTACTCAGGTCTAGGGTAATACCTGCCTGGGCCACATGATCCGAGAACTCTTCCATCTGTCTTTTCAAGTAGTCCAGGGAGGTACGCCTCAAGTCATTCACTCCAACATGGACAATGGCAGAGTCATATTTGTACTTGTTGTGGAGTGACTTGAGTGCTTTCATTATCTGTTGGATCCTGGCACCCAACAGGCAGCTGATTGTAGTTTTCTCCTTGTTCAGCCTGGTGAGTGGGACATCAGTGTGCCTGACTATAGAGTCACCTATGACTAAAGTGTTGGGTACATTGTCTTGCCTTAGGGGTTGTTGTTGGGTGGCACACTGGTGTGTGAGCTATGTAACACTTTGTTTGTGATTGGGGTTTGCATTTCAGCTTTGGAGGTCCTTGTTGCTTGGGCAGGTTACTGTTAAGGTCCTCCACATATGAGGGTTTAGTGTTGCTATGTGGTGGTGTGGGTTTAGAAGGGCTATGTATTGCTTGAGGTGTAGTGTGGGTATTAACCTTCTCCTCTTGACTGTCTAGCACAATCTTGGGTGGAGAGAGCTTTGCTTCCAGTTTGGCTATGTAAGTGCATCTCTCGCAGTTTGTAGTGTTGGGTGGTAGGAGGAGAGGGTTGTCTGTGTACATGAGGTAATTGCTGGAGAAGGATCTGGTTAGCCATATTTATACAGAATGGATTTATGCAAAATTGACATACTTGAATAGCCTGATACTTTTTACTAGCGCGCATCCTCTCTTACAAAAAAAAAGTCCGTAGTAAAAGGGAAGTTCGTTCGAGCTGTCAGAATGGTTTTAAAGGAGGATGTGTTTTTAGAAGAATGTGACATGTTAACTAATATATTGCTAAAAAAATGTTACCACTTAGAGTTTATTTTGGAATCTAAAGAAAAAGTGATTCATAAGAAATCTATAGGCTATTTTATACATATGTTACATGCTAAAAACAACCGAATATTATTTGAGAGAAAACAGGACAGTAAAAAGGATTGATTTGGATGCACATGTGTTATTGCTTATAATTCAGAAAGTAATAGAATTAAACAAATCATGAATAAAAACTAGGCTAGTCTTAAGGATGATGGGAATATTAGAGATATGTTAGAAGATTTTCCAAGATTTGTTTATAAAAAAGAAATATGTCTAAAGTCAATTTTGGAAAAACAACTGACAAAGAAAACATGTAATGGTGGTCCAAGGCATGCGAGCCTGTGGACACTGTAATTACTGTAAATATGTTCATATTTGTGATAGAATTGAGATAGGGGTAAAAAATAACCTTAAGGCATAGGTACAATTGCCAAACAAGAGGTGTGGTATATCTGGCCTTATGCCAACTTCATGAAGTTTATTATATTGGTAAAACTGAGCATATGTTAAAAGAATACATCTATGAATACTATTATGATATAAATAACTTGAGGATAGAAAATGTCCTTGCCAAACATGTGTTAATTAATCAAAAACATTGGCTTAAATTTGTTATCCTAGAGAAAAGTAACATGAATGAGAGGGGGGACCATGGGTGGTACATCCTGAAAAAAGAGAACTCTATAGGCAACTGTTGTTGAATGCAAACAGTTATCCATAATTAAATGAACAAACATCAATTGCTTGTATTCTTAAGCTAAAAGCTTTACAGAGATGATTTTTAAAGATTATGGGGAGGTTTTAAGTTAAACATGTTCTTTTTTATTTTTATTTTTTAATTCTAATCTGCATTGTTTAGTAACCTGTTTTTAAGAATGTAAGGTCATTTTATTGGTGGGCTCATCAATGAATGTAATTTGATTGGACAAAAACCTGGAGTAGGAGAATTGCTAGTGGACTAGACTTCAAGGTGTGTTAAGGAAGTAACAAATTCATTTGTTGAATTGTAAAAATAGGTACTATATTAACTCTGATTCTGTGTATCATTCTTTAGCTGATGACGTTTTGAAATAGTTCAAATTAAAAGCTCTTATCAGTTTTAATGGTAGTTTTTAGCATTTGTTTCTTTTATTTGATTAAAGTTGTTGGAACACCTAATACCTTGGCCGTGAAGTTTTTTTTTTGTTTTTCATTTCTTGAGTTTGTCTTTTCTGTGGAGGGGTTCCTGGTTTGTACATATAATAAGTGTCATTGCCTCAGAAGGTATTGGAGCCTCACAATCACCTTACACACAAATGAAAGTCTTCAACGCAGCATTGGGGAACTTACAGATTTAGTACAGCTACTTTCCCAGAGAATGGATTTCATAACTCCAGGGAGAGAACAGGCCCTAACACGAATCATGCAGAGGTGGGTGCCTCAGCCAGAACTACAACAGATAAGTTAAACAGTAACTCTTCTGATACTACCGGGTTAAGTAATAATCGTACTGGTCCAGTTTTAAACAGTAATGCAAGTTTTCCTATTGTTAATGATTGGTTGCAAAAAATGGTTAATTTAGATATAACAGTCTATATGGATCAGGACACAATGAAAGACCATTTGAAAGAGATGAACTATAAACTGTTGAAAGTAAAAAAAAAAAAAAAACTACAACTGGAAAACACCTACTTGAATGAGTGTATCTAGACCAGTATGGTACCAAGGAGTTTGTGAGTTTGGAAATACCCTACAGGTCTCTTACCAGATTCGGCATTGCATAAATAACTGGTAGAGATGTTTAATGGACACAGATGAGAATACATGGAGGTCCTGGTCAAACATAATACCTTACAGATAGAGGGTTTAATCCAAGAGACTGGTGAGTTAAATAAAACTATAGTTAATGACACCAATTATGTGAGATATAAATTTGATTATGGAAGGATTTTTAACAGCATTGATAATAAAGTCCAAAATTTATGGGGCCAAAAAATGAAAAAAAATGGAAAAAGACTGTAATTAATATAATGAAGGTGTAGCTTATTCCAAGCTGCACCAGCAAAGGTGTAGGGATGAAAACATTTTAATAACAGAAAGTGCATGCAGGGGTTAATGATCCATAAGACATATGACAGCCAACAATGAATTACAATGCAACAAGGAGTACCAACAATGGAAATCGACCTAAAGACAAGTTTTTATATCAGACAGAACACCTGCAGCTATTGAGATCAGGGAAGCTAAAAGAGTGCCAGCAGGGGAATCAATGGAACAACAGCAACAACTTGTTTCAGTCCATGGCCAATCAATGGCAATCCAGGAGCCAACCACACACCAGTCATCAGAACCAATGGAATCGCCAGCAGTGGAGATGAGTCATTTCTTAAATGAGAATGTAATTGACACAGTATTGGATGAAGGGAACTGCAAAATATGTACAAATAAATCAGGTGATTTTAAGGTATACAATTATACAGATTTAACTGTTAGTAAACCACTCATTGAGACTTTTTCAAAAGGTCTGAGTTTTGTACCTGCAGACATTTTGATATAATGCACTTGTTAAAAGAACTTAAACTGTTTGCAAGAAATCTTAATTTTAGAATATTGTTTAAAAACTTAACACAGGCAGTGTCCGGATTTAGGATTTCTAGTATATACACTCCTCCATTACAGCCCACAATACAGTTGATCGAAAAACTTTGTGAATTTCATTTTAGACTTTTGGTGAAAGAGAAAAGGTTTACGTGATATAATATGAATGAAATGAATGTGATGAATTAAAAAAGGTTAAGGAAGAAAATATTAGAATTATGAAGCCTGATATGGGAGGGGGTATAGTAATAATATATAAGGAATTGTACAATAGAAAATGGTTGATATGATAAATGATGAAGCTTACACCCCAGGCTCACTGAAATAAGTAAATGGTGCATTTAAAAGATTAAAGATTCAGATGAAAGATTTATTTATTGAATGTCAAATAAATATACATGAATTTAATTTTTTGAACACCAATTATCCTAGGCTACCTAACATTTTCAGTATACCAAAAATTCATAAAGATCTAAATAGCCCTCCCTTGCAGCCAATAATAGATTCTAGAGGTTCGATTACTAGTGCCTTTGCTAAATTTGTGAACATACATTTAAAGCATTTAATAGAGAAGAAAGACAAAAACCTGGAGTAGGAAGGATTGCTTTTGGACTAGACTTGAAGGTGTGTTAAGGAAGTAATAAGTCCATTTGTTGAATTGTAAACATAGGTACTATATTAATTTTGGTTCTATGTATCGTTCTTCATCTGATGAAGTTTTGGCATAGTTCAAAATGAAAGTGCTTATAAGTTTTAATGGTAGTTTTAATGGGTCTATATTACGTGGTCAAATGCTTAGGTGAGCGAACACCTAAATATCGACCACATAATATCGAAGGTAAAAAACAGCGAACGGCCAAATTAACACAGGGAAAGATTTCCCTTGGTGTTCACTGTGTTTTGACATTTTCTCCACTGTACATTGATCTCAGAGTTGGTATATTTAGTTAGGGGGTGTGGGGGGCTGTAAACTTTCTTTTTTTTTTTTTTTTTTTTTTTGTGGCCGACAGTTCCGTTTCCCGGCGGCGTTTGCTGTTGTGGGATTCAATATTATGTGGTCAATGTTTAGGTGTTCACTCACCTAAGCATTCAATCACATAATATAGACCCATTTTTAACATATGTTTCTTTTATTTGATTAAAGTTGTTGGAACACCTAATACCTTGGCTGTGAAGTTTTTGTTTTTGTTTTTCATTTCTTGAGTTTGCCTTTTGAGTGGAGTGGTTCGTGGTTTGACTTGGTTGTTACAGCATCTGTGCTAACTACCTAACATTTCTGTCCTGGCTTTGGATATGAACAAAAAACTATAAAGAAGAAAGACAATTTCTCTCTTTATCCCACAAACAGGGAATCAGACCTGGAAGTAGCCCTCGATATCTTGTTCTTCCCTTTGGAGGCAGCAGCAGTACACAAGAAAAAAAATGTTTAAGGGGAAATTCTACAATTTATACCACAGAGAAAGTCAACAGTTAAGGGGGATGGCACTGCATAAAAGACAAACCCAATGGCTTTAACAACAACTGATAACTTTAGGTCAGAGTCTGCACAGTCTGCCGCTAGACCAGAGGATACAGTAACTTGTTGTGAAGCCACTGAAGGAATATATACAGCATAGAGTTTAATTTTTTTCTTTCTATTTGCTCAAAATGGTTGCAAGACAGTTAATATTCCCATAGCTTCACCATCATTGCCTAGTTTATCTAATGCCATGGACAGCATGACAATAACAAACCTGTGCTTAATTCCAGATGTTCCAGAGTGGGTAGTGTAATAATAAGAAAGCCTGAGTCTTTAAATCAGATACTCCTGGTTCTTTCTCATATGAAAAAAGAACTTTTAGAGTTAAAGCAAATAATGGTTCATAGAATCATATGTTAGTACTAGACTAGCTGCCATTGTGGCCCATTTTAAGTCTAGTTAATTGCCCCATGTGAGAATCAACCTCTCCATCTTTTCTCTGTATAGTAAAAAATCTTAACCATTATGGCAACCTCCCAATATAAAGTCTTGGTAGTGATCATCAAGTGTACATAGACTGCATTAGGTTCATAGATTAGTACTAGGCTAACTCCCCTTGTGGGCCATTAAAGTCTAGCCAATTACCGCATGTGAGAATCAAACTCTGCACCATGTCTCTGAAGGGTAAATACTCTAACCTTTATACCAAACTCCCAGTTCAACACATAAATGAACTATCCCATCTGATAGTGCAACAACAGGCATTTTTTTCCAATGTCCATATTTCTAATGAAAATGGAATTACTTGTATTTGAAAATATGCCTTTAAAATGTAAGACACAAGAACTTGCAGAAAAAGAATTGAGTTTAGAATCTTGAGCATGACTGTCCAACTTAAGACTTGTAAGAGTGCCTGAATATATCAACAATATATAAGTAGTTCCTCGAATGGAGCACACTGTTCTAAAACCCATGGGAAATAAATTTTAAAAATTTATTATTTTAGAATCATATGTAAAGATACAACAAACTGAGAAAAAAATCAATTATATTAGAATCATATGTAAAGTTACAGCAAACTGGGAAAACATTAGTTTATTTTCCTGATAATAAAGCCTGTGGACCAGATTCAATATATATTGAGTTTATAAACAATTATCTATACTCTGATCTTATACTCACAAATTACTTGCTCAGCAAAATAGATCCATATTTTTCTCTCAGCAATGTTATCCTTAAAAAGAAATCATGAAAGATGTTTACTATCCAGCCACTTACAGACTAATAGCCTTTCTCAACACAAACTTCAAAATTCTGGTCAAACTTCTAAACAAAACATCTTCATTAAATATGACATGTTTTAAACACGACACATGGGTAAGCATACAGTGATAGAAAAGAAAACAAACCATAACAACATTTCTGTTATTATTTTCATGCAGTATAAATATATACTTTATCTTATATAAATTGCTCAATTCCTACAGTTCCTTAAATTCTGGTCCACTTCCTCACCATTATTCTGCATGTATTGTTCCCAACAAATTAAATGTCAATGTAATTTGCACCTTCCATTTTCTAAAGATCCCACTTTCCTTTTTTTCTCCTTTGCAATATTAAATTCTTTCTGTAACAGCTATTTTAGAATTGAATTTACATTTTCTGGTAATTATTTTTCTAGTAGCCAATAACATTAACCTCAGCAAGACCTTACAATGAATACATAATTCAAATCCTATATCCTAGCTCAAAATAATTATTTCTTAAGCTACAGTGCAATCATTTGCTTCCCTAAAATTTCTGTAAAAGTAAATTTTCAAATTATTTTCATCCAAGCCAGTTTGGTTTTATTCCTGACTCTAGTGATACAGGCTTCTCTGCATGGTGCCACAATGAATTGGATCTCTATATTTTCTTAGCTACTCTTTTATATTGTAAGAGCAATAAGAGTGATCTCCCAGTATTGGATATAGCAGTATTCTCATTAGGTGCTGAATTTAATACAGTTAATCTTCAATATTTATTGTAATTGCTACAAACTTCCAGAATTCCTCATTTCATTATAAATCTTATCAATCCCTGCCTTTCAAATACTAAATTCTATTTGCATGTTAATGGGTTACACTTTGCAGAGCTACTGCACGCCATGGAAGTTTAATGACAAAGCCTCCTTTAACCCATCCTTTTTCTGTATGCAATAATCCCTATTCTAGATATATCCAGAATGATAATGATATACATCCAATAAAATTAATTCAGCTGAAATTATGTTTATGGCATGCACAAATGAATTAACTATTTTAGATGCAGAAAATGTTACTGTTATCTGTAGTGGAGCTTTTCTCCCCGGGCCTCTAATGAAAATGGACATATATCCAGTTGGACTAGCCTGATCAACAAATGTAAAATAAATAAAATAAATAAATAAATAAATAAATAAAAATGAATTAAGTAGACTTTTTATGACAAATGATCAAATTAAGTTGATCACAGGCTATAACATAAAGAAAAACTTAAAAAAATAACATTTTCAATAACTCTGAGAAAATATTATTGATGTTCTGATGGTGTATTCTTTAAAATATTTTCAAGTGGAAGTTTACATACAAGTATATTCTTATGTAAGAAGCCCAAAATAACCATATAGTCTGTCAACAAATGCTGATTGTTACAAATAACTGGAATTTTCCTTTTTAAATGAATATTCTCAAGAAAGACACACTTCTTTAAAATCAAAATATATACTATTTAGATTTTTTTTCTGAGGAACACAATAATTGCTCCTGAGAAACAATGTTGCAATAAACATAAAATAATTTGGTTAATATATTTTGAGAGGAAATAATCCCTCACATCCCATGTGAAGTTTTGAACTTGTCTGTGTATAAATTTGAATATAAAATAAATGACCCAAAATTAGCTACCTTTATACAGCTTCTACAAATTACTATAGATATAACTTAGAGTCCAGTTCTTTATAGTATATAATTATTAATAATGTTTGGCAACTCAGTGAGATTCAGCCACCAATATTGCAAAATTTACTTAAAAGATTAAAGCATCACTACAAAAATCTACTAAAGTTTCCTCGGGATACTTATCCACTAGCTTCATGACTCCATTCTGTTATAAAGTGACAATCTCAAATCAAAAAGAAGTTAATAAATATTTTTATTCAGAATAGCGTCTTTTGAATAGCCAATGTTTTAAAAATGATATTATAGATAAGGGCAATCTCTAGACCAGTATAACCTGAAAAAGAACAGGGACCTGAGAGCTACTGCCAATCATTCGGGTAATGGAGCATTAGATATATAAAGTAATAGTAAAACTATGGCAAGATTGTTAAATTTGTTTCATTTTCAGGATTCAGAAACAATAAAAAGATAAGTAAATGGAATCAAGACATCCCAAAATCAACTAACTAGGCATACACAGTAACTCTTTGGAAAATTGTCTCTAAATTAACCTTTTCATTTAGGAATAACATTACTTAACCAAAGATTTTCTTAAAAGGTTATATTATACCTCAGACTCTGGTTTAGTCAATGGGCTATACAAATGGTGGTGTGGGTGCAGTAGTGAAGGCTCTTAGACTCATTAATGGTGGTCTTGTCCATTTATAAATCAATATCAGCAAAACACATCTTTAATTTTTAACCAACTATCTAAATTCAAACTTCCCCACAGGTATGATATTTGGATACAAGAAAGGATTTGAATGTGCCTTTTAATGCTGCCAAACTGCATTATACTGTGAGTGCTGCAACAAAATAATAATAGCAGTTAGGAACTTATGTACTCTGTTGTATTTGTAAAATATTCTTCTATATTGATGGAATTTGTTTAACTAATTATTGATGTATAGAAACATTGTCTTTAAAGAAAGGTAAAATTTTGATTTTCCCCTGCATGAGAAGTGGTGGGTAGGGTGGGGTTCTGTGGCCTTGATGTGCTAAATTGAATGTCTCTGGTATTTTGCAATTTCAGTTGAGTTTAAAACTCATTAACAATGTGATAAAAATGACTATGTCAATAATATCATATAATGTCACAGGGCATTGTACTGGTGCACTGAGTATGAGCAGACTGTCATCTACATAAGCTAGGTGTATGATGAAACACTTTAGCAAAAAAGGAACAACCCATTATTTAACCAAATCCCTCTGATCAGTGGCTTTACGATTAAATAAAATGTAAAAAGATAATTAATGGGTATCATTTCTTCTTACCACAGGGACATGCAAAAGAAGTTGAGAATACACTGTTAGCTGTCATTTTAATTGCAGATGTGAAATATAATCTTTGTATACATTTTAATAATTAATTGGGAATATCTCAAACTATTTACATAAAAGTAAAATCCAGTCTACAAAGTCAAAATGTTTCAGCATCAAATCTCAGAAGTGTCAATGAACTCTGAACATGTGTTTGCCTGATTTAGAATATAGAGTACATTATGTACTTCACTGGAAGGGGTGCAGCCTTGAACAAAGCCTACTTGTCCAGTAGCAAACACCTTCCTCTACATTGTGTCTCAATGATTACTTAAGATACTTGAAATAATTTTATCTGCAATTTTAAAATTTATTTTATTTATTTTACATTTCTTTTCCGGGATAGTCCGACTGGACAAAGTATCCTTTTTCACCGGAGGCTCAGGGAGAAAAACTTCAAATAGATTAGACTGAAATTTACAGAAACATTTGTTATACAGTAGAACAAATGCTTTTTTTAAATTACAGACAGCATATCACAACAAAATATCTAAATGTAACATTTCAGAACCACATTTTGCAGGGACTATAGGTTACAGTGAGTGTCATGAGATATAAAACAGTACAAAGAAGGCAAGGATGGGTCTATCGCCCATTTATGACTGACCACGATGGGAGTCTTAAGTAGTGAAAAATGTCAGGAATGACAGAATGATGCATGTTGAAAGGCATAGTATGGAACAGGGTGTTTACAAAGCTATTTTACAGTTCTGTTTTAATTATCTGGGCAGAGTGCTTTCCCTGATTTCATTTGTTATTATTTTTCAAAAACAGAAAGTGATTCTTCACTTGAGTGATAAGAATCCAAAAGATCAGCATCTTCTTTTGATAATCTAGAGAGGTGTACATATAAGGGCTGGTTCTTGACATCTTAAAATTCAACTTTTAAGTAATATATATATATATATATATATATATATATATATATATATATATGTGTGTGTGTGTGTGTGTGTGTGTGTGTGTGTATGTATATATATATATATACATATATATATATATATATATGTGTGTGTGTGTGTGTGTGTGTGTGTGTGCACGCGTCTGTGTGTGTGTGATGGTATTCTGCAAAGCTATCTAACTAAAGATTTAAGAACTGATTCTCTGCATCACTGGAATTAAGGAGAAGCATTGTTTTTTTATCTTAATAATGTAATACTTTATTCCAAGATTTTATTATGTAACTCAAAAAATCCTGTATATAAGATATCAGATTTAAGGGGAATATCTTAAATCACAATTTCTTGTAAGAGTGACAAACATTTTTATTATAAGAGGAAAAAACCTTATCAAGTAACCATTTTTTATCCTGTGTTTATTATATAAATTTTCTTGTAAGATTCTTCTATCTTCCTTTTTTTGTTATTCATTTGACTGCTGCTATTTTATATTCTCTAGTTACAAATGCTTTAACCAATGTAATATAATTTGTCTTGCTTATCTGTAAATGCAATACAGCTTAAAATTCCTGTGAGATAATTGCTATTAAAAGCATGAAAGTTCAATGATAAAATAAAGGGAAATGCTCTTCATGGTACAGCCCCATATATGGCTCATTGGGAAGAGCTTTCAAGTACAACTTAGAAGTGATCTGGCATTCCTGTATGATAGCAGGGAGAAATCTAACCAAATCTGGCTCTGAAATAAGATAAAACATGTAGACTATGCAATGCATTCTGATGATTTAAATGTATACTTTTAACCTCTTTGTCTAACAGTTGTCCAGGGGGACACTAAATTAAAAAAATATTACATACCAGTTAAAGAGCTCCACCATCCTCATATTTTTGTAACTTGGCACCAGTGCTGTCTAGATCTAGATTGCTGCATTCTACTCACCTGTTTCTACTGTGCATATCACCTTACTGAGCTCCTTTTTAGGCTTTGTAACAAATCTAGGGAATGCTTGATTCAAGCCATA
This sequence comes from Protopterus annectens, assembly GCF_019279795.1. NCBI lineage: Eukaryota > Metazoa > Chordata > Ceratodontiformes > Protopteridae > Protopterus > Protopterus annectens. The sequence goes on from NC_056725.1 coordinate 1,614,409,452, forward strand.
TCACGAATATAATAGTACTGCAACACATCTTATAATTTCTTCAGTAATAGTACATTTACTTCATTGCTGATTAGATCACCTTTCCAATTACAGACTTGTAATGTATCAAACATTCCTTGATTTCCTTCAGAGAAGTAATGGAACAAGTAATCTCTTCTCTAAATAATTTCTCATATTCTGCTATAATAAGAGCATAATGGATGAACCATATAATTATGTGTTAGTATTATGAAAATTGTCTAAATTGTTGCACTTTCCTGTATTATTCAAGTCACATGCAATATTTAAAAATCTTTCATTGTAATAGTATAAAACTTGATGGCAATAGTAATGATCTAAACTAAATAAATAAAATTAGCAAGTAGAATCCCTCCCAAAACCATTACAATTATTATATTTTAAAAATTAGAAAATATTGTTTCAAAATGTGGAAAGCAAACAGTGCTGGTGAATCCCTCTACTCCTACACAGTAGCTAAAATCTGGAATTGTCTTCCACCGGATATCAGATTGCAAAACAGCAGTCCCAGCTTTAAAACCCAATTAAAAGCCCAACTCAGCCTCATCTGGCAATGTACCTGTACTGACAATTGCTAGCCCTACTACCACTATTCAGCTAAATTTTCCTCTGGCATGACTCAAAGGTCAAACACGCAAAAAAAACTACCATAATGAATTGTATTTTTAGAATTACTGCACTTTCTTACTCAAAAACATTATAATTTCTACTTTACTACTGTACACTCTATATATTGTACACTTCTGTAACATCTCATCATACTATTCCTTGATATACTATTGTTTGCTCTATTGTTTGTTTGCACTATTAATTTGTACTCATCTCTTGACTTTTGTATTTTTATCATGTATGCAGAGCTTTTGTATTGTGTATTGTTTAGGACTGTCATGTACGTGGAGCTTTTCTCCCCAGGTCTCTGCTGAAAACGGGCACCTGATTGCTCAGTCAGACCAACCCAGTAATCAAATATAAAATAAATAAAATAAATAAATAAATAAATGATAATATGTGTCTGTGGTATAAGAAAGCATAAAAAGACCACTATTGTAGGACTGAAAAAATAAACTTTCCCTTGACCAAAAATATCTTCACCTTTGCAAGGAGAGGTCCTTTGTGCTGAAGGGAAGGAATCCAAACCAGTGAGCACATGTACTCACACAGTCTTTGAGTATCCTTTGAAAATTAACTGCATATCCTGTAGTAAATATATTGTCCAAACATATGACCACTACTTGGATTCACGTTCCAGTATTGGCACTGTAGTACAGTCTAGAGCAGGATGCACTTTTGAGGTGTGTTTCTTTGGGTGAAACATAAAACCAAAACCTCTTTTATCTGAGCTAGTGCAGTTCATGTTGATTCAAAAAGATAATATGGCCTGCATCTTTCACCTGTCTCTAATTTTGCAGAATGTCTCTGATTTTGCTCATATTTTGGCCAGCCCCTTGTGAAATTTTTGATTTTTTTGGTAAATGTATGACTATTACAGTTAGTCAGTAATACCAGACATTAGACTTTCACACTTCTTATTGTTCAGAAAACATGTTCATGTAAAACTCCTGTTGTTCTGTTAACTCTTAAGTGAATTAGAGTAGTAATTAAAACTGTCCCTAATTGTGGGACTTTGCCACCCCATTATTTTTGTTTTTTTCCTGTAATCTTAAGATAAGATTTCAGAGCTATGCTATAGGCTTATTAAAAACAGTAGATTTTTTTAAGGAAATCATCCAAACAAATATATATGTGCACACATTCCAAATTTCATTCCAACTTGATCAATAACGTGTAAAAATAAAAATAATGTTCTAATTGTACATTATAATATCAACAGTGATATGGCATTGCCACCATTTCAAATGCACATAGAAAGTAAACAGTCACTACAGAATTCCAGCAAAAGTATAGCATTTATTAGTCTCCATTTCCCACATTTTCATTTTAATGATATTCAGATAAGAACAGTTGCATACCTACCATCCCACATTTTATCATACAGTATCTCTAAAACCTTATAATTCAGCTAACCCAAAAACAGCAAGCTAATAATTTTGCAATGAATACCACATTTGTCTTCCTGAATTCATAATAACCAAAGGATATCATTTCCATATTACCTTGTATTAGTTCTACACATTGAAAGCAATTTGCCACTCTATTCTTAAAGTAAATCTCCAGTCGTTTCTTCCATATTGAACTTCTTACTCCAACAGGATCATTCTTCATAGCACATGCATGTTGTTAAAACATTCTCACAACTAATTAACTTTCAGTTGTCACATTTGCTCAGAATCTCTGAATTAACTGAAAACCAACTTGTGTAATAGGCAAACTCTTCAACCCCTGAGCCTTTCTTTGAGAAGTAGAACATTTCCTTAAATAAGAATTCATCCACTCTGTTCCACATTTGAAGGACATCATCTCCAACTTACCCTGCTACAACTGCATATCATCTCCCAGATCCCACGGTTACTAAAAAAGGAGCATACTTATGATTTTTCCTTCCATCTACTGGTGTACTTATTTCACTAATTAGCATTTGATACAGGGAACACTCATAGGTTTATAGGTGTGTACTAGGCTAATGAACAGTGGGACCTTTTTAAGCCAAGTCATGCATCCCAAATCTCTGACAAGTCCTGGTCCCCTTGATAAGTGCAAGCAGGGGCTTGAGAGATGAAACATTTACAAGCAGGTGCCTCAGAGATGAACCATTTACAGGCCACCTGTGTCCATTGGAGACATAGGTATCAAACTAGGGATGATTTTCCTGTTCCCCATCCAGTTGTCCAAGTTGCACTTTAATTGGTTTAGGGAGGAGTTCTGCTTCATATGGATGGGGAGCCTATTCCAGGGAAGGGGTAGTCTCTGGAATGCATACCTGTCAATCCAGCAGGTCCTATTTATTTTATAGGCAAGGTTTACATCTTTAGAATAGCTAATTCTATTGATGTTTGTTTTGTAGATGTGCAGGAGGTCCATCAGGGAGGGGTATGACAATGTCATGTATGCCAGGCATAGCTCTCCCCCCCAACAGCCCATAGGAGACAGAATACAGGGATAGGGCTTTGATGTGGGCAGCAGAGAACATTCTACTTATGCCCTGTATTATTTTTGTGAAGATCCTTTGTAGATGTGCCTGGTTAGCTACATATCAAACAGTGCATTGTACTCAGTGAAAAGTCTGACGAATAACAAATACAGAGGAACAATGGCCTCCTTGGACTTAAATGCCATATCTTTGATTATAAGTTGCACAGCATTGAATGATTTCCTAAATACTGTAGGCGTGTGATGGTCAAATGCTAGATTGCTGTCCATGTGTCTCCAAGTCTCTGACTACTGGATTGACTCTTAGGGGTTTGTTGTCAATATGATAGTTGCCAGGGATAGATGACTTTCTGAAGAACACTATTATGCATGTCTTGGAATTTAGATTTTGTCAATGGCTCTGACACCAGTTGTCTGTGTTAACCCTTCCCCGAGAACATTAGCATTGCTGGGGTGATTCTTTGACTGCTCCTGAGTTGCAATCATCTTTACATTTGGTCTGCCAGTGGGCATTGATGTTGGTGTTGACTTCAGAGAAATAAATGCCAAAAAACTAGTGGTCTCAGGATCAATCCCTGAGGGACCTTGCTGGTGACTAGCCTGGTTGTAGAGGTGGACGCCCCACTTAGTTAAAAAATTGATTATATTGTGCTAAGTTTCCATGGAACTAGATGGGCTGCTCTTCTTTTCATAAGTCAAGCAAAATATAAAGTTGTGCCATTCCACTACTTCCTGTGAAACCAATTCTATTCTATTTATAATACCAATCATATACTTATTATTATTTATTTTTTCAATTTCCCATCCATTCATGACATTTGGCACATAAACAGAAGAATCTCTATTAAATTTTGACAGTCTGTCTTTTTTCTAAGATCATACTGTCAGGAGATGCTATAAAATAAAGATTACTTCTAGTGAAGATCATCTCTGAAATATCAGAGTTCACTGTAGGTCCCAATAAAGATGTAACTTTATTACAGATATGGTGCTATGTTAACACTTCAGTATCTCATACTCAGCTGCTAAACAGGAGCATAGGATCACAGGAAGTTACTAGGCTAATGACCCTAGGGCCCTTACAAGCCTAGCCAAGTTCTACCCTTATTTCCATGATCAGCACCTATTGCCCGTGTCCAAGAGGGACACAGGTGGACCCCCCAGGGTGAATTTATGGTTACCCATCCAGTCGTCCAGATTGCATTTGAAGAGGGCCAATGAGGAGCTCTATTTAACATAAAGTGGAAGCCTGTTCCAAAGGTGTGGCAACCTCTGGGAGACAAATATGTCCCTCCAGCAGATTCTATTAATGTCAGATACCAGGTTAAAATCGTTAAAGTGAGTAACCTGTGTACCATTTGACTTGCAGATATGCAGCATTTCCAATAAAGCAGTCTTAGAGATTGCCTTACATGCAAGGCAGAGATCACCTCTGAGTAGTCTGTATGAAACAGAATAAAGTGACAGTGATTTCAGATGATCCACACAATACAAATGCTGAAGACCTTGAATATTCCTTGTGAAGAACCTTTGTGGTCTCTCCAATGTCTGCAGGCTCTCGGAAAGGTACATACCTGTGATGACCATGCCCTGGCCCAGCAATCAGGGAGCCCCAATCCTCACCACCAACACCAGGTAGGTTATCTCCTAGAAAAGAAGAGGATAACTAATACACACAGTAAAATACAATTTCCCCTTAAGTGCACAAAGAGATCACAGTCAGTCTGGAGCTGGTTGCTCCCTTGGTCTCCAGGTCCCCAATAAGACCCCCCACTGGCACAGTTATAGGGTCCAGATCTCAGCCTAGCTGGTAAGCTAACCTCCAGCACCCTCTCTGTCCAACCAGTGCTTCATGTCCCTGCCCAGGTAGCTGACACACCACACACACTTTGAGATAATTATTTATACAACTTCTCAGACACTCCTGGGAAAGGCTGACACAGATTCTTCTGCTCTGCCCCTGTACCCAGGCTATACGGTAATAATTACTGCCACCAGCAGCTTAATATAATTATCAGCTACCCAAAGGCCCTTGAAAGGGTGTCCAATTATTACTGTGCAATATTATTATCCAATTGGTAATGTGACTATACAGTTTAAGGCTTATTAGAGTGGCCTTTTATGATAACCTCTATAAATATGTAATGCACTCTAGAGCTTATCTCTACACAAACCAACCACAGGTAAAGTTTTTTAAAAAATTTAATAATAAATAATTAAAACACACGACAATACTACTACACCACAGAGATATCTAAGAGTTCATGTATCTTAGTAATATATGTGAAGGTATACTGGTTTTATTAGTATCCAAGTGGCTAAATAGGTAGAATCACAATCTACAGTGTTGTAGGTCCCAGGTTCAAGTCCCCAGCAGGCATACCTTTTTTAAATTTATTACTGTGGAAATGTGTGAGGTGACCAAAAGGGCTGTTTAATGAAAAATCAAATTTGTTACATTTGAAAAAGCTGTGTGGTGCTAAGCACAGCTTAAACACGGTTCTCTAAAACTCAGCTGTGTGAGTTTGAGTGATGCTAAGCAGTTTTGCGTGATGCTAAGCAAAGTGGCACTTTTTTGAATGTTGCAGTATGACATGTAAGGGAGGGAAAATAGCCCATATTAAGGGCACTAGGTGGAAATTCTGCAGTATTCATTGGAGTGTTATTAGCATGTTGATGTGCCTAGTGGTATTGAAGGAACACGTTTTTGGGCAAAGAGGTGTGGTGTGCAGGAGTCCAGAGTATTTGTTGGACTCCTGGTCCAAAACTACAAACCCCGGCTGTTGCAGGTTGATTAACAGGGCTCAAAATGTAAAGCAGAAGCCTGGGATTGGTTAGCCATGGATCTTACCAGTGTTACTGGTATCCCCCACACTGGTGAGCAGTATCATCACCACTATGATGACCTGAAATGAAAAAAGAGGGGAACCTTGGACACCTGGGTCCAAAAGGCTAGAGCTGGGCATGCCCCACAGAAATGTAAGCATATTTTTCACTACTTTCATAAAATACAAGCTGAATCTGTGCAAAACTGGTATGCATAATGATGTGCTTCTCTTCCAACAGCTGCAGCTGAACAGGCTCACAATGTCCAGTTTCATACTGGGCATCTGGCCAAGATTCTCCATGACTGTGGTAAGTACAGATATTTTCTGATAACTATAGTGCAATAATTAATAAACAGTACCAATAACAATAAGCAATAAAGTGTACAGCAGGATTGTGGTTTGATAACTGATGTGTTGTAATAAGTGCAGTAGGGCTGTATTCACTGCATGTCTGTTATAATGCTGCAGTCCACTGTAAAACTGAAATAAATAAATGATGCAGACGTAATTGCCTGATGAATGTATTGCACAACCCACAGTATGGTTCAGCAGCCCACTTTCACTCACATAATGCTCTCTATTCCTCCCACTCCATGAACAAGGTATATGGGCAAGGTAGTGCACATTCTGGACAGATATCATGTGTATACATCTCAGATTCTAAAGAACAATAACAATAAGGTGTAAAGCAGGATTCTGGTTTCATAAAAATATTTGGAAATAAGTGCAGTAGGGCTGTATTTATTGCATGTCTGTTCTAATATCACTGCAGTCAATTGTTGCATAATGTGCACATGGCCCCTGCAGTCATGCCTTTTGAGTTCTACTCCCATGCTGCCCAACTAAGACATGATGGTTGTCTAGTCAACTAAATTTACACAAACATACCTCGCAAGTGTCACAATTTTTTTGTAATGTAATGACAACTGCCCAATCTGTCTGGTCCATGATTAGTAGATAAATGATTATCTGGACTGCATTGCATTTGCAAATCCATTTATAAAACACCTTGGTAGTTATACGCGTGCACATGATGTGAAACAGTTCCGTGTAGTTGTGTACCTACATTTGTTAGTGCTTGACCCATACTATCCCATGCTAATAGCTTGAGAGGTATGCACATGCTACATCATCTGTAGATGAATTTGAGTCACTGTAGTCACAACTGACACTTCACACCTGTAGAAGTTCATATTAGCAGTCTGTGTATTAATATCATCTATGACTTTACTAATGGTATGTTTTCCTTCCTCTCCCCACACATTATCTTCTTTAATGTATTAATGTTATTTATTATTATGATTTAATATTAATATATTCTGTTTAACTGTTTTGTTGGCATTATGAGTTATTTCATTCTAGTTGTCTGTTAACATACTTACTGTTATGTTATTTAATGTTGTGTTCCATATACTATACCTTAATATGTATTAGGTTTAATCAATATTATGTTCCATTATGTTAATACTAACATTGGTTTGGTCATTGCTAATCTTAACTTATCTTTATATCCGATTTAATACAGTGTGACAAGGTAGGCCAGTTCCAGGTAATCCACCTACCTTGGCTCCTCCGGCCATGGCACTTGGCCCAGCAAGTCTGGAACCCAGCCTGGTGGTGCCCCCTCTGCTGCCCCTGCACTATCTGTGGTGTCAGGTAGTTCAACCCCTCAGGACAAGGGTCATCCCTCCTCTGGGAGTGGTGGTGTAGGGGGTGTTGTCACCCACGATGAACTGCCAGGTATGGTGCATAGCATTGTGTTCTGTGGTTTTGGATGTCACCTGCACCAGATGGAGAGCATGCTGTCCACCCTGGTGGGGCAGGCTCACAATAGAGCCCAGCCTCCACCAATGTCACCCCAGGGGCAGTGAAGGAGCAGTGCCAACATTCCCATGGGTGGGGACATGAGTGACACAGCCACCTTGCGGAGGTACTTGAGACTGGGATTCCACAACACCCTCCTTATCTAAGATGTCCACCCCCTCATTTTTCACACATCACCTGTCTGCTGTCTTGTCTGTCTGCAAAAGCTTCCTCACATTCCCAACTTACCTCCCCATGTGCCTTTGTCTCTTCCCCAACATTCCACTCTCCTTAAAAAAATGGGCACATGTCCCAAAAAAAAATATTTCCCCATACATAGCTCTCCATTTGCACACATGTCCACTGGACACATGTAATTTGATCCAATTGGCTTGACAATGCAGTTATGTTATCCTCACTCCTCTCTCTGGGAGGGTGACAGTCCAAATTCATCTACAAATTCTGTCAAAGTGTACAGTTGTTGCTATACAAGTAATGGATAATTATGGTTCTTCCCTACACCCTTTCTGCACATGCCTACATGCCTTTCACTATGTTTGCCCCTGCTTGCTCCCCATTTCACCACTCTCCTATCTCCCCTTTTATTTTTTCTTTAAAGATTTTTTGCATGGCTCTGCACAATGCTGCACATCACGCAGAATTGTTAAGGTCAGTTAAATGGAGCTACATTGATATATTTGTTTTAAATGATAATAAACACATACAAAATTAACACCTGTTAATTAAAACAGGTGGTTTAAGCAAAACATAGTAATTGCAAGTTACCGTAATTAAGCATGTGGCAGCACAGCTGCACATTGGGCCACATCATGCAAACTTGCTGAAAAGTTAATGGGAAAACTGGGAGTCTAATTGCCAGTATAGTACAGGAATACACCACTAGAAAGCCACACAAACACTAATGGATGTAACTGTTGTCTCTAATACCAGGTAAAACAACATTAATGGTAAAATACATATTCAACTGGGACTCCAGTAGAGAATGGGTCTGTATTATGATGTCAAAATCACAGGAGTTCGAACACTGTAATATTGAACCGTACAGTTCAAAACCCAATAACAACAAAAACACAGAACAGCATTTTTTTCCCAGGGAAAAAAATCGCTGTTCCGTTACAAAAAATAAATAGCAAAAGGACTTATAAAATACTTTATTTGAAGAATCATAATAACAAATTAGTAATTAAAACATCACATTTAAACAGCAAGGTACTAAAATAAAATATTAAAGTTAAAAAAGTCATTTTTACTAGGTGTCACTCCATGTACTTAACATATGTTCCATGTCTACAAAATCTTTATAGGCATGTATTGTAATTACTAGATTCTATGTGGAATAATAATACACTTATTCACACATAGAACAAACAATAAAAAATCAACCCATTAAATACTCTAACGTAAAAAATACTATACAAAAAATAAATAAATAAAACATACACTTTAAACTTAAACTAAACTTAAACTTCCCTGGGAAAAAAAAATCGGTGTTCCGTGGCTTTGCTATTTTCGTATTTTGGACTGTTGGGTTCGATATTATAACGTTCGAACTCCTGTGAGTTCGACGTTGTAATATAGACCCGTAGAGAACTACATCCCAACCAGGGACATAATAATGGATATAATGGAGGTATGCCACAGACTGTATGTGGGTGCATATACCTTCACAAATACACATGCTGTAAGAGCAACTCAGCAGCTCAGTCTGTTAAATGCTTTGCAAATAGTAACTTTTTCCACACATAGAGCTGGATTCAAATCCAGTGGTGTGTAGCATTTAAATTACATTATTGTGAAGCCATCAATGAATGACTGAGTCATCCACTGTTTATCCACACAATGCATTTCAAATGAAATGCTTGCTTTTCAGTGATCCCTGCAGATAGGAACACACTTGACATATCCCTGTAGCAACACTATAAGTGCATAAAGTGGCAGGTCATGTATCAATATGCATTCAAAGAGGATTTTAACTTAGGTAATGCAAGTGAGGCCCACTAATATCAGAGTGCAGCAAACAATCATTCCATAATGATATTACAGATTAGCACAGCTGTGCAACTAACATACACTTATGGAGGTCCTGCTGGTAGCAAGGACTGCAAGCACACAATTTCCAAATAACTACCATAGTGTAACACATGTCCTGACAGTTGTCCAAATAGTTGACATAATGGTATAAGTGCTCCCTTTGTTGCCCAAGGACAGAATAAATATGTTGCCTCGTACTCTGTTAGTGATACCATTGCCTAATATACTTACCTTAAATACATGCCTTAATTTGCAGTGGAATGGGTACACTCACTCTGACTCTGCATCTACAACAAGACTGCCTCAGCTCCCACAGTTACTCTTACAGCTTGTTGTCCTCTAAAGTGTTCATACTTTCTGCCTATGCCTGTTGTCTGCAGCATCAGCTGCAGCCTAGAGTACACACATCTGTATGTAAAGGTAGTTGCTACAAACATACCCTCTGTGATGACATAGTATCTTGACACCAGGAATGTACAGCACAACATATCAGAAAGGGCTTCTAATCTAAGTGAAGGCCTTATATCTTGTTCAATGGTTGCATGTCATTGGCTGATTATACTGCAAATCAGCTGTGTTGGTTGCAATTAGCATTTCAGAACCACAGACTGGGTAAGAGTCAATCACCTGGTAATGCGAATCATGTTAAAAATGCAAACCTCTGGCTAGGGGAACCAGTCTGTATAAGACTTTCTTCAGACAGTAAACACGTTGCCAAACACTTTATATATCTGCACATATCAACAGAGGAGTATTGCACTCTATCAAGTATGTAACTTTTTTGTTTGCAAAATGATACATATGTGTGAATATACATAGGGGAATGGGGATTACAGCATTAAGTCTTTCTTAGAACTTTAATGATGGCATTGATTTGTTACACCTATGGAGGACATACAGTACATCAAGAGTGGAATGTTTTTTGTGAATGTAGCACACTAGTCTCATGGGAATGCCTCTGCATAGTAGTTATAATACCACACTGCTATTTGTTTGGCACTGTTGTTTTAACATATTATCAGGGGGTTGCCTCTAGGGGACACACTACAATGGACTCCTGTGTTGGATGTTTGATCATACAGCAGTATCTGTCATGGTACACACAGGAATAGCTGACTATTGCTAGTATCTGAGTTGTATCCACATGGTTAGTATGTTTGCATACTGTGGAATATGACATGTGTGATCAGGTAGTGGATAATGCCAGCCATTCTGTTTTTTCTGTATCTCTACATAGTGTGCTTCCACGTATGTGATCCTGACATGTGTCTAACATATACAATTGTAGTGCTAGCACTGAGCTTGACTGGGTTCAAGCACACACTCACACACCACTGTCAAATTCAGGTCACCTATTGACACACACAGCACATTTCCATGGTCCATCTTGCCTGTTTCCCTTCCTGACTCACACACATGCTTTCAACCTATTGTGATAGCCTAGGCCTCCTGCAGCATCACACAAAACCCTCTGCAAGTGAGGATGCCTGTGTCACATCCTTGTCATCATTGTCATCGATGCAGGGAAATGAAGCTATGTGTCTGATGCACAGGATGACTATATAAATTAATATGCTATTGTGTAATGCAGTGCTGCTTTGCTGTGGCACTTGTACTGGTCTCTGACAGATACTGTATGCTGACATTTGTAATGACTAAGCCACATAATTTTGTGTATCTTATGTTGTATGATGTTGTAATGGCTGTATACTTACATAATGAAAGGTGTGTCACTGACCTGCTTATGGTTCAGTTTCAAGAGTCCTATGGATACACAGAGACAATAAGCCAAAAGACGTCACAGCACAGGATGGAATGTCAGCACAAAAGACATATGCCTTCAGCATGGTACAGTGGTATAGGTGCATGGCTCCATAGGGTAATATGTGTATAATAGGTTAACAAGGACAATGGCATCACACAACCTACATATACATACCTCATCTATGACACAGTCTGATACCCTTAATAAGTCTCACCAGGGTTTCTGGAGGTAACACATCTACAAGCTGTGGTGATGGAGATGACCCATCTACAAATTTCCTGTGTCCATTGCAGACATTTGTCCTACACCAATTATGATTGTCTTGTTATGCATCCCAATATGTAACTTGCACATGATGTATGTTACAGCAGACATGTGCTTCACATGCATAGGGATCCTGTTACATATAGGGTTTAGCATCTGTGTTACATACCTGTCCCTCCAGCATGTACTACTTATACCACAGTGATGGTGTAAGTGTGTATAACAAGTAATACATGAGTTAGTTCTGTCTTGGATAAGCAGGAAGTACACAGTGGGATCTAACACCTCCCTGTATGGCAGCCATACACATCCCCTCAAAGCATGTAGGACACAGACTACACATGTACACTATTGCACAGACTGCATTGGACATGTTATATGCAATGTGTATTGGTTTACCATGGTGTAAGATTATGCTCAACAATATACTAAGGTTGAAAGTAACTTTGCTTACAAATATGCAACATAAATAAGGAATAAGATAAAGCTTGCTTAAATGCAGAAACAGAGTTTAGTAATATGTGATTAGCATCCATACTAAATGACTGTGACTTAAAAAAAATAAAGAACTTGCTTATGAGTGTATTACACACACATCAAGAAAGCTGACTTCTTACAGACTTGGCAAGAATGTAAAAAAACAGGATATATCAGAAAAAAAAACTAATCTGCTTTCTTTAAAGAATGGACAACAGGACGTGTTTATCCACAAGGCATTTCCTTGAAAAATATGCTTTTCTAAAAATGTTTAAAAATATGCTTTTCTAAGAAAGTTTATCCACAAGGCGTTTCCTTAAAAATATGCTTTTCTGCACTTATCAGCATTTGCAGAAGAACAGATATGTCAGCATTTGCGTCATCAAGGCAGTATCTTTCCAAAACCAAGAGGAAGTGCTTAACTAAAAATATATATAAAGTCTGTATTAAATCTAGTTATGTTAGGGGTATTGGTAGGGACACATTTGTCCTGAAGTAAATGCTATATCTTTCACATCATCTGTACTATATGAGAAGTAAAGTAGAACAGTACCTGAAGTGGCAACGTTAGTCAGTGTGGTTTATTATAAAAAGTTATTTGTTACTGCTCTGAGTTGATGCTGCAAAGTATATTCTCTCATCAGTGTATATTCTACAAGTTTCTGTATGCAACAGACTGAATGCAACTATAACCAGACTTTGATTTCAGCAGAATCCAACCAGCAAGACTGAGTGTCTTAAGAAGACTTTATATCCATCACAGTAAGCAGCACCATAGTAAATACAATAAAAATTAATTTTTCAATGCCGAGCCTACCTGCATTCAAACACAGAGAGAAGAATAAGCCCTGCAGAGGGTCACTTCAGTCAAATTGCAGTAACTAACATGTGTACGTATGTGTAAATCCTAAACAGAAGTATTCCAGTTTATGCAGCTTGCAGCAGTAAAGTTTTTTAAGACGTCTGAATCCTGATTGAGCCTAAGTCCAGGAAAGTCACAGTGCCATAAATTCTCCAAGAAAAGGTGGATATCTACTTTAACAGCAGTTCACTGCCTATTGTGTTTCCCCCGTTTCTCAAGTGACTCTCAAAAATTTCCACACATCAGCAGCAACAGCCTGATCACCTGTTTTCTTGCTAACTGGTAAGACTTTTTTCTGTGTCACATTTTTAGTATGGGTGCTATTAGACATAATTTGTGCAGGAGTAAACCAAGCCTTAGTAAATTGCAATGTTGGTATACACAGCATATTAGTAAATTTAAAACCTTGTTAGGGCAGGTTGATAGTAAGGCATTATGCAAATGTATTACAATATTTGACTGGTATCTCTAAGAAAACCATGTGGGGTATGACAAATGTTTATTGTGTGATTCAGATGTTAAACAGTTATGTCCTGTCACCACATGTAAAAGGTTTATTTCAAAGATACAACAGGAGTCAAATCAGTTACTGACAGGACCTCTAATATATTTTGTTACAAAATAGTGTAATAAACTTCTAAGAGACAGACACAATGAGTTCAGAAAGCTTAGACAAGTTATACAAACATTGTTTTCAAAAGTGCATAGGAGTTTTACATTCAGCAGAACAGGTTACTAAAGAATGTCAGAAAGACCATGCAACATTACAGGAAACTCTTAAACAGCAGTTACAAGATAAAGGAAATAAATTAACTGAGCTTAAGAGAACATTGGGAAAGAGCAGGAAACTACAGCTGATCTGTACAAAAGAGATATATGTTGTAATATGTTTATGTTTTGAAAATAGTTAAGCATACATAGTAGGATGGTAAAATACAAATCATTCTGAAATGTTTAAAACTTCCATTCAGTTAAAGCAAGATATTTATCAGTACTACAGTAGAGTAGAGCATATGACTGCCATTTTCATGGCACAGTCAAAAGGTAAACAGAACAGTTCTAGTGTATGAAAATTAAATGAAAATAGTTAATAAGTATAAAGATTTAAAGTCACAGGACTAACATGCATGTATTTTCTTTTTATACAATGCACAAGAATAACAGGCAGACAACAGCAAATATAAAAATATAAATATAAACATGTGTTAGTTAAGTTAATATCTATTTATTTTTTACATGTTTTGTATAATTGTATAGTAACACTGCACCAGTTCAAGTTCTGAATTTTAAAAAAGAAATAAAATCACGGATGGAATTAGTCAAACAGTCTTTGTAAAATGAATGGCAGAGCAGTTAAATAAATAAAAAAATTACTGAAATCAAAAGTTAAAAAATATGTAAGCTAATTTTAAAATAATGTTTAGTTATGTAGTATAACTGCATAGTTATGCAAATCACAAATATAATTATAAGTGCATTTTACTATTAAATTGCAAGTGTATTAACAGATCATTAAAGGAAAAATGCTAAAAAAATTAACTATAGTTTACAAAATCTGAAATGTGAGCTCAGACCTTTCTAGACTAGATGAATAGTTACAGGAAATGTTGGAAAGATAACATAAGAAACAAGACTGATTGCCAAACAAGTAGCTTGAGTTTTTCTAAAAAACTTATTGTTATTAAAACATAATTGTTAAAATGTTCACATGCAACATTTTTTGGTAATTGTAATAAAATATCATAATTGTGCATATACGTCACTGATAAAAGTAAAAAACCTCAGTTACATCAAGTATAGCCAACAGATGGGTTATAGTATACATACAGTTCAAATAAAGTATACAGGAGGGTACAAATAGCTACTATTAGAAGTAGACAGCAAAGACAACAGAAAAGAAAACAGCCAAAAAAATTATCAAATCAAACAAAGGTCTATAGTTTAATAACCTAATAAAGCAAATGTATAACCAAAGTGTTGGGCTGACATACATTATAAAGCAAATAAACAATAGTGCAATACTACAGGGGAAGGGGTACTTTCTCAGTTTTACACTGACTGTGTGAGCAGTATTGCAAAAGGGTATAAAATAAAGCTACAGGAAGAAATATATCATACCTTCTTGACAATACTCTTTCAGGGGGAACAGTTATTAGTGCATTAGAAATATTGGTAAACAGATTAAACCTGACAGGATAAGATATTGTGCAAGTTGTTAATAGCTATCATGCTCGTTATTAGTATTAAATTGTATTTCCAACCTGTTAAACTGTAAAGCTATACAAGAGATGACTTAAAATTGCTTTTTAAAGCTAAACAAGAGAGAGTAAAGATATGTAAAAAATTGAACAAGAATGGTCACTATTTTTTAATATGTTTTTGGCAAGACAATGTTGGTATGCAAAAAACATAGTTGCCTCTGGTGGCAATTCCACTAGATACTTCTAAAGAGACATAAGAATTTTCCAATATTTTGCTTGATGTTAATGTTACTAAATTTGTAAGATTGGACTAAATGTACTTTACAGTCTCTTTATGTAAAGAATTCAGTACAAATGAAATGAATGTCTAGTAGTAATTTATCCAAGTTGTAATGTTGTCATTGGTTTTAAGTTGGAGTCTTATTATTGGTTTTTGGACCATCATTTTATCTGTGCTAGTATTGGTTACCCCATTTAAAGGAAAATTATATTAAAATATTGTACTCATACAGCTAATGGACTAATATGTACATAGCATTCTTTAGTGTATAAATCATGCTTTTTTTTTAATCCTCAATTATTAAATATATTGAAATAATTGCATTCAATCTAAGCACAGTTCAGTACTTTATGTTCACTTCACTGTCAACCAAGATGTTAATGGGCAGTTCAGAGACATGACCACAATGTTATGGTTAAAATGACATTGAAACTGTATATTTTCAGCAGTGTATAAATGCTTGGAGTAGCACATAGTTCTTGTCTCTTATAGATATTAGTCTATCTCTAATCTTTTGATATAAAATAATCAATAAAAGTAAAGAGTTAATTCAACAGGTGCAAAGAGTTAATAAAATTGTACTAAGTCATAAATTAAATTCTGTGATTGCAAAAGAATAAATTAATCAAGTTAAAAATAAAACTAAAGCAGACACAGCTCATAACTGATAAAATATTTTCACAGACTGGTCTGCAAAAGAAAAAGTTGTTAAATACATTCAGTTTTAGTAGCAATACTTGATATCATTGTATTAACTATGTAAAATTGCATTTTGACTTGTGAATCAAAAGAAGGCTAAGGATTGTGTTTCTTAATGTGTTTTCTAAATAATGTGATCAAAATACATATCAGTATAAAGTGTTTTAAGTATGTTTTAAAATAAAAAGAGGGAATTGTAAGATTATACTCAACAATATACTAAGGTTGAAAGTAACTTTGCTACAAATATGCAACATAAATAAGGAATAAGGTAACGCTTGCTTAAATGCAGAAACAGAGTTTAGTAATATGTGATTAGCATACATACTTAATGACTGTGGCTTAAAAAATAAGGAACTTGCTTATGAGTGTATTACACACACATCAGGAAAGTTGACTTCTTACAGACTTGGCAAGAATGTAAAAAACAGGATATATCAGAGAAAAACTAATCTGCTTTCTTTAAAGAATGGACAACAGGACGTGTTTATCCACAAGGCGTTTCCTTGAAAAATATGCTTTTCTAAGAAAGTTTAAAAATATGCTTTTCTAAGAAAGTTTATCCACAAGGTTTTTCCTTAAAAATATGCTTTTCTGCACTTATCAGCATTTGCCCAAGATCAGATGTGTCAGCATTTGCGTCATCAAGGCAGTATCTTTCCAAAACCAAGAGGGAATGCTTAACTAAAAATATATATAAAGTCTGCATTAAATCCAGTTATGTTAGGGGCATTGGTAGGGACACATTTGTCCCGAGGTAAATGTTATATCTCTCACATCATCTGTACTATATGAGAAGTAAAGTAGAACAGTAACTGAAGTGGCAACATTAATCTGTGTAGTTTATTATAAAAAGTTATTTGTTACTGCTCTGAGTTGATGCTGCAAAGTATAGTCTCTCATCAGTGTATATTCTGCACATTTCTGTATGCAACAGACTGAATGCAACTATAACCAGACTTTGATTTCAGCAGAATCCAGCCAGCAAGACTGAGTGTCTTAAGAGGACTTCAAGTCCATCACAGTAAGCAGCACCATAGTAAGAATCACAATAACAAAAATGAATCTTTCACATGGAACCTGTGTGGCTGCTACAGTTGTAAGATATGCCTGTGTAGTGACCTAGCAAAGGTGCCATTGCACTCAATGATAGGTGTGATGAGTGCCAAATATGGTATGACAATGACAGTCTGGGATTTACATGCCATACTTTTCTGTATAGGTTGTACAAAATTGAATGGATACCCTCATCTACTTACCAGTGACAGTCAAAGGTTGCATTATTCTCTGTGTCCATAAGTCCATGGGTATTGGTTCAGCTGTCTGCAGTGTGCGGGCACTACTATATTTTCCAGGGATGGGTGACTTCCAAATGGATAGTATTGTGCAGTCCTTGGCATTTACTATTTGTCAATGGCTCTGACAACAACTGAATGTGTGTCTCAGGCCATCCTGGATAACTGTTGGTCCAGTGTGAGATTCAGTGACAGCTCCTAATATGCAATCACCTGCTATTGTAGCCAGTCAGAAGTCAGTGACAGTGGCTGTGACTGCAGAGAAGGGAATGGCTACAAGGGGTACTCCATTAATGATGTCTGAGGGAAGTCCACTAGTGACTGGCATCATTGTAGCATAGGTCTACCAAATGCTATCTTCCCAGATTATGACCATCAGACACTTGATTATCCACCAGCTGACATACCACTCTTTAAATAACCTACATAGTTTCCAGCAAGGCCTGCTGGCCTAATATTGTCAAACACCTTGTCAGGCCATGATAAGTGGAGTGAGTCATATTCTCATCTTCCATTGTATACTGTAAAACTCAATGCGGTCTACCAGTTAGGATAGGTAGGCATCATCTACCCTTGAGTAAAACAAACTGTTTTTGTTCCAGTGTCAGTAGGTGCAAGACATTGTTATTGAGCGTATACATGCTAACTCCTTTCATAGCTTTACATATCAGATGACTGACAGAACTGGGGACACTGCTTGGCACTGCATGCTAATTGTCCTCTGTGCAACTAGGTATTGCAGTTACTTCCATCTTGTTCCAAGGAAAGAGTCATCCAAGATGTTTGTACAGAGCACAGACAAACAATGGAGGAAAGTGTAACATATATACCCTGTGAAGGTAAGGAGGGAGGTTTTACACAGGTATTCTGCAGTTAAACACTACTCAAGTGGTGTGTACTGCAAGGACACAATTAACTTGTGAAGAATGCAAAAAGAAGGGGAGTCCCCTGAATTGCTGGTGCCTGGCTACTACTACTACTACTGGTCTCACCACAGCCACTCTGTCATGGGATACCATGCTCTGATACTTTTTCTGTCATCACATGCAAAATGTTACTATGAAGCTCATGATGAGTAGCAGGACACAGCCTTTTTGTTCATCTAAATGGTTGTCCTATATCATGAAAGGCACTGTAGGCTTTACATAATACCTTCCTCCAGGTAGATGGCTTGATTAGCGACCTGAGCAATCAGTTGATTTTTGCATGTATTATGCCTTCTGTACCAGGGTTGATGGTATGTTACTAGGGAACTGACCAGATGGTGATTAGCATCACAATATAATGTGCAATGTCCAGTGAAATAAATATCTAGGCTTGCCGAAACAAGCAGCCCAGTGGTGGTGATCCATCTCAGGTGACAATTTCACAGCACCTACATCCTGCCCTTCAAAAGATTAATGGTGGATATCTGCATGACATGACTGAGAGGCCTACTGCATAGGACTGGCCACCTTTGGCCAAAGTGTGTCCACCTGCCACATCTTCTAGGTATGTCATATTGCATAGTTATGTACCCAGAACACATGTCTGTGTTCCCACATCATGTCACACAAAAAACAGCTTGCTGTGTGATTGCTTGACAGGCATTGTATGCTTGCAAGGCCAACATAATGTCAGCAAAGTTAAACAAGCCCTCTGTGCATGCATTCACATCTTCACTGCAAGGTGTGCCTACAAACATTGTGTTTCAGGCTGTCAACCCCAAGGGTGTGGCAGCATGACCCTAACTTTGCAGGACTTGCTCAGCATCACACGAGTAGGTATGGTTTTGGGACCATGCCCAATGACAAGATTATGGTCAATCCAAGGTCCACATGGCTGGCAAAGCATTGTATGGCATACTGCCAGGTGTTGTGTTACCTTAGGGGACCTACATAAAGGTGACATATTACATTTCATCATTTGTCATGACACTGCCTAATGATGGTGTGTTGTTTCATACACACAAGCATGACTTTATTGCTAGTGGCACTATCAATGACTGCTGGTGACATATGGAAGGTGTACCCACCCCTCTACTCTTATGCCACACAAACATAACGTGTGACAGATGTGACTGTACTTTAAACCTTGATTACATGGTGTCTCACACAGCACTCGGTACATATGGCAATAAGCATTTTGCCAACATGCATGGCTCACCTCATGCACCACCCACTCCCACATCACATACACCGGCATGTGAGCAGCTCCTTACCACACACATCCCCAAACAACATACACTTCAGACAATCCTACCTATGGAGAACACAGTACACCTAATCATGCATGCCACACTGTCTCACCGGTCACACACCTAAGGCACAACACAAAAGCAGACTTATTATTCACAGATGAGTACATCTTGAGACATATTGATGTCTGTGTCACCAGGCTACATATGGGAAATGTCACAGCTGTCTGTGAGTTGACAAGATATGCCTTATCACACATTACACAATTCAAGGAATATCAGGTGACATAATGATGACATCATATTTCCTGCATGTGTGTACAACTAGGAAGATACATCACCGGACTGTTTCAGACACATGACTGAGCTTACACAGTCTGTGTGTATTGCAGGTATGCCCATAGCCTTCAGCTGCATTTGACCCTTACTTAGCATGATGACTCAATACACATAGAAAATGAGGTACGTCAATAATTGCCTTAGTGTGTGGTGTCATTGTAAGGGGATCTACTACATGTCTGCCTGGAATGACTTGATCAACAGATGTCAATGCTTTGACAGAGGTGGTCTTCATCTCTCACCCCTGGGATTTTGAGTACTGGCCAAGACTGCTGACACCCCCACAGTGCATCTTATAGGCACTATCTGGAGGAAAATATTTCCAATGAGAATGGCATCTTCATACAACATCATGGTTATGCTGCCATATGGTGGGAATGGCAACACTAAACCCCACACTATGGAAGGTGTACCCACCTTGGAATTGGTAGATATTTGTGCAGTCAAAGACACCTAGTTCACAGCTGTGGACAGCACCAC
Organism: Protopterus annectens; assembly: GCF_019279795.1. Lineage (NCBI taxonomy): Eukaryota > Metazoa > Chordata > Ceratodontiformes > Protopteridae > Protopterus > Protopterus annectens. Next base: position 1,614,430,039 of record NC_056725.1, read on the forward strand.
AGCCATACCAGACTACATGTCCTCCCAATTGTTCAGACCTCAAACTGGCAGTGTGCAAGGTAATGCAGGTGGCGTATACACATCCAGATTTAGTGAAACACTATGCTTTCCCGGAGACACTGCAGGTGCTATTCACTGCTGAAAGGGCACCTAATCAAGCCATTGTCAGCTACAGGAGCAGCTCCATGAATCCAGAAACCCATTGTGCTTATTTGAATGTACATGTGTCTATCAAGATATATCAATACAGCATGGTTTGGGGTGACATTAAGTAGCCACCAACTGTGTGGGTCAGTCATCTTGAAGCTCAGTTGCCCAAAGGTTAGTCCACACCCTTAACTACAATGCCCTGGACCAGTGGAATGACATCCCCACAAGGGGAGGCAATGTAGTGCTTCATGTACTTCCCAATATGGGTGACCACTGCAGCCCACCACTGTAAGGTCCTCCCTGGTGATATATGAACACATATCAGTCTCATTAAAACTGTCAGACCTACCCCCCTTGCAGCAAATAGAGAAATATACTTCAACAAAAGCAATGTATTACCCCCTATGGGATGGTTTAGTTTGACTGCACCTCCCCCTCAGATGGGACAGGCAAGTATGCAGAGCTGTACATCTGTGCATTATGTAAACGAGCTCCTCATGGCATAGCAAACCTGCATGGTGGACAACTGCCATTAGTAGGCTGTACAATAAGAGTTGGACATTGCTGTGTGACAGTTGGGATGAGGGTGTCCCCTAAAATAGAGGCAGAATCTCCTCAGCTAAAAGAAGCACATAGTGTTTGTTCGACATTGTGTAGAAACAGTATGTGACAAAATCAGCCTACCCCACAAAGCAGAACCACAGTGCATGGTGTCGTTACATCTGTAACCTCAGAGGAGAGGCCCAGATTATCGGTGAGCTCATACATAATTATACCACATATAATGGGTCTGTAGTCATAACTAACCTGTTATCCCACAGGTTCAGCATCAACTTCAGTCCCCTGTCCCCACCACATGTGCCACATGACACTCATACAGCCTGTCCCATACCTTCCATATTTGCAGAGCAGGTCATAACTGTCCTCTCTATGGGAATACACAGCATCTATTAGACATGCTAACATCCTAGGCTGCATCCTACATGAGATCCACCAAGAATTACTAACACCATTGGGAACTCCTTGCAATCATACTGTAACCACTGGCAGCATCCCAGTTGACTGGACAATGGTAACTGTTATCCCCTTGCACAGAGGTGGTGCATCCACCGACCACTGAAACTATAGACCTATTTGCCTGAGTCGCCATATCTGTACACCCATGGGGTAAATCATCATGGAGCTGATCAGCAAACATATATGTGATCTACAAATAGTTGACTGTACACAGTCTGGATGTCTGACAGGGAGATCATGGCTGTTAAACATGGTGGACATGTCTGAGGCAGTCACCAAGGACCTCTGTCAGAGGCCATCAGGGCACTTAACCCCCTGGATGTAGCCAAGCCATGTGACTCTCTCCCCCACTCTGGCATCATTGACAAAAGCACCCACTTTGGCATCCATCACTAAGTGGCTCACTGATATCACACATGGAAATCACATAGGGAAATCTGCCTCCAATAGCTGATCTGTAAGCAGCAGTGCTCAACAGGGCTCAGTCCTGGTTCCTGTACTTCTTGGGATACATGTAACCATGATATAAGTAAATACTGACTGTCTGTGGCTGACAATGTTGACTGATGCTTGCAAACTGTGAGGGGTCATAGATTCTGTGAGTTATGTCACTATCCTACAAGAGGGTATCAGGTTCATAAGTTCATAGGTAGGTATAAGGCTATCGGCCCTAGGGCCTATACAAGTCCAGCCAAAAAGGTACCCTGGCTTTTGCCACCCAAGAAAATAATTTTCCTGTGCCACTGTTGAGCAGAGCCACAGAAGTGATCCCGGGATGAATTTCCTATTTCACATGGAATCATCAAGATTTTTCTTGAAGAGTACTAATGAGGATCTTTGTTTGATATAGATAGGTAGTTTATTCCAGAGTATGGGAAGTCTCTGGGACAGGAATCTATCCCTCTGGCATGTTCTGTTCATTGTGGTGACAAGGTTTAGGTCCCTAGAGCGTGTAGCTTGGAGGGATTGGGACTTCTTTAAGTGGAGCATATCCAACAGCTCTGGGTTTGACATAGCTTTGTATGTTAGATAGAGATCACCTCTGAGTAGGCGATATGTGACGGAGTAAAGCTGGAGTTTTTTGAGACGGTCTGCAGAGGACATCTGTTTGAGGCCATAATCTTTGTGAGGTATTTCTGCGGCCTTTCCAGTTGTTGTAGGTGTCTTGTGAGGTACATACCAAAAGGGGCGTTGTACTCTATAATGGATCTGATGAGTGATGAGTAGAGGGGAATAATGACCTCTTTTTTTCTGGATAAGAAACCTTTTGTGATGAGGTGTGCCACATAGAAAGATTTGATGAACAAATGTCTTTTGACATACTACTGGACATAAACTCCATGCAAATATATATGTAGTTTAATTTCCATCAGTAACACCTATGTTCCTGATAAGTAGCACATCAGTCGCAACATGTGATGTGCATACTCAGGGGTGATAGACCTGGGCACACAGGCCTGGCCACACAGGTTTACACCTAATTTACCTGCGATCATCATGTCTCCCCAGTGGTAAGATGGGAATCATACATCATAACTGAGGGTACAGTCACCCAAAATTGACATACTCATAACTTTCATGTACTCTTCCCTCAGCATGTCAATATGTGAGTGCAATGGCCATTTGGTACTGTACCTTTCCAAGCACTATTGGCAATTGCACACAACACAATGGTCCCTCACAAGGGAACGTCATGTCTTCAGTATCTGTTCAATTGGGTTCATCTAAAATTAGTGGTCATTGTAGCCTGTGCCATATAGTCTACTCAGAGGTGATCTTTGCCTTGCATATGGGGCAATGTGTGACCCTGCTTGATTGGAAATGCTGCATATCTGAAGTTGGCCTGGTACATGGACATTAACCTGGTATGTCACATTAGAAATACATGCTGGTGGGACAGATTTGTCTAGCAGACTTTGAAATAGAATCCTGCCTAATGGCAAACAGAGCACCTCAGTGGACCTTGTCAGATGCTATCTGTATAATTGGCTGGGTGACCATCATTTCACCACAGGGCCTCTGATTGTGTCCCTCACGGACATGGGCAATAAGTGCTGATCATGTAAATAAGGGTATACACTTGGCTAGGATTGTGAGGGCTGTAGGGCGATTATGCTACTAAAGTTCAAAGATCCTATGATTTCATAAGCTAATGTAAAATACTGAGACAGCCACACACACAAACATGGCTACATTGAGGACAGCACCAATTCAATGTACTGTTTACAGGACACAGCACACACACACACACACACACACACACATATTGCAAGTTGGCTGCATGTAGATTAGAGCACTTACCTAGCTAAAGGTACACACTACAGATCACAGTACATGATACATGCACTTCCATTCAAGTCTGCTATTACTATCTCTTTAGGACATCTCATTCTTGATGACATCAGCAGGCCTAGTTGTAGTCAGGCATTTGGAGGCCGACATCACCTGCTACAACCAAAATACTACAAAACCCTAAATCTTTCTAAGTTACTGAGGTGATCATATTTATGTCACATGGAGATACATATACACACACACACACACACACACACACACACACACACACACACACACACACACACACACACACACACACACACACACACACACACACTGAGTGGCCTGGAGCAAGATTAGAACCCCTACCTATCTAGTCTTACACACTGTAGATCACAGTACTTATCACACATGCCATGGATTAAGTCTGACATTACAATGGCAGCTGATAGTCTAAAGGTTGATGACATCAGAAGGCCTTGTAGAAGAGGACAGTTTGGAAAATGGCAGCAACTTACAAGGCCAAAAAGTGCAGAACTATTGCAGTTTTGTAGTCATTGAGGGATTCTCAGTTGTTTTGCAGTGGGTGTACATGTGCACACATCCACACACACACACACACACACACACACACACACACACACACACACACACACACACATACCAAGTGGCCCGTAGTGAGTTAAGAACCCCTATCTAACTACTCTTACTCATTATAGATCACAGTACTTATCACACATGCCATGGCTTAAGTCTGACATTACAATGGCAGCTGGTAGTCTTAAGGTTGATGACATCAGCAGGTCTTGTAGAAGAAGGCAGTTTGGAAAACGGCAGCAACCTACAGGGACAGAAAGTCCAGAACCTTTGCAGTTTCATAGTCAATGGGGGATTCCCAGTTGTTTTGCAAGGGGATACACACACACATGCACACACAAACCAAATGGTCTGCAGTGAGATTAGAACTCCTACCTAACTACTCCTTACACACTATAGATCACAGTACTTATCACATGTGCCACAGCTGATGTCTGTTTTCGATATGACTGCAAGCAAACTACTTGTGGATTACACAAAGTAGGCTTGGGATGAACATCTGTGGTATGTTGAGTGAAATTGCTTTGCACTGTTATCTGCATCTAGTAACCTAGCAGTCAGATAACTGTTAGTTATCTTAGCTATGTGGCTACAGTTATCAGTTTGGCCATATGTGGCTTTTTACATTTGGATGGGAAAACCTGTGAGCAGGAACAATGTGCCCTGTAAATGCATGTATAGACATTATACATTACACCACCTGCACACCTGTTGCTGTATGTGTGATGACATCCAGCAGGCACAGGGGTCTGTAGGTAAGTGTATTATATACTGCTGAGCCCTTACTTTGGATCCTTTGAGCAACATTATAGATGTGTGATAGTGCAGCTCTACTCACCATTATCAGGGTATGTAGAACAACACAGACTTTCACACACATATTTATGTAAATAACAGGGATGTATATAGAAAAGTAGCCGTGTGTGTGCAATATATATATATATATATATATATATATGTGTGTGTGTGTGTGTGTGTGTGTGTGTGTGTGTGTGTGTGTGTGTGTGTGTGTGTGTGTGCTATGTAGATATATGGGGAGAGGCCTGATATGTATGTTTTTATATATAGCGCTATATATAGGTATATCTCTATTTGTATATAATAGAGATAGATGTACTATCTATGGTAGAGAGATAATGACAGACAGATATGTATACATATATGGATATATGCATAGACATATCTATACATAACAGGTCATTTTAGGCAAGGGGCAACAAAATTGTGCTCTGTTTAACTAAGTGTATGAGCATGCCCGGTGAAATTGTCAGCACTTAGAAATTGTCTATAGGACACAACTATCTGTACTCCAGTTCAGGATTTTGTGTGTTACAGACAATGACATCTGTCTCTGAGTCTGCAGTACTACACTTCATTCAAACTGTCCTTGGCATTCTTCCCACACACAGACTAACAGTCTGTAAAAAAAAAACAACATATTAGTACTTCACATCCATAAGATATGGATACTTCCACATCAGAACCATCAACACCATGACTCAAGTTAACTTCCCTAATCCCCTTAGCCACATAAGCTGGCAGACAGAGAGTATTCATTCATCACATAAACAACAGCATCAATATGTACATTGTTATTCCTGGATTGAGTGAGACATACAATGTATGTTACTGCTCGGAGATTGCTTGGACTGCTGATATACCATTGATGAGTTACAGTTACATGGAAACACTGCTGTGTTGGAGGTTGGGGAACAACACCACATGTCCTGCTGGGATACACAGTAGTCCAAATATCATGTAACCCCTCTGTTTAGCATGTCCCTTGACTGATGTAGTGAATATTCCATGCATGAGGCCAAGTGACTATTAAAGGACACATGATAGTGGACTGGGTATCTGTAGCCCCGTGTGGTTGTTACTTTTGTCCAAATAACCCACTATATTTGCTTGCATAAATATAGCAGATTTATACATATCATATCATACTAATCTTTACAAGTACTGTGTAGGTTAGAGACTTACCTTGCAAATGCAGCAGTTGACAGAATTAGTTCAGAGCTGACTCTGTCTGATGCAAGTAGTAGACAGTCAATACATGGATAGGTGCAAGTTGTGTGGGCTGCTTGACATTAAGTTTAATATATGTATGTGAGTAGGAGTAAGGTGTCAGTCCCTGGGTCCCGGGTTGTCAGTGAATGTGCTATGTGTTGTCTCTTAGCCAAAGCCAGGGAATACTGAGCATGCCTACGTCTGCCTACAGGGACATCAGCAGGGTGTTCCTCCTCCAAGTCCTCCTTTGACTGTGACTGTGGTGACCTAGGTACTGGTGGGGGGGCTGTTATCCCTTCCATTTTCTGATTCTGCTGCAGTTGTTTCCACAGGATCAGATTGTATAGCATAGCATATACTGTGAACATATGCACACATGTGGCTGGATAGTATTGCAGGGCTCCACCAGATAGATCGAGGCACTGAAACCATGACTTTAGAAGCCCAAACACATGCTTTATGATGTTCCTAGTTTGTGCATGTGCCTCATTATGGCGTTCTTCTGCAGGTGTGTGTGCATTTCTGATGGGTGTCATCATCCACGGTTCCAGGGCATAGCCAGCATCCCCTAGTAAATGGTCATGTGGGATGTCCTCCCTTAGCAAATATCTGGTACAGCTGTGATGTGTGCCAGATATGGTAGTCATGATAACTGCCGAGGATGCCAGCACACATATTCAGGATAATCCCCTCGGCATTGCACATGACCTGGAAGTTGATGGAGTGGTACCCTTTGCAGTTGACATAGATTCTATCCTCCTCACCAGGTAGTGCCCTGATGTGTACATGAGTGCAATCTATGGCACCCACTACTTTAGGGTAGTATGCTGCATGGTACAGATTTTGCATATTGCTGACCCTCACCTCAGTGATGAAGGGAAAAGATATGTGCTTATTGCGATGTGGTAGCATGGCATCTAGGAACTGGTGGAGTATCCTGGATGCGATGCATGTGAGTCCCCCATCATGTCCCCAGTTGGTCTTTGGAAGGTACCTGTAGGTGCTACCCTAAGGGATACACATACCTTTGTTTCCACTTGGATGGGTTCCTATCTGTTGGCTCTGGATCTGAGTTGAGGGTGGCACAGCTCAGTGAGTTCTGGTGGTATATCCCTGTCCACCCTGTAGTGCTCTACAATCTCCAGCTCATGTAACTTCTGGAAGGTTACCCTGGGCCTGAACACTTTTCTCATTAACTGCCTAGACCTATTGTCAGCAGCACCAGCAGCACTGACTTCAGCATCTAGCACATACAGAGGTAGCAGACCTGCGCTGCTATAGCATTATCTCAGTTAAAATTCCCAAGTTTGTACTCCAATGGTCCAGAGTATTGGGGGAGAATAAGAATGCGGAATGTATGCATACTTTATACAGGCCTGCTGTAGGTGTAGAATGTGTGATTGGCTAACTATGATGCATGCCACCTGCCTACAATGCAATTAACATCTTTTAATGGCCTGCAGCATAGCTTATACAAAGGTCAACATTTTTAACTGAATACATCCAGTTTTAAGAACATGCTCACCCAGGCTGTATGCTACGCAAACATGTGCACCTAAGCTTACAACAGCATAGAAGTGAGAGGACACACTCCCCTGATGTCAGCTACATCCTGTGTAAACATCAACATGGTGTAAGACCGTACATGAAGGAGATATGCGGACACGATTACTCCTTTCTGCTATTCAATAACCCCACCTCATTTGCATACTTATCCATGCTGACTGCCTAGAAACTACACACTTCATAGGCCTATCACCTTAGCAACAGCAGCAATGCACCATTATAGGGACTGCACGCAAGCTCCTATCATACATTTCTGTCACATACTATAAAATTCTTTCTTTTTCTATTTTTTTTTTTAAGTTTCCCATTAAGCGTGTTTGAGCACTGAGGCACATAGTGCAAACATGCCAAGATTATTTAAATAAAAGTTATTAATTTAACTTATTCCCTTTAATCCTTCTGACATACAGACTAATAGTTTTACTCATATGTGTATGTGGTCTTACATTTTCAGGGGATTTATGTCCACATTTCTACAGTTTTACATTCCCTTTTGTCTGTCTAGGCGTCTGCATGGAGAATTTTTCCATGTACACTACAGACACTGACACGGGATCTGAACAAATGCCTTTCTGCATGTTGGTTCACTCTACCTGCCTCATTTGCATGAGATTGACCTGTTTATGAGGCCATTTGCATGCCTCGGAAGGTTCCATGTTTGTGCTTGCATGTGCGCCCCTAAACAGCGCTTACTGAATCTAAAAATGTTCATACCCATGTAAGTATCGTGGCACAATGTCTGCACAAAAAAAAAAACACATGTAGGCTTTATTGAATTCCCCCCTTATTCTTAAATGAACAATGCCTTGCAGTTACATTAAAATAACATTGCTATTACAAACATATGTACAATGTATACATACATGTGTTTTGCCAGCTTCAATTTACTTTGATTACATGGACATTACACCTCCTTTTAACAAATCTCTCATGCCTGATCTAATATTTCTTTGTATTTTGCCTTTAATAAGTTCCCTTTAGCATCCTCTTACCTTGTCACTGGAAATTGTTCCCTACTGAGTGCCACGGCCATCAAAGCCAGAACTCTTTTTTTGCAATGTGTCAGTTGTAAATTACTGCTCCTTGCCACTGCTGTCCCATAACTCATGGAATGACATAAGAACAGAAAGCACATGCATGATCAGTTTCCATAGTAGAATGTAGTGTCTATATAGTAAGTTGGTATCTGTTAGCAGCTATTTTATGTTGCTGTCACTTCTTTACATATATTCCATGTTCTAATCTTAGCTTATCCTTATATGTAACACACAGTGCTCTCCTGTTGGCATAAAACATTTTATAACAACATGATTTTTCTTTATATTGTAGCCTTTTGCTTCAAATCTGTTTTGATTAATACAGATGCCTTTTATCCTGGTACTCTTCTTCCGAGATTCATAACTTCAGAGTCCCATAAAAACTCTGCAAATAATTACACAGTGATCAGAAAAGTCTATCTCACACATGCATTTGTCATACATCTCCAGTATTTTGTTATAATGATTAAGACTAGTTTCTATTCTTATTTCAAATCAGAACATGAACTAACCACCAATAATTCTTTTTTATCGCATTTGGTCAATAAAGTTATTTTATTTTATTTCTTTTATTATCTGTTTTCCACTCATTTGTGGCTCCGTGAGGCTTGGAGGTCAGTCTACATTCTGGTTTCAAGTTCATTCACTGCACTGGCTGTCCCTGTTTTATCTCTTCTTATTTCAATTGTGTTGTAGGAAACAATTTCAGATTTACCTGACATGAAGTAACTTCTTGTCAGTATTCCTTTATTCTGATACACAAAACTATAATCTTTTCTCCTTCCTCCATACAATTACAAATGATATCGCCTATCCTTGATGTGTCTGACATTATAGATACATTACTTCCTTGTGCTTCAGAAAATTATTTTCCATTACTACCATGTACATTAACATACAATACATACAGTGTGACACATTTTTCTAAGGCCATGCATATTTTTAGGACCACACAAATGATCTTTTGGATTCACATTCATTCTTGTTTTAAATGTCTATTTTTCTACCGGATTGCTTCAAATTATATTTTTTGTGTAATAAAGCAACATTTGTAGTGTTGAATATTCTTGCAACAGCAAGTAAAAAATATGTACTAGCCAATAATAACAAAATTAACCATTTCAAAATATTCAGTTTTAAAAGACCACATGAACTGTTGTCATTATAATGCACTAATGTACAATCTAATGGCTTACTGTCACTTAATTGGCTGTGTGAACCTCACATATCTCTTAGTGTAATAAAATAGCCACAGTAGTGAAATAGTCCAACTTATTATTTATTTATTTATTTATTTCAGTTTGATTACTGGGGAGGTCCACTGGGCTTGGGGGCCCGTTTTCAGTGGAGGCCCGGGGAGAAAAGCTCCATGTGTTTAGTTACATACAGTTACATACAATTTATAAAAGAAATTACATAAAAATTTGAATAAAAAGTAACAATAAAAGTTTCATAGACTATTGTATTACAAATAACAGTAATTAGAGACTGAGAAGTAAAAGAAAAAATCCCAAATATTCAAGGGGAAAAATCCTGGTGTAGGCAAGATATCAGGAAGTATTAATTAAGAATATAAGCTGAGTATATTAAAGAGGTTAGGTAGGTAAGTGAGGTTAGCCAGGAGAGAAGTGGGAGGATAGCTTCAGTGGTAAAGGCTGAGGAGTGCAATTGCATTTCCTGTTTTGGTAGAGGTGGGAATGAAGCTGTTTTTTGAAGATGTTTGGGTTGGTATAGGTCCTAAGTGAGGAGGGCAGAGCATTCCATTTTTTGGCTAGGGTAAAGGATAAGAGCAGTTGGCCTGCGGGGCGTTTAGGTTTTTGAACTGTGATTAGGTTTTGGTGAGAGGATCTAAGTGATCTAAGGGGGGTATAAGGCTGTAGAATATTAGAAAGAGCAGGGCAGTTTGAGGGGTGGAAGAATAATTTGTGGGCTGTTGAAATTTGGAGAAAGTCAAGGTGATTGGGGAGTTCCAGCCAGTTTAAGGAGTGGAGGGAGGTGCAATGATGAGAGGAGAATTTGGCATTTGTGGCAAATCTAGAGATTTTGTTGTAGCATTGTTCCAATTTGGAGGTAAGTGTAGAAGATAAATTAGTGAGGTGGGGAGCGCCGTACAGGATGGAGAGAAGAAGGAAAGTAGAGGCAAGCGTAAGTCTGGTGTGAGGAGAGAGGAAGTGGTTGTTTCTATACAGTAGTCCAAGTTTTATGTGAGTTTTTTTTATGTTTAGTTGGATATGGTCATTAAATTTTAGTTGGTCATCAATTATAACGCCGAGAAGCTTGGTGGAGGAGACAATCTCAATGGTGGAGGTGTTGTGACTGGTAATTAAAAATGAGTTCTTATCTAGAGAGGATGATTTAGATGGGGTAAAAAGGAGGATCTTAGTTTTGTTTGCATTTAGGGCAAGATGATTTTGGAGCATCCAGTTTTCTGTGGCAGAAAAGGCAATCTGTGTTTGGATCTTTAGTTCTGCTAGATTTGGGGCACAACAGATTAAAGTGGAATCATCGGCATATTGCATAACTTTGGTGTTGGGAATAGCTTTATGGAAGTCATTAATAAAGATGTTAAATAGTAATGGGCCTAGAATGGAACCTTGTGGTACACCAGTAGGGGTAGGAAGGAAAGAACAGGTAGCTTGGCCCCATTTCACAGCTTGGGACCTGTTTGAAAGGTAGCTGGAGAACCAAGAGAGAGTTTTTTGGCAGATGTTGAGATTAGAGAGGTAGTTTAGAAGGAGTGAATGAGAGATGGTATCAAAGGCTTTGGATAAATCTAGAAGAACAGAGGAGACTAAGTTACCGGAGTCACGTGCTGAGTTGACAGAGTGTAAGAAGGAGAGAAGGGCAGTGGTAGTACTATGTCCAGGGCGGAAACCGTGTTGGGTAGGGGAGAGAAGTTGGTGTTTGGTAAGGAATGGCAAGAGTTGCAGGTGGATACATTTTTCAAGAATTTTGGATATAGGGGAGAGGATGGCTATGGGACGGAAGTTGGAGACAGAGCATGTTTTGCCACCCTTGTGGAGAGGCAGAATGAAGGCAGAGCGACATAGTTTGGGTACATAGCATTCAAGTAAAGACCTATTTATTAGGATGCTGACGGGTATGGCAATAGAGTCAGAAGAAATTTTTAGGAAGGAAGATGGAATGTTATCAGGGGCATTTGAACAAGGCTTTAGTTTTTGGAGAAGTTTCTTTATAAGGTTGGTGGATACAGGTTTGAGTTCAAAGGAGGGGGCAAGGGATGCAGGGACTGAAGATTGAGCAGGGAGGGTGGGAGGGTTATTGTTGGAGAAAGTTTTGGTTAGATCAGCGATAGAAGAGGTAAATAATGAATTGAAAAGGGAGGCTACTTCGAGGTCTGATTTGCTGGTATCAGGGGAGGGGTTGCTTTTTGTAACTGGTCTAAGGAGGGAATTGATAGAATTCCAGAATTGTTTAGGATTTCTTGCATTGTTTTCTTGTAGTTGAATATAGTAGGACTTTTTATCCCTAATGACTTGCTTTTTGGCTAAGTTTCTCAACTGCTTATATTTGAGGAAGGTTTGTGGATCCTTATGTTTAAGGTGGGCTTTCCAGGTTTTATCTCTTTGAAGCATTATCTTTTTAGTGTCTTTAGAGAGCCAGGGGGAGTTAATAGTTTTGATTCTTTTTGTTCTAATAGGGGCTTGGGAGTTAAGGACAGTTAAAAATGTAGAACTGAAGTAGTCAACGGCTTCATCTAGTGGTAGTGTTTTTAGGAGGTTCCAGTTGGATAGTTTAAGAAAGTTAGAGAAGGAAGTAGGGTTAAAGTTAGATAGGTTACGAGTATGAATGTAGTGGTGAGAGTGTGGGGAGGAGGGAGTAGCACGAATGGTGAAGGCAGGGAAATGGTCTCCTAGTGGGTCAGGGGTGACACCTGATTTTGTAATTTTATTTGCGTGAGATACTAGGATCCAGTCAAGTATTGTGCCAGGGGAATTAGATTTGTTGGGTCGAGTGAAGGAATTAGTAAGTTGAGTGAACTTGAATAGGTTGATGGCTATAGTGGGACTGGCGCTATTGATTTTTCCCCAGTCAATATTTACATCACCCATAATGAAGGTTTCCAGGTTAATATTGGAGGAGGTCCAGGAGAGGATGTCTTCAAGAGTACTGATATTGTTACCAGGGGGAATATAGAGGCTTTCTTTTACGCAAAGCCATTCTCACTCTGCAAAGACAGACAACTCACTGTTTGACATTATCAGCTCAGCAGGGCCAGCCATTTCCATCCACAGTTAGCCCCTGTATCCAGCAAATATAGCCACATTGTGACTATGTGCACCTCAAATGTATGAGTAAATAACAATAATAATGGCTGCAGTAACATATTAATGGTTATTTCATATAAACATACAGTGGCCACTGTAACATTTTCCAATTTAACTTCACACAAACACACACTAGTCCTGCAAACACATATTAATGACTAACTAGAATGAGCAGATTATAACTTGAATTTGACATAAATCCTTTAAGGGTAATGAGTTCAGGGGAAAGAGAGCATAAGTAGGACTTTACTGACACTCATTTAGGCATTAATATTATAACAGCGTAATACAAACTATACATTGAGGGTGCTATGTAAGCTGTTCAGCAATTTAAAAATGCAAAAATAGCAGAAATTAGTTAAACTGCTAGCATAAGTTCCCCTCCAACAGGTTTCCTAAGTCAAACCACATGAAATGATACCATGTACAACAAACATCTTTAAAAAAAAAATTAACGGCCACCATGAAATGATATCACGAACAGATATCTTTAAAAAAATGGCCACATTAAGTGTATTCTAACCTTATTTCTTACAAACATTAGCCACAATGAAGCAATCTGATTTGCTTCACAAAAATCACTTTAGTCTTAAAAAACAGAAAAATGAGCAGACAAGAGTAGCAGTCAGTTTATTTTACAGGCAGACATGCACCCAGCAATTATAGCTTTTTGCTGTCTGTGGATACCCCAAGTTTCCAACTGTAATGCAATAAAATAAAATGGTGACCACACAATATATTTCAAACTCCTTTTTGGTATTAAAACTTGGCTACTTGCCATCCCCCACAACCTATATCTTGTTGCCTGCCAGGAGTAATTAAAAGAAACTTGCATCATGTTATTACACTGACCACTGCTGCCCTTCTGCACTGCAACTTCCTGTTATTTGCAGTCTTTCTGCTCCTTGCCATTGCTGTTCTATGACTCATGGGACTAGAAAGCCCATGCATTTATTAGTTAAGTACACAGACCACACCAAAGGACTGTGTGGTTGTAACTGCTTTGAATAAGAGTGCCACTGGCAGCTTATTTATTTACCTATTTGTTATTAGTTTTAAGTAAAGAAAGTTGGTGTTTCTTTATTGGAAAACGTGTATATATATATATATATATATATATATATATATATATATATATACATATATATTTACACACACACACACACACACACACACACACACACACACACACACACACACACACACTATAGGATCTATGTTAGAACGCTGAAAAGTATAACACCAAAACCCACAATGTTGACTGCACAGCATCGAAACTGCAAAAGAATCAAAGCCAACAAGGTCGAAGTGCAAAGTACCAAAAAGTGCAGTATTTATCTGATAAAGTGGATGCTTTCACTGTTCAGGCAAACATGCATATGTAAGGATATCACGTATGGATGTAGAATCTCCCAGAACATTAGGCAGTACTTACCATTTAACAATCTCAAAGAAAGGTAAAGACATGCTCATGTTAGATGATTACATATGCCATCTAGAAAAGTGTGTAAGGATATAAAATATTGGGCATGCAGACTGAAAAACAATGAAATATGTAGAGGATGAGCAATCACTGAGACTGCAACTGGGAGTGACTGGCTGAAAAAAGTACAATGCATCATCATGCAGTAGATAAAAGATTAGTATTGTTGCTGTTTTCGGTATTTTGCAGTTTAGTAATCTGCACTTTTACATTACTGGCTTTTTTCTTTTGTACTTTTGACATTATGGGGTCAACATTGTGAGTTTCGATATTATGCTCTTTCTACATTATCACATAGATTCACACACACACACACACACACACACACACACACACACATATATATATATATATATATATATATATATATATATATATATATATATATATATATATATATGTATGTATATATATATATATATATATACACACACACACACACACACACACACACACACACACACACACACACACACACACACACACACATACACACATGTATCTGTTTATCTGTGTATGTATATATATCTATATTTTCACTGTGTAGGCATCGCGGATGCACTGCTTACATGAAAATATGTAGGCTTTAGATTCAGTAATCACTGCTGAGTGGTGCACACAATCGCGCTAACATGGGAAGTTCTGTGGCATGCAAATCACCTCATAAGCAGTTGAATCTCATGCAAATGAGTCAGGTAGAATGATCCAGCTAGCAGATAGTCAGCTCTTCAGACCCCGTATCAGTGTCAGTAGTGTACATGGAAAAATTCCATGTACAGGAGAGTAGATAGACAAAAGGGGCTGCAAAAATGTAGATATATGGACAGAAATGGCATACCACATAAAAATAGGAGCAAAAATATCCTCCTGTGTGTCTGATAAATTAAGGGACATAAGTTAAATTAATATTATTTTTTTAATAATCTGGCAGGTTTGCATGGCATGCCACAGTTGCAAACATGCTTTATAAAAAAAAAAAAGTTTGGAAAAAACAAAATTAATATTATGTGACACAAATGTATTATAGGACCTTGCGGGAAGGATCTACAAAGGGGCATTGGTGCTGTTGCTAATGTGGTAGGGCTAGGAAGCATGTAGTTTTCAGGCTGTGAGCACGCATCCCTATGCAAATGAGGTGGAGTTACTGAATAGCATAAAGGGTAATCGTGTCCTCATATCCCCTTTGTGTAGGCTGAGAACCATATTGGTGTTTACATAGGAGAAAGCTGACATCAGGGGAGGGTGTGTCCACTGACTTCTAAGTTTATTTCAGCTTAGCTGCACCTGTTTGCATGGATTGCAACAGTGTTGTACATGTACTTTCAGGGGTGTGCGTGCACTAACTTCTAAGCTTTGTTTAGCTAAGTGGCACGTGTTTCCAAGTGCTTGCTCAGCGGACGCTATGCTGAGTGTGGAAGTCTGGGAGGGATGTACACTAGTGCTAAGCTTTGTTTACCTATGGGGCTCATGTTTGCGCAGGGCACACTGCAGTGCTGAGTGTATCTAAAAGCTAGTGATATATTAATTAGTTTTGACCCCTGTTTAACTTAAACCAGGGCTATTAAATGATGTTAATGATGTACTAGGTGGGTGGAATGCATTATAGGTAGCCGATCACACAGCAGCTACACAGGTTCCATGGTACACCAACAAACAGTGTAGATAACATGTTATATGGAGTCCATGTCATGACCATACATATGTAGTCTGTCTTCTAAATGCTTTGGAGGGGATGTGTATGGCTTCATACAGGGAGGTGTTGCATACCACTGTGTACTTCCTGTGTATCCATGATAGGACTAACACATGTCTCACTTGTTCTACATGCCTACAACAACACTGTTGTATACATAGTACATGCTGGAGAGACAGGTATGTAACACAGACAGTACACCCTACATTCACCCATGCATGTGAAGCACACATCTGCTGTGCCACACATCATGTGCAGGTTACAAAATGGGATGCAGAACACGACAATCATAACTGGTGTCAGGCAATTGTCTCTACTGGACACAGGATATTTGTAGATGGGTCATCTCTATCACCACAGCTTGTAGATATGTAAGTTCCCAAAACCCTGGTGACAACGATCAAGGGTAGCAGACCTGTTCACCGATTACAGATGCATGAGTACGCTGAATGCCGCCATTGTTTTTGCTAGCCTGTTGTACACATATGAACCTATGGAGCCATGCACTCATAGTGCTGTACCTTGCTAAAGACATATTTCTGCTGTGCTGACATGCCATCCTGTGCTGTTTTATTGCCATTGTGTATCCATAGGTTATCCAAACAGACTCCTGAAACAGAAATATAAACAGGTCCATGACACACCTGTCATTGCGTAACTATACAGCCATTACAACATCATACAACATAAGGTACACCAAAGTATGCATCATACTCATGACAAATGCCAGCATACAGTATCTGTCATTAACCACTAGAAGTGGCATGGCAAAACAACACGCATTACACATGAACATGTTAAGTAATATAGTCACCCTGTGCATCAGACACATAGCTTAATTTCCCTGCATCGATGGTGAGGATGACAGGGATGTGGCACAGGTATCATCATTTGCACAGAGTGTTATGTGGGGGTGCAGGAGGCCTAGGCTGACCCAAATGGTTGATGGCATATATGTGAGTCAGGAAGGGAAGCAGGTAAGATGGACCATGGAAAGGTGCTGTGTGTGTCTGTAGGTGACCTGCATTTGACAGTGGTATGTGAGTGTGTGCATGTACACAGTCAAGCTCAGTGCTAGCCCTACATGTGCAGATGTTGGACAGCTTTGGACCATACATGGTAGAGTTGACAGTTCACTGTCTCCAGCCCCGAACATGGAAACTGGCTCTGACAGGAGTTGCATTGGCACCTCCATGCCCAAGGACAGAAGCAGTGCTAGTATTTGACAGTGACCGCTGTCTGCTGGGACTGGGTCCTCCACAGGAATGCCCAGGAGCATGAGCCCATGGCTTGCCATGTCATGGTGTGGACAGCACACTCCCCTCTTTAGCACTGGATGTACCGCCACTACAGGAGCATGATTGTGCATGGCCAAGTGGACTCTCAGCAGATGGGATTGCTGACCTATGTCCACAACTCTGATGTTCAACTCCAACCACACATTCCAGCAGAGACAATGTTCAGTCTAAGACAGACACTTTCTCAGCCCACCTTCTTCCCAGTATATCAGTGAACTGATCCAGGGTGTCCCCAGTGTGGTGCAGGTATGGATGTCAGACTGGGCTGCATCCATAATTCTAAGCATAGGTCTGGTGTTCTATTCAGAACATGCCTCTGCCTACATGATGGCCTGGAACATGTGCCAAGTGACCCATGATGTGACACCTCCAACAGCAGGCCTCCTACAAGCACCCCTGTCATTCCATCTGGGTGGGACCTCATCAGCTCATTGGCTATAGCCAGTGTCTACATTCATTGGCGCCATAGTCACCACACTTTCCTGGTCAATGTCTCCACCCACTAACTGTCCAATATCTGTGGCATCCTGGAGAAGGGTATGTGTGGGCATACTGATTGTGTGCGGTGACAATGAGGGCAGAAGAGGATGTCAACCTCTGGGACTGATTCAGCCCCCAAAACCCCCACCTGTGCCACAATGTGGCCACCATCATCATCAGAGTATAGAAAACGCTGACATCAGGTTGCGTAGGGGACAGAGACCAATCCCCCAGATCAACTGTGATAAGAAAGGAAAAAGCAGTACATTAATACCTGCACTATTATGGTTTGCAGTACTATGTTGTGATACATGTAAGGCTATGTACACTGTTGTCACTATGATAGAACTGTTGAAAACTCAACCTCATATAGTAGGACATGAGGACAGTACTCTTCCTGCTAACAGCTGTTGTTACTTGAAAATGACATCTCATTATGCTGCAATCTCATCGGCAACAGTGAGGTACACAGTTGACATTTGTGTAGACTCTGCACAGTTGAAATATATGACACTCTGTAGTGTCCTGACAATACTGGCACATCTATCAGTGTGGACAACACCTACAAGACATAGGTATGATTTTAACATTTTTACAGTCAAAATATATGTTTGCAATTGGCAGTCATACTGACAGTACCGCAATGCAGGCAGCAGGCCTGGGATGACAGTCTAGGGATTACAATGCTGTAAACCTGCGTCTATAATAAAACAGTGTCATGGTTACCAGGAGGAGGATCACAAGCTTGGCCAATACCTAATGGACCTGTGAAAAGTTGAGGGAGAGGTAATGTCAGTACCACTGCATGTTCTACCACCACAAGGTAATATGTCCATATATATCTCATATTTACAGAATTTACTGTGTTAATTGTTTTATTTGTCAAGCTCTGAGCATGATAGTCAAACTGCAGTGAAACCCTTCTACTTCCACCCAAAAGCAGACAGACCTGACACCCAAGTAAGACTATGAGCACCCTGACACCCTGAATGCTACAGTATTGTAATATCTGCATGCTCCTTTGCTGTGGACACTGTGGTACCCACATCCATGATGTACGGTGTGATGGATGCCTGGGAGCTCTCATGTGTGCCTAGATTTGCCAGGAATTCCTCAGCGGCTAAGAATGATTGTTTCACTGCAGGCCCTCCATCAGTGGTACCACAATCCCTGGCTACATCTGCTGCTGTACTGTGTGCAGCATTTATCATGTCCATTACTCGGTGTTGAACATGCTTATATGTCCTTCCTTGATGACCAGTGGCATTGACATCATGGACAAGTTCAGCCCACAGTACCTCTCACTGTTCCCTCTTGTGCCTCCCCTTAGATAGTAGGACTTCATGGTGTTGATGGAACACTTTCACTGTTAATTTATTCTCTGCATCCATGAAAGCTGCATGGCGTCTTCCATACATGTTCCTTGAAAGACAACAACATGGGAACACATGTCAGGATCACAGTTATGGAAGTACACTATGTACAGCTACAGCAAGGACAGAATGGCTGGCAATATCTACTGCTTGATCACACATGTCATATCCCAGTGTACAAACATAATAAGCATTTGGATACAGTTATGATACTGGTAATAGTCAGGTATTCCCATGTGTGCCATGACAGATACTATTGTATGTTCATACAGCCAACACTGGAGTCTATTGTAGTAAGTCCCCAACAAACAAATCTGTAGATCATTTGACATGTCATTATCACAGTTCTAAGAAAGGCTTAATGCTGTAATCCATATTCCCCATAAGTATAGTCAGACATCTGCATTCTGATGCAAACAAGATGGTTACATACTTAATGGAGTACAGTACTCCTCTGCTGATATGTGCTGATAATTAATACTTTGAATATGCATGGTCTGTGTGAGAAAAGTTTCATACAGAATGGTTCCCAATAGCCAGCTGCTTGCTTTTTTACCATGTTTCTCATCAGGAGTTGATTGCCTCTTAATCATTCTGTGGTCTGAAATGCTAATTGTAGCCAACACAGCAGATTTACACCATCATCAGCCAATCACCTGCAACCACAGTACAATATATAAGGCCTTCATGTAGATTAGGGGCCTTTTCTGATATCTTATGGTGGACATTACTGGGGTAAGAAGACTACACCATTTCTGAGGGTAGGTCTGCAGCAACTTTTACATAGAGATGGGTGTGCTACAGGCTACAGCTGCTGCTGCAGGTAATAGACATAGGCAGAGATTATGAACACTTTGGAGGACAACAAGCTGTAGGAGTAACTGTTGGAGCTGTGTCAGCCTTTTTGTAGAGGCAGATCCAGAGTGAGGCTATCCTTTCCAGTCCAATTAAGGCATGTGTTTAAGGTAAGTATGTTAGGCAACAGTATCACTAACAGAGTACTAGGCAGCATGGTTGTTGTGTCCTTGAGCAACATGGGGATTAATATAACAATATGTCCACCATATGGGCGACTTTCAGGCTATGCGTTACAGTCTGGTAGTAATTTGTAGCATGTATGAGGGCAGTCCATGTTACAAGCAGGTACTTGAAATGTGTATGTTAGGTGTGCAGCTGTGCTAAGCGACACTGTGAGTTTGAAAAGATTGTGTGGGGCACTCCAATATTAATGGCCCTCATTTGTAGTACCTGAGTTGACTTTCTCTGTGAATGCATATTAATGCATGACATGACACTTTATACACTTACACTTTTGCTATATGAATATGTGAAGTGTGTTTCTATCTGCAGGCTTGTGACTTCCATCAGTGAAATACAGACATTTAATTTGATATGCATTGTTTGGATAAAGAGTGCATGACTCAGTCATTATTTGCTGGCCTCACAATACTATAATTCCAATGCTACACACCACTGGATTTGAACCCAGAGCTGTGTGTACCAAAATGTACTACTTGCAAGGCAATTAACAGACTGAGCTACTGGCTTCCTGCTTCAGCAGGTGTATTTGCACGATATATGTGCACACATACAGGCTGTGACAAACATTTTCTACATCCACCAGTATGTGCATGGATGTGTATGAATGTATTTCTGCACCAAGGTCCCAGTACAACATGTATTTTGCCATTAATGCCTTAACAGGTATCTTTCTACATGCTGCTGATAAAAGGGCACATTTACCTGCTATGACAGGCCTCACTTACATCCATTACTATGTCTTTGGCTTTCTAGTGGTGTACTGTTACACCAGAGTCCAAGGTACACTCCTATTTTTTCCATTACTTTAATCAAGCTTGAGCGGTGCCACGTGCAGCTTTGCTGAAACATGTTTAATGACTGTAACTGGCAATTACTATGTTTTCTTTAAACGACCTGTTTTAATTAAGAGTTGTGTGGTGTGGCAGGTTAATGTAGTGGTCTGCAAGTGTGATGGTCTTGGGTTCAAAAGTTTATTTTGTAAGTGTGTACTACAATTTTAAAGAAATATATAGTCAATATAGCTCTATTTAGTTGAGTTTAGCAAAGCTGTGCGACACAGTGCATCGCACAGTGCTGTGCTAAAAAAATATAAAGAAAAGAAAAATTGGGAGATAGGAAGTGGTGAAATGCGGTGCAAACAGGAAGAAAAACATAGTGAAAGGCAGGTAGGGATGTGCAGGAAGGGTGTAGGAAATAACCATAGCTATCCCTTTCTTGTACAGCAACACCTGTGCAATTTGACAGAATTTGTACATGACTTTGAAGTCTCAGCCCCAGAGAGAGGGATGAGGACAACATAACTGCATTGTCAAGCCAATTGGACCAAATTACTTGAGTCCAGTGGACACGTGTGCAAAATGGGAGAGCTATGTATTTTTTTTTTTTTTTTTTGGTGACAAGTGCCCATTTTTTTTAAGGTGAGAGTGGAATGTTGGGGAAGGGAATAGGTACATGTGGGGAAGATAAGTTGGGTAGGTGAGGATGCATTTGCAGACAGACAAGGCAAACAAGACAGCAGATGGGTGGTGTGTAACACATGAAGGGGGTAAACACCTTGGATAGAGAGGGTGTTGTGGAATCTAAGTCTCATGTACCACCACAAGGCAGCAGCGTGACTCGCATATCCACCGATGGGACTGTCTGCACTGTTCTGTCACTGCACCAGGAGTGGCAGTGGTGAAGGCTGGGCACCAGGGCAAGGATGCCCCACCATATTGACCAGCATGTCCTCAATCCAGCTCAGGCAGTGGTCAAACCCATGGCAGACTATCCTGCACACCAAAACTGGCAGCTCAGCATAGGTGACGATTCCTCCTCCAAGACTACACCCACAGGGGGTCTGGCCCTGTCCCATGGGGCAGTACT
Organism: Protopterus annectens; assembly: GCF_019279795.1. Classification (NCBI taxonomy): domain Eukaryota; kingdom Metazoa; phylum Chordata; order Ceratodontiformes; family Protopteridae; genus Protopterus; species Protopterus annectens. Next base: position 1,614,452,216 of record NC_056725.1, read on the forward strand.
ACCTGATGGCACAGGTAGTGTAGAGGCAGCAGAAGGGGCACTACTGGTCTGAGTCCCAGATGTGCTGGGACCTGGTGTCATGGCCAGATGAGGCAAGGTAGGCGGATCAGCCACAAGTGGCCTACCTTGACATTCTGTGGTAAATGAGGTATATCAATAAGTTAAGGTTAGTAAAAACCAAGCCATTGTTAATATTAACAGAGTGGAGCATCATATTTATCAATCCAAATACATATTAATGTATATTATGTGTAACACAACATTAAGTAACATAACAGTCCATATGTTAACAGCATGCCAGTAAGAAGTAAACCACAGGGCCAACAAAACAGTTTAACAAAATATGTTAATATTGAATCATAATAAAACATAACAATAATAAATCACATTTTACAGAAATATAGTTAGTTTAATAAAATGCGTTAATATTAAACCGTAATAATAAATAACAATAATAAATAAATGAAGATAAGTGGTGGGGAGAGAGAGAGAAACATTCCATTACTGACAATGCATACTATATCCATGAAAACACTGATAATAAATACTCTACAGATGTGAACTGTCAGTTTTGAGTACAGTGACTACAATTCTCCTATAGCTGATGTAGCACTTGCATACCTCTCAAGCTGTTAGCATGGGTCAGTATGGGCGAAGCAATAGCAAATGCAGGTATACAACTAGACAGAACAGTTTCACATAATGTGGACCTATATAAATAGCAAAGTGTTCTGTAAGTGGATTTGGTAATACAATGCATTCCAGGTAATCATTTTTCTGGTAATTCTGTGACAGATGAATTAGGCAGTTTAATTACATTACGAGAAATCATGACACTTGAAAGGCATGTTTGTGTGAAGTACATAAACTAGACATTCATCATGCCTTAGTTGGCAGGCATGGGAACAGAACCCAATAACTGTGACTGCAGGGGACATCTGCAAAAAATGTAAATATTGACTGCAGCAACTTAGTACAGACATGCAAGGAACGCAGCCATACTGTAGATAGGTAGACAGATTTCTTTAGGAATCAACTATGCTGCTTAACACTTTATTGGTATTGCTGATAAGTGTCTGTGAAATTTAAGTGCAATCATATCTTCTCATAAGATGGGCTACCTCAACCATATACCTTTTGTTCCTTGAGTGGAAGAAAATGAGAGCATTATGTGACTGAATTTGTTTTGCATTTTAGAACTATTACAGTGTTATACTTGACTGCAGTGACAGTAGAACACACATGCATGGAATACAGCCATACTGCATTTATTAAAACAGATTTCTTTAGGAATCAACGATGCTGCTTAAAACTTTATTGGTATTGCTGATAAATGTCTGTGAAGTCCACACAATATCTGCCCATAGAGCGGGCTACCTCACCCATATACTTTTATTACCTGGAGTAGGAGGAATAGAGAGCATTATGTAACTGGTATTGGCCTGGAGACAATGTTACACTTGACTGAGGTAACCTTACCATAGACAAGCAATACATACAGCTGTACTGCAATGGTTATGACAACACAATCCTGCTGTACACCATTTTGCTTACTGTTATTGGCATTATGTATTGTTTATTGCAATACAGTTGTTACTGTTCATTTATTGCATCACAACTCTAATTGCCCATTTATTGCACTAAAGTTCTACTTGCCCATTTATTGCACTAGTTTTTATTGTGTATACTTTATTGCAGTAAATGGTTTACTCTTTCTTGCTTATTGCACTACAGGTAGCATTATAAATCCATGCATACCACACTCACAGTGCAGCCTGGCCATGCTCCCGGCATGGAACTCAACATCGTGAGCCCTCTCAGCTGCAGCTGTTGGGAGAGAAGCACACCATTATGCATATCAGTTTTGCAGACATTCAGCTTGCAGTTTGATAAAACAGTGGAAAACATACTTACATATCTATGGGCCATTCTCAGCTCATGCCTCTTGGACCTATGTATCCAACGTTCCCCTCTTTCTTTTCTTCAGGTCATCATAATGGTGGGAACACTGCTCACCTGTGTGGGGGATATCAGTAGAAATGGTGAGTACCCTGTCCAACTAGTCCCAGGCCTCTGCTTTACATTTCAAGCCCTGGAAACTGCCCTGCATCAGCCTGGGTTCATAATTTTTTTTACCAGAAGTCCAACAAAGACCCTGAACTCCTGAACACCCCATCTCTGCACCTGAAAGTGTGCACCTTCACCATCACTGCCTGCCATATCAACAGCGGATTAGACTCCAATGACTGGTACAGAATTCCCACCTATTGGCCTTAATATGGGCTGTTTTCCTCCCCTTCCACATCATTGAGCAACATTCAAAAAAGTGATGCATTGCTTAGCATCACACAAACCAGCTAAGCAGAGCTAAGCAGCATGAAAACTCACACAACCGGGGTTTTAGCTAAGCTTTGCACCACACAAACAGCAGTAGCTATTACCATGTTTAAGTAGTGCTTAGCATAGAGCAGCAGTGCTATATTTCACAAATTTGTTTTTAAAATTAAACATATATAATAACTTAAATTAGAAACATATTATGACTGCTATAGACTCAAACCCAGGACCTACTAAGCATCTGGCTGTAATTCTATCCATTTAGCTACTTGGATATTATGAAAACTAGTAGGCTGTAACTCTACCCATTTAGCTACTTGGATATTATGAAAACTAGTATACCTTCACATATACTATTGGGCGACCTGTTACCATAGCTGAAAACCGTGCTGCACAAACATGCTTAAACAGACCCAGAAATAAATAATTAATTACACCTGTTCTCTATTTTTAGATGTCTGGCAGCTGTTGGCTATGCATGTATAAGTGCTGCTTGGCTCTACGATGCTCCACGCTGCATCATGCAAACAGCAATAAAAAAATAAATACAATTACATAATTATGATAATTAATTACATCTGGTTTCTATTTTTAGATGTGTAACAGGTGTCAGCTGTCTATATGGCAGCTCAGCTTGGCATTCCTGCAGTCCATGCAAAGAAACAGAGAGGGAAAAATTAAAAAAAAAAATTCATAACAAAAAATATTGCACATTTGAGCCAATTCACAGCATTTCAACAGTAGTAGGGAGCATTGCAGGGAGAATCACCCTGTACATAACAATTGATCAGGCATCCACAACCATGGATGGCCTCTACAGTTCTCCCTACACAAATTAAGTATTCCTGTTCCTATGCCTTCCCTCAACAGCGCACCATGATTAATATGCATGGGGCACTGCAGAGGGAAAACCATGGCCGTGTACATGGATACATTCTGTGTAGGCTCTACATGGTACCTACACAGATTTTATTAAATCCTGGGGATATGTTTGTGTGTGTGTGTGTGTGTGTGTGTGTGTGTGTGTGTGTGTGTGTGTGTGTGTGTGTGTGTGTGTGTGTGTGAGACAGCCAGAGCTGCAGGGCACTACTCATGTGCTGGCCTAGCTATAGGTCAGAGTGGTAGTTAGGTTATTTGCACCTAGGATGGCACTCCAAAAATGGCACCCCCTTCCTTCATGTTGGAAGAAGAAAAAGCAACTTTTCCAATCTGAAGAAGTTATCTAATACACAGAACATTAGAGAAATTGCCATTCTTGGCAAATCAAATAATTTATCTTGTTTTGATCACTTTTTTTGATAGCCCTATTACTGTATTAAGCTATTGCTGCTCCAGATGAAAATGATTTGTTTTAACACATGATGAGTAAAGAGCAAGAGCTTTCTTTGCATTACATCACAATTTTACTGTTGAAGTTAATGAGATGTAATGTAATGTAAACAGAACTGGATCCAGCACTAGGTGACATGGGCAGTTGCCTAGGGCTTGCTGGGGGCTGCCAAGACATTACATTTTTTAAAAATAAATAATTATAAAAATGTTTACATTTTTTGCATTGTTTGTTTAAGGACACACTCTCTATGCATGCATCATACACACAGCAATACATGTTAGAAGTGTTGAAATGTGTGAGAAACTTGACATTGAAGAGAACTGGGAGGTTCCATGTAACTAAGAATTGAACTGCTTTCCCAGGGCATGGGACAACCAACACACTCACATTGAAGACAGCTGCTGTGATCAAGAACTTGAAAAAGGCGTGTGTTAAACTGCCAACTGTACAGCAACTGAACTGCTTTCCCATCACAGGATGAGGTGTGCATGTGCAATGCCTTAATTAGGGATGTCAGGTTAGTTAATTAGCAGTCTCAGACTCAAATCCTGTACCCTAGCTACAAGGGACAAGAACCTTAATGCTTTACACTGACTACCAAACTGCTCAGTCAAGGGTGATTGAAATGTGTTGAAATTAGAAATTTCGTCTTTTATTGGTTCATTTTGTTTCACTGCTTAATGGAAAAAATGGAAAAAACTACAGGGGTGCATTTTCAAGGAATGTGAGTTTCAGTACATTTAAAAGTAATGTGAGTTTCAGTGCATTTTCAAGGAGCTGTGGGTTTCAAGGGAAGAGAAGTTTATTGTTTTCAATATACAACTGTTTTGCTTAGCAAATGTTCATCAATATTTGTGCTACAGAATTTCAAAGCAGTGTTAGTAGCACAACAGGTAGCATATTTTCCTTTGGTGTAGAAGGCTGAGGGTTTTACTCACCCAATTTGCAGATGGATTGCTGATACCGCAGCACACTTTAAGGAGTGGGGGGGATTTTACACATTTAAATGGGTCATCCTTTGGATGATATGTTGGATTGAGGCCCCATCTGTCTGTATTAATGGTATCTGGTGTGAGATCTTTTACATCCACACATGAGCTATTAAACAGAGTAGGGGAAAGATCCCTAATTCTGTGGCCAAATTTCCCCCAGTAGTATAAATACCACCAAAGATCTCCCTTGAAAATATATCACTAGCATAGTGGGACTAAACTGGTCAACAAAGAATATTTATTTATTATTTATTTATCTGACATTTGTTGAACAGGTTAGTCTGACTGTGCCAAAGACTTTTTTCAGCAGAGGCCCAGGGAGAAAAGCTCCACAAGTATTGCAAACAAAAAGAGTAATTAATACAAAGATACAGTAAGATATAAAAAGCATATCATAAAGAAAACATTCATTATTTGCGCATCAGATAATTATATACAAACCTATACCACTAAATCAAGCAGTGCAATCTCTATAGCTGTGGGTGAAGTACATGTATGAGAAGTATCCTTACAGGAATAACAATGGTTGCTATGTCTTTTACTTAAATAGAACTCAGAGAGACATAGGGAGGGTGGCCTAATGGTTAAGGTGTTTGCCTTACAAACACAAGGGAACCTATATGTTGTACGTTTTGTTAGCTGAGTAGTAGGGTAAAGTAGAAGTACAGTCGTAGAGTAGATATGAGAACAAGTAAGGGAGACAGGTGATAGACAGGGTGAGAGTTGTAGGTGGAACAGTCCTGGAGGGTAGTTACAGTGACAGATCCAAGTACTGTTGAGAATGCTTTTGATAGCAGTCTTGATTTTTTGTGGATGATTAGTAGGTTCATAAGTTCATAGGTAGGTACTAGGCTATTGGCCCTAGGTACCCTGGCTTTTGCCAACCAAAAAAAATATTTTCCTGTGCCCCTGTCAAGCAGAGCCACAGAAGTCATCCCTGGGGTGAATTTCCTATCTCCCATCCAATCATCAAGATTTTTCTTGAAGAGTGCTAATGAGGAACTTTGTTTGATATAGATAGGCAGTTTGTTCCAGAGTATGGGAATTCTCTCGGACAGGACTCTATCCCTCCCGCATGTTCTGTTTATTGTGGTGACAAGGTTTAGGTCCCTAGATCGTGTAGCTCAGAGGGATTGGGATTTCTTTACATGGAGCATGTCCAACAGCTCTGGGTTTGCCATAGTTTTGTATGTTAGGCAGAGATTGCCTCTGAGTAGGCGATATGTGACAGAGTAAAGCTGGAGTATTTTGAGATGGTCTGCAGAGGGCATCTGCTTGAGGCCAGTAATCCTCTTTGAGGTATTTCTGTGGTCTTTCCTCTTGTTGTAGATGTCTTGTGAGGTACATACCAAAAAGGGTGTTGTACTCTATAATGGGTCTAATGAGTGATGAGAAACCTTTTGTGATGAGGTGTGCCACGTAGAAGGATTTCCTGACTACTGTGGCAATGTGATTATCAAAGGAGAGACTACTGTCCACCTGTGTCCCAAGGTCTCTTATCACACTTTCAGTGTTAGGTAGACTACTGCCTATGTGGTAGTTCATGGGTACAGAGTTTTTACCAAAAGGGATGACAATGCACTTCTTGGCATTGAGTTTGAGGCCATGGCTTTGACACCAGGCATCTGTCTCAGTGAAGCCCTTTTGTAGGATGTCCACATCATTAGGAGTTTTGATTATGGCTCCTAGTTTGCAGTCATCTGCGAACTTTGTTAGCCAAAGACCTTCTGTGTTAGCCTGCACTTCAGAGAAGTAGATACCAAACAGGAGAGGACCTAGGACTGAACCCTGTGATACTCCACTTGATACTGGTCTATTATTGGATTTAGAGTTTGTTACTTTCACAGTGTGGGTTCTGTCAGTGAGCCAGTTGGCAATCCATCTTGTGACATAGGGATTTATACCTAGTTTAGTAAGTTTGTCTATAATTCCAGAGTAGGGGATGGTGCTGAAAGCCTTGGCAAGATTTAGATAGGCTGTTTGAACCACCTTACCCTCATCTACGGCTTTGGTGACCTCTTCAAATAAGTCTATCAGGTTTAGGAGACATGATCTGCCTTTTACAAGCCCGAACTGGGTAGGGTCCAGAGTTTGGAGATTACCAATGTCATTGTTTATAAGTTCCATGATGATACGCTACATAGCCTTGCAGACCAGGCTCGTCAGGCTAATGGGGTGGTAGTTCCCGGGGTCCATGGTGGCTCCCTCTTTGTGGAGTGGGGTAACCGTTGCTGTGCACCATTCAGTGGGTACAAAGCCTGAGGTGAGGCTATGATTGAGCATGGTACTTAGGTGGGGTGTCAGTACGTTCTGTAGTTCATGTAGAACGCAGCCTGAGATGTTGTCAGGTCCTTTGGATGCTGTGTTCTTGGCTTTGGAAAGTGTGTTTTTCACCTGTGCAGCCGTGATTACAGATACTTTGCATTCTTCTGGTATAGAGATGGGCCCTTTAGGAGATGAGAAACGGGTAAAGTTAGCACTGAACCTATCTGCCAGGATGTTGGCAATATCAGTTGGTTCTGTATATTTAGTGCCATCATGCTGTAACTCAGTGCAGATCTGAGTGTTGCCATTGAGATTCTTGACATAGCTATAGAATGCTTTGTGGTTGTCTTTAGAATAAGTGGCGATTTTGTTTTCATAACTAGCTTTGGAGGATTTTATGAGGGATCTCAGCTTCTTACTGAGGCTGACCACAGATTTCCTCCAATCATGGGATTTTACTCTTGTTTGCAACAGTTTCTTTCTTCTGTTGTAGAGTTTGTTTATGGCAGGGGACTACCAGATTGGCTCCCTTTTTTTGGAGGATTGCATCTTGGTTCTGTTAGGGATTGCACATACACGCACTCATGTAAGTGCTTATAAAGTGCAATTGTACAGGATTCAGCAGTCGTATCTCTATTGTCCATCAGCATGGGTGTCATGAAGTTTGCCACTTCTGTCTTAAGAAGCGTGAAGTTGGCTTTGGAGAAATTTTTTTATGGTGGTTTCCCTAATGGGGGGTGGGGGTGGGATGTGGATGTCTAGGGTGATTTGCTTGTGGTCGGATATGACCAACGAGGAATTGACCTCTGGTGTGGAACACCGGTTGCCCATGTTGATAATGACCAGGTCTAGGATATTGCTGCCCCTGTGGATGTGGATAAGTTGATCAAAGGCATTGGAGTTTATGAATTCCAGAAAACATTCAGCACAAGAGTTGGTACATGAGTAGTTTTTCCAGTTAATGGTGGGGTAGTTGAAATTGCCCATTATTAGGGTGTTAGGTTGTTCCCTAATATTTTCCAGTGTATCAAGAAATGAGGAGTGGGAATCCTGGGGCATGATGGGGGATCTGTAGCAAGCTACAATTTGAATTGCGGTCTTGCCCAGAGTTAGTTGCACTTGAATAATCTCAGATGCATTATGCTGAGCAACTAGCCTGGAGGTGTGGATATCCTTAATGAACATGGACACGCCTCCCCTTTAGTGCTTCGGTCCAGGTTAGATGGCCGAAAAGTGTGGCATGAATTATAGCCTGGTAATGCAGGGGTGCTCTCTGGAGCCTTGAACCAGATCTCTGTCACTGCACAGATGTCGATGTTCTCCATTTTAAGGAGTGCCTCTAGTGAGTGCATTTTGAGGTTTAGACTTCTAGCATTAAGTAGCATTGCCCTCAGATTTTGCTTGCTTGTTCCTGTCACGGTGGTGAATTTGTCATTTGAATCTTGCCGAAAAAAGGCACTATAGGGGTGGCAAGAGCCTTAGCCAGTATCCGGAATCCCAAGGGCAACAGGTGCAGGCCATTTCTGGCAAAGCATTGTGGTTTGTAGATCATGTCATCCCAGGCAGACAGATCTGGATCCTCTTAGAATGGCACCCGAAGCTTAGCCACTTGTTGAAGTCAGTCATTTTGTCCTTGTACTGTGGTATAATTCTGGGTGATGGCAGGATGCTACTCAGGGCTAGGGTCATACCTGCCTGGGCTACAAGATTAGAAAGCTAATTAATGTTCCTGATAGGAGTTTTTTCCAAGATTGGGCAGGGGAATAGCTGTATAGGATTTGCCCTATTTTACTTTTGGGTTTGTAGATCTAGAGAAGGTTTTGGTCGGAGATTTGAAGAGACTTTGGAGGGATATAGAGAGAGACAAGAGAGACAATGTCAGGACAGGAGGAGGGCTGCTACAGTAGAGAATGCATGATCTGAAGCTGTGAGTGGAGCAGTTGGGGGGAAATTCTAACTAGTTTAAGCTTTTAAGGGCAAGACAGTGGTGAGAGTGGTAGGTTAGATCAGTGGCAAATCTTGCAGTTTTGTTGAATGTGGATTCTAATTTTGATAGGAGAGTGGTCTGGAGGTTAGTGAGGATTTGTGAGCCATAGACAAGGCTTGGAAAAAGGTGTGCATGGGATAGGGAAATTTTAGATCTGGTGGATAGAATTTTTTTGTTTCTGTACAAAACTCCAAGTTTTTTTGTGGGTTTTCATGATGTTATTGGAGACATGCAGATCAAATTTGATTTGGTCATCATCAGCTTGGTGTGAGACTCAAAAGGGATAGGTATATTGTTAAGGGAAGAGATAAAGAAGGAAGATTTTAGATGGTTCATAGTTCTGGGAGTGAAGAGCAGAAGTTTATTTTATTTTTTGGGGTGGATTTTTGGATTAGCTGATTCTTGGTGAGCTAGTTTTTAATAGATAAGAAGGATTTTTGTGTGAGAGTATTTAGGTCAGAAAGGGAGCAGGCAATGGTGATGACTGTGGAATTGTCTGCGTATTGCATGAGAGTTGACTGAGGACAGGATGTAAATAATTAGTTGGTAAAAATGTTAAACAGTAATGGGCCAAGGATAGATCCTTGAGGTAAACCCATTGTGATAGGTAGGGCAGTATATGTTGCAGAGAGCCACTTAACCAATTAAAGTCTATCAGAGAGGTAACTAGCAAACCAGGAAATTGTTGAAGAAGATTGATTAGCAAAGGATATTTAAATTAAAAGTTTTAAATGAAATCCATATTTCTGCCTTTATTTCAAAAGTAAAAAGAAAGAAAATAGTATGTATACTGACAATTTTGAGCAGTGTTTTGGTAATTGGGGGAAGAAAGTCAAGTAACGGCTGCAGGGGGGGCTGGCCCATTCACCTGCTTAGGGCCCAATTTTACCAAGAACTGTCTCTGAATGAAAGCACTTATTTTTCACACGTTTAATGCATTTTAACATTGCTTAAAACAATGCATGTGCACCCTGAATGGCAACATCTCACAGAAAATGTCAGAAAAGTAAAAAAATTATTTTTCAAGTATTTCCATTCTTATTGTTTCACAACTTCTGTAAAATGAAGAGAAAGTGTAAAAATGAAAACAATAAACTTACTTCCCCAAGAATTCAGAAACAGATTTGCCACTTGCAATAAAAGCTTCACTAAAAAGGGTCTGGTTAAAGAATGTGGAGATTCCCAGTTCAGAGGCATGTTAACCGTAATTGTATATCTCTGAATCGCTTTTCACTACCATGAATACAAATAAGACTTTTGTGTGATCATTGACAGTGGTTCCATACATTGCATTGGCACAGGCACCCCTTCAATTCACTCTCCCACAATTACACATGGTAAAACAGACAGACAGACACACGCACACACACACACACACACACACACACACACACACACACACACACACACACACACACACACATATTGCATGCATACCCTGTCTCTCTGTCTCTGTTTTGCCTGAATGCCACCAATTTTCCTGCCCTTGTATATCACATATGATTACAGAAAGTCAGTAATGTCAGACATTAGAGTTTCTTACTTCACGAGATTCATGCTTGATGCTTGTGCCAAAGCTGTTATTTTAGTGAATTTAAATAATTAAGTTTATATGGGAATAATTGCAATACATCCCTGATGGTATATCTTTGCCCCTATTAGTTTTGACTTTGCCTAAAGTTCTTCTGCTACAAGGTGGAGAGGTATGTTTAGATGTGCCGTGTTCCTCTCCCTCATAACTCCCAAACTGATGTAGGCCTTGAGTACTGGCTGAAATCTTCATTATAGTATAAAAAAATAATTGCTACACTAGTTAGCAGGTTAAGGCTAGTGTCTTTTTGTTTCAAAGGTGCAGGGTTTGAATCCTTTCACCCCCATTTGTAATTTAACATTTTTAAGTTTTAATTATTATGCTATATTCTCTCTGGTGTCTAGTGGTTCTAGAGATGACTAATATCCTCAGTGGGAAGGTTCAGGGTTTGAATCTATTTAAGTCATGCTATTTCAAATATTCCTGCTGTCTAGTGTTCTCTCCAAACAAAACATCTTACTTTTTGTAATAACTGCCTTTAAGACACACTGTGAACACTATCACTGGTGTCTAGTGCCCACCCACTCCTGTACCATTAAAGCAATGTTTATAGTTATCCCTTGTGCCTAGTGTCTCCTGACCCTGTGCTGTTAAGTTATGTTGTATATAATTGTCACTGTTATCTACTGTCCCCCCAATCCTCTGGCATTAAGGCACAATTTGTATTGTTATCCCCAGTGCTGTGTCTTGTCTCAAGCCTTTGTTCTTAACACATGATGTATATAGTTATCACTGGTACCTTTTCTACCCTCTTCACAACCCTGTGCCATTATGACACAATGTTAAGAGCTATCCTTGGTGGTTTGTGTTCCCCTCAACCCATGTCTTTGTTAAGTGCCATTAAGGCACAAAGTTGAGCATTATCCCTGGTGGCTAATCATTTTCCAGACCCACTTGTAGATGCTATTAAGGTTAAGGCATGAAATGAAGGATTTCTCCCATGTGACTAGTGTTTCCTCCTAATGTTGTAAGATTTGCTCATTAGTCTAGGGGAGTGTGCAGATATGACAGCCCCTACCCCCCACCCACATACACACACCTACCTAACTTATGCCACTCATATGCACACTCACATACCAGACCGCTAAACTCCCTGACACTTACCTGTACCTTGATGGAGGAACACAAGCTTTTTGCCATATTCATTACCACAACTGGCCAGGAGTGACCATGCTAATTTATGCAGCTGAGTAATTTTCTGATTCTCTGCATAAATGTCTTATTACAGACAGTTTCAAGGGAGAGCACAGGGCCATTTGGCATATGTTTAGCCCCCGGAATGCTTCAATAGCATACAGCATAGCCATATAAATATCCGACTGCAGTGGAGCATGTCCTTGTGTTGCAGCACCATGTCAGGGCTGATACTGAATCGAATATGATTACTGTATACTCCTCAAGGTAACCTTTTTAAATCCATCAATTCCAAATCCTCAATGCTGTGATATTTGCAGACCCTGCTACATTCATACATTCTTCCAGAATCTTGCACCTCCAGAAAGAGTTTAAAAGACTCTTCAAACCCCCCCCACACACACACATACACACACACATGCACACACGTACACACATGTACACGTACACACACACACACACACACACACACACACACACACACACACACACACACACACACACACACACACACACTGTATAGGAAGTTTCAGCTGAAAATAGTATATGTTTGGTGGGACTTCTCTGTTCAAAATAAATAAGTCAGTAAGTAAGTAAACTGAGTAATTATATATAAAGGAATACTGTCAAAGTATACTTCTGCAATGCAGTCACAATATGTATATGATTGCCAAGCTTACGTTATCAGTAACCATTGTAAGAAATATAATTTTCCATGTCAGTTGTTTATGCATTTAACATTTGTCACATTAAAGCAATTTAAGCAAGGCCATGCAATGTTTGTTATAAAAAAAAAAAAAAAGAATTTTCCATTTCCATGCCACTACATGATATACAGCTATAAAGAAAATTGCATAGCTATGAAGATCATATATTCTGATTTTAATCTAGTACTTTGAATAAAGGATAAGCCTTTGTATGGATTTCAGAAAATGAGACTTATCGCTCTTGCTAATGGGAATTACAACATACAGATCTGTCACATGCTATAAAAAAGATAGTTATTTGAAAAGAAATGTTGTCTGTATTAGTGGGTAGAGAAAATGGTTGTGCTAAATCTATACCACAGAGGCAGCCATGATAGGTTTTAGGGTATTCTCATTAATGGTGCAAATGTATCTGATGGTTTTACTAAGAGGAATGGAATAAGGAAAAATAACAACTTTTTATTATATCATACAGACCAATGCATTTTCTAAAATCAAACTGCTCATTATTGCTAAAATAAAATTTAACAGAGAGAACTGAAATCTAGGAATCTTAGCAAGATGTGCTTTATGGATGTTACAGAAAATTGATTTTAATGAATCAATTCTTTTCATACCTTTTATGACTCCACCTTTTACTAACAATACAGGAGAAGTTTAATGATATAAGCCTCTAGTTTTCTTTGTGTTGTAGACAGGAATGCAGTTGCCCCAACCCTAAATGCATAATATGAGTCTCTAAGTTGTTTGCCTTTTCGGCTTTTTCCTGGTTAGGGGTCGCCACAGCGGAACTCTGGTCCGCTAATGATTGGCAGTAGATTTTTTTATGGTGCAGAGTTGCCAGCCCGACGCCCAACCTTCAGCGAAGGCACACCCATTCAAGTATGTATTTTGGAGGACACTCAACCACGGGGAAGACATGCAGACTCTCTCAGTAAATTACTTAAAATCATGAGCACTCTGTTTACCTTTGCACATAGCAGCATACATGGTATTCCTGTCCATAGCAAGAGTTCAGGCTCATAATGATGACTTAAGCCCCCCCCCCCCTACACACACACACACACACACACACTGCTGTATGCGAACAGCCCTTCAGGTAATGTCAATGTATCCATGATGCAATATATAATGCATTGCATGTACATGATTTTGTTTAGGTTTTTAGGTGCCCCTTCCAAAAATGATGGATGTCACAATAAGAGAGCAACACAAAGGGTTACTCTTGCTTCTTCAGAATTCTTCAATTAACTAATCTGTTTTTAATAACTTAATGCAATGAAAATATTTTACATTAGTATAATTCAAACTGTAGCAAGGTGAAGCAGGAGGAATTGCTGGACTTGTATTATGAATAGTTTCTTCCTGTTTTGACAGGCTTTTTAAATATAGGGAAGCCCTTTGTCTTGAGGTGTTTCATGAATCCTAACATGACTGAAGAATGGTTTATTTTTAATGTAAATGCAGTTGAAGAGAAAAATGTACTTTCAAGTGTGTGACTAAACATGTTTATTGACAGATAATTATTTTTCTTCTGATTCTGACAATTGAAAACTACTGCTAAGTCTCATTTATGACTTCTGCAGTGGCAAGGCTGATAAGGCAGCATGGAGAAGAATGCCTTAATCACTTGAACTCTGCTACATTCACTTCAGCTAGTAGAGCAAGTGCTGCTGCTGGCAGGATGATAAGGCAGGCATGAAGGGACGCCATTAGCTTCTTCTTAAACTACTCAGGAAAGAAAGGAAGATGTTAAGCTGCACATTTATTCTGTTTATAAGATTGGCTGAGTTTTAAACATGACAACATGAATTATTTTTTCCCATAAATTGGAATGTGTCTCTACATACTTTTGTTTCATTTGTGGAGGGAACAGCTATATTTTTCTGTCAATGTGTTTTCTTAAATGTGTAATAGCTTTTTTTTAATAAAGTAGAATGGTGAGGAAATTCTGTAGTACAGCGAGGATGATGAGCTGGAATAACGTTTTAAGTCTTCATTAAAATGTCTATATCTCTTTCTTAAGCAAAAATAAATAAATAAATATGTAATTATTTTATTTATTTATTTATATTAATTAGGTATGGGTATCAAAAGGGCAAGTAACTGTATATCATGGATGTTAGGCCCTTATCATGTTTTGCAATTATATGATGCCTTCATTAGACAAAATAGAAATTAATTTTAGTGCAGACAAAAAAAAAATAATAAAACAATCAAACAGGAACTAAATATAGAAATAAAGTTCACAGTATTATTGCTTTTTCATTGCAATGAGTATTTAAATCATAGACATAGCTCTCAGTCTCTTAACATTAAAAAATCATAGTGATGGCCTTGACAGATCATAGCAGAGTAAATTAGATTGTTTTGAAATATATAATTTCTGTTGCCAAATTGGTACATATACTTTGTAATGGATTCCAGCATTATCCATTTATGCTCATTGACTTATATATCTTACATCAAGACAGACTCTTCCAAAGGAAACCAACTAGCAAAAAACAAAAAAGGCAGCTGCGAGGCCACAGTAAACACCATTTTATTAAAGTAAAGTAAGTGCTTTTGTTGGTGTTAATCCACCAACTTCTTCAGACAATTAAAAACCACAACCTGTTACACCTTAAATAATATCAGGTCCTGTGGTCAATTAAACAATTAAAAACATTTTTTTTTTAAATTTAAAGATTTACTGTCAGAGGTACATCAATATTAAAACCAGGATAATAGTAACATTTGTATTATTTGGGCTTTACTATGTACTACTATTTAAAATGTGTTATTTAAAAGTACACAGGCAACCCTAAAAATTACAGATGAAAAATTTATTACAATATAACCAAGCCATAGTCCTTGATGTGTGAGTATGTGTATATATTACTGATCAAGCATTTAAACAGTGCAATACACATCAATAACAGAAAAGGTCAGCAAAATGGACATTAGAGCATTACTGGCCAAGGAGGTCCAAAAGACCTGAACTAAAACCTAACTTTTCTAAGAACAAATTGGAATATATTGACCTACTGAACTCCTGTAACATTCGAGTCATGAAACCCGATAAGGGTGGAGGTTTGGTGTTCATGGGCCAGTTTGACTCTTTAGATAGAATGCAATCCCATGTGGTCTCTGATGTATATAAGGTAGTTAGTCTTAATGAGCTTAATACTGCATACAAGAATGTGAATAATGTACTCAGTGACTTATTCCTCGAAAGTAGTATTGATATAGACACTCTACAGTATTTAATCATGTCAGCCCCTATTTTACCCACCCTATTTGGGTCTCCCAAATTGCACAAGGACATCCATAACCCACCTTTTAGATCTATAGTTGATGGGAGAGGGTCGGTCACATATGCATGTGCAAAATTTATTGACCACAAATTGAAACCTTTTGTCAAGTCTGAACCACAAATCTGCCACGATTCATGGAGTTTTCTCAACTGTATCAATAATCTAGAATTTAAAGACGACTTTACCTTTCTTATGGTAGATATAAAAGATCTGTATACAGTTATTCCCCATTTACTGGGCATTGAATGGGTTAGAGAGTTTTTACATCTAAAAGGTATGGAAAGCAGTGATATTAATACCATTGAAATCCTGTTGGAGCTATTGTTAACCAACAACATTTTGTGGTTCAATGGAACAATTTTCCTACAAAAGACGGGAATTGCAATGGGGTCACCATGTGGCAGTAGTTTTGCTAACTGTGTTATGATGTTCTTTCTGGGAGAGGACCTTCTTGTTCAACGATTTATTATACAAGGAAAATGTTGCTTGGTACACAAGGTACCAGTATGATATGTGCTTTATCTGGAAAGGGGATGTATAACTTATTGAAATCTTTATTAACCAGCATTAAAACTTTCACTTCTATCCTGGATTTCACATATCAGATAGGGCTTAAGGACATCAACTATTTGTATGTGCTCTTAAGTAAGGACAGCCTGAATCAGAGATATAGAACCACCATCTACCACAAGCCCACTTATTCTAATGCCTTTTTGCACTTTACCAGTAGCCATCCATTACATCAGAAAAAGGCAATAGTTAAAGGGCAAGCAGTTAGGGCTACTAGAATGATCTCTAGTTATGGTTAATTTACAGATGAATGTATACTTCTTAAATCTATGTTTTTAAAAAGAGGTTACTCACTGGGGTTTCTTAACACCATATTTGAAGAAGTAGATAGGAAGAGACTATCAGGTCACTTTTGTCCTATTGTCAGTAAAGGCTATGAGCAAGAACACACTGGATGGGTAGTTAACAACATAGCGACAAGAGATCACTCAACTGATAATTTAGCCAATAGATTTATTACATTTTTTTGGATACCAGACACATTAGAGATATCCTTATTAAAAATTGGTCCTTTATTTGTGAAGATAATAATCTCACTAAACTGGGACAACTACCTCTTATGACTTTCCAAAGGGGCCCCAACTTAAAATCCCTAGTGGAGAGAAGGTAAGGTTAGTAAATGAGGTATGGGCATGTTGAAATGTGGCAAATGTCCACAATGTAAATTCATTAGAATAACAAATAAGGTCAGTTTAAGGAATAAAGAATACCAAATAAGGGGAAAGTTTAATTGTGAGTCCCAAGGGGTTGTTTACGCAGCAACATGTGTCTCCTGTGAGGCATATTATATTGGGAAAACCGAGAGAAAAATTAAGCAGAGAGTATACGAACACATTTATTGTATTGGGAAGAATATGACTACCAACGCTTTGGCGAAGCACATTATGGAACACCCCAATCACAAACTTGAATTTGTAGTCCTACAACAAGTAGAACACAACATTAGGGGTGGGTCTTGGGAGCTTAAACTGGAGGAATGTGAATTGAAATGGCAAGTGCGTACATCGGCACACATACCCCCAGGGCTTAATGATTGTATTTCCATCAGATGCCTCCTTAAACTTAAAGCCCTCGGTAGATAAAGCAACTTTAAATATGGTTACTACAGGTTACTTCCATCTAGTTCTTATGGTATGATTTTAGTTCATTTACCATTTTTGAACTTAACCAATCTATTTCTTTTTCATTATTTGTTTAAACACACATCTCTAATATTAAAATAAATGTGATTTGGGGCGGTGTTAAAAATTAGAGTCCGTTATTGATGTGTATTGCACTGTTTAAATACTTGATCAGTAATATATACACATAATCACACATCAAGAACTATGGCTTGGTTATATTGTAATTAGTTTCTCATCTGTAATTTTTTTAGGGTTGCCTGTGTACTTTTAAATAACAAATTTTAAATAGTAGTACATAGTAAAGCCCAAATAATACAAATGTTACTATTATCCTGGTTTTAATGTTGATGTACCTCTGACAGTATATCTTTAAATTAAAAAAAAAATGTTTTTAATTCTTTAATTGACCACGGGACCTAATATTATTTAAGTTGCAACAGGTTGTGGTTTTTAATTGTCTGAAGAAGTTGGTGGATTAACACTGACAAAAGCGCTTACTTTACTTTAATAAAACGGTGTTTACTGTGGCCTCGCAGCTGCCTTTTTTTTTTTTTTTTTTTATATATCTTACATGTTTTGATGTCAGTAATCTGGTTAACAAAATAAAATAAATAAATAAAGTTAAATGAGCACTTTCTTATATTTTGGAATAGAACGTATTTAGATACCACACTCTATATAATCAATAATAAGAAATCTTTGTACAGTCTTACTTCAGTTACTTAATAATGTATACACCATTGAAAGGTTTATCTTTATGAGGAACATCAAAAGAAAGTCAATAAATTATAGAGGAGTACATTAAAAAAATCTGTTCTCAAAAATCATTAAGCGCACTGTCTAAATCTTATCAGTTGACAGGTTTGGTCACATAGCCTTTTGAAATGCGTCAGTTATACACATTCAATAGAAAAAAACAAAAAATAAATAAATAAAATTGCTAGAACTTCACTGTTAGTCTAGCTCATGGTTCAAAACAAGGAAGTAATAGTGGATCATGTAACAACTGCCTTACTTGTGTTTTAACATAACATGCATTAAGTATTACAGACAAAAATAAATACTCCTGTTTTTTTAGCTAGATGAGACCTCACAGCCTCTTAGAGCAAACACAGGATGCAGACTTTCTAAATGATGACTGAAGTTCCACATTTGGGACCCTAAAACTATTCCTTTCTTTCCACTATCCCATGACTTTCTTGAAAAGTCACTTCTTCCAATTCACTGCAAGAATCTAAACAAAAAAAAAAACTCAGAATAATGACCTGAAATTATTAAAGCTAATGAACTATTAAATTTAAACTAAACTTAGCCTAAACTTTGATAAAGTCTACTTACAGATACCCATCAGACAGGCAGTCATCTCTGAGACAATCTGAAGGTTATGGGCTCGGTCCTCACACTTACGGCATACATTAATATCTTAATACTGAGAGTGCAAATGAAAAAGGAGGGTGCTGTAATCCTAAAATGGTGGTCTTCAGATGAGATGTTAAACTGATAGCTCATATTACTGATCTGACTGCCATTCTGTTGTGTAACTAATGATCCAGCTGAACTGGATGGTGATGAAGAAAAGGGAAGTTCCCCAGTATACTGAATCATAAATAGCAGCTCTGGGCTTTCCCTGAAAATAATGTCATAGGTCTAGTTAGAATTACTCAGTCAACAACATAACACAAATAAATTAATTACATCCTGCAACAGTTTCACACAATCAGGCAAGATATTTTTCATAAAATACTTTATGTATTAAAAGCATTGCCTTACACCCCTCCCCTGCCGACATTTCACTAGAAGCTGAATACATGCTTTTCTGTGCTACTCCCTGCACCAGTGGTATCACTTTCTGCAGAGATAAATACTGTTTTAACATTTCTCTGCTGTGCTCCATTTAAAAGGATGCACTTAAACAGTTCCACTTCTTATTAATTATCACATGACTCTTTGTGTTACAGGTGATGTCTAGAATACAGGGAAGATATTATACTTTTACAACATTTTCACTTTTCATTTTACCATCAGCGGTAGCGTTGTTGCCTCACAGCAAGAGGTTCTCCCGTTCGATACTCAGCTTGGGTTGGGAGTGCCTTCTGTGTGGAGTCTGCATGTCCTCCCTGCGGTCGGTGGCCGTTCGAAAGACATGCGTTGAATGGGCGTGCCTTCATTGAAGGTTGGGTGTTGGGCTGGCAACTCGACACCATAAAAACCAACTGCCAATCATTAGCGGACCGGAGTTCCGTTGTGGCGACCCCTAACCGGGAAAAGACAAAAGACAAACAACAACAACATTTTGCCATCATGGTTGATTTTACATTCACTGCAGAATGCCCTTCTCTAAGAGGAAAATTGAATTTTTGCCTCTTGTTTTTAAATGAATATATTGTATTTCTGCATATGTATTGAAGAGGGCTTACTTATTATATGTATTAGTGCAAAATGGTTGTTGAAGCAATTAATAATGAAAGCTTCATCTCCTACAAATGTGATAAATGTATTTCCTTAGGTAATTTGATGTCATATTGCCTCTCTAGGATATGTATGGATTCCACTCATTCTGGGATCATGTTGTGTACCAATGATTATAATGTCATACTTACAACTATTAAAAATATTATACATTCTTTAGTAGTAAAGCATAAGAAAAGCAAGCTAAATTCTGCAATCTGAATATGCTTGGATAAAACTGGAGAAAGTGACAGCTAAACTACCCTAGAGATATCATCCCAAACCTCTTTAATGTACTTAAAGATGAAGTAGTTTAAAGATTGTAACATTACATTCTTTTATGGGAACCAACAAATAAAAATATTAAAAGGGATCTAGTGGAAGGTGAGCAACCAGGTAAAACCCATGCTCCCACAATAAATAAATAAATAGATAAATACATTTCTGATAAGCCTACAGAACAGCCTCACATTTTAGATGATTCTTTTTTAAGCACACTTTTTCTCCTTTAACTTGCAGCAGTAAGTAATCTGCTAAAGTGTGCTATGACCAAGAATATAAACTGAGTAGAACACAGGAGAACTTTCCTTAACCTCCTTTTCCTATTGGTACAGGATAGTATCACCATGGCTGTCACACAACAAATGTTCAAGGTATTGTCTAATATTACCATAGCATTAACATAACTGATTGGTGCAGTGCATTAGCTGTGTGATGTCATCAGAGAGAGGTTTACTCATTTATGTCACATTTTTGGACAGGCACAATGAAAATATCTATTCTGAAGCTGCCTGTGTGCAGCCCTATACCATATATACATCTCTTTCTCTCTCTCTTTATATATATATATATATTTCTATATCTATATCTATATATATATATATATATATATATATATATATATATATATATATATATCACCACTTTCATGGCCAGTCCTTTTCTACCTACAGCATAAGCCTACTGTGTAATGCTCAGGAAATAGTTTAGGTCCTGTAGCACTACATCATCGATGCCTACTACCAGTGTCCAGGGTGCTGCAGCCGACCATGGTTGCACATGCAGAGTGTACTTCTTGAACATACCCATGACACATCCTGTAGGTGACACTCATGGAACACACACAAAATCCTCTGTGCCAGTTGTGGATTGTGACATTGACATTCCTGAGAGAGGGTACCCCTGTGGACATTGACTTCCATAGTCAGCACTTATATCTCTTGAGGATGCCCTGGACATATCACAGACAAGCATGGACAGTGAAGCAACTTCTTCAGGAGCTGTTTCCATACGCAACCACCATCAAACTCACCCCAACCATTTCTGCCCAAGTACACTACAGTGGAGATACCTTTCTCTCTCCCTCCATACATAGTCTTCCAAGCTTACCATACACACCTGGTCAAGGTACAGATGCACACTGGTATCATTAACTCTTGCCAGCCACACAGAACCCATTGCCAGCCTCTGCCACTGTGCCCCTCCCCACCTGTACATATGATGGTTGTTATTTCCTGGCCAAATTGCTCTGGTACCAGGGTTGTTTGTGTATGTTGCACAGAGTACCCAGTCCATGCATAGTATAGCATAATCTGGTTGTAGTGTTGCATGTGTCATTGTTGCTCTTTGTTTTGTCTAATCTTGCACATAGTTTTGAGGCAGACACTACCTCTTAACCAGTGCCATGGAGTACAGTATCCATCTTCACCTCCCTTGGTCATCCCCTGCAGCTAGGTCCTCCATAATCTCTCCAGAAGACACCTCCTCTGCTGCTGACTCCTGCACATCCTCTCCCCTGATGTCAGTACCTTACTGCACCCATTTACATGCCCCCATGTTGTCTAACATTACATACATTTAGTTATTTATTTAACATTTGTTTACCATGAATGTCTGACTCGACACAGCAGAGGCCCGGGGAGAAAAGCTCAAATAATATAAAAATCAAACAAGCATTATACCACAAGAAAAATTGCAGAGTACAGGCCATCAATGAAACTACACATTGCAAAACATATATAACCAAAAGAGATGACACATTAACAATTTTTAACAAAATTACCATGCATGGTAAATATCTTGCTGTATTTTTTTAAGCATGCTGTGGGGCACCACCAAAGACATCTAAACAACAGAAGTGGGCCTTTCTGAACTTGGACATGTTTGCAATATTTTTGGTCTAAGATAGCCCAGTGTTGCATTCATTCTCTGACTTGGTTGTGGTTTTGTATTGGTGTTTTGAGCAATGGCATATCTGGCATTGCCCTTAAGGTATCCTTGAGGGAAATCACCTTGCCCAAATCACTGATATAAGTTGTATGTGTGCCAGATGTGGGAATCATGGGCCCTGGGTGGTTGTGCCATATTGTGTATGTTTTATCTTGTGTATTGCTGACCACCTGGAAGTTGAAGGAGGGGTATCCCTTGCAGTTGATATACTATTGTTTCTCTGTCCCAAGTGGAGCCTTGATGGCAATGTAGGTGCAACTGATGGCACCCAGTAACTGAGGAAAACAGACTATTACATAAAGCATTCACATGGTGGTGTTTCTCTTCTCTGTGGTATGTGGAAACAGCATATGCTATTCCACATGCTATGGTATGGCATGTGGTGTAGTATCCCTGAGACAGATGCCTGACATACACCCAGCAGGTCAGTGTAAGATACCTGTAATCAAGATTGCAAATGCTACACATATCTTGATGTCCAAATGAATTGATATTCCATGCACCCCATGAGCCTGTATGTGAGAGTGATACATCTGTACCTGTTCCTGTATGCCATCTCTGTCCACTTGGCAATGCTCCACTATTTCTGTGTCATGGAATGGAAGTAATGTTATGGTCAGATTTTTCTGTAACACAGAGGTAATGATGCAGAACTTTGTAGATACTGGTTATGAGGATGGCTTAGAACATTTACATTTCTGCACTCCTGCTGCTACCCCTAACATTTTAACTTAGTCATTGTGTTTGTCACCATCATTTTATAACATACAGCTACACCAGTGTCCGTGGCGCATATCAGAGTTCTAATGGATTTCTGAATTACTTGTTGCTTGGGTTACCCTTAATTGTATTTGTCATCACCCTCTTTATAATAATGTTGTTCATTTCAATGTCATTATAAGCTTATTTGAATGTTATGCTGGTACCAATATTTTGCTGCCTAGTACGATTGCACTGTCTGTGTCTTAGAATCATCCCTCCCCTGCACACCTGCACACCACAGCTTGTCACACGGTTTTGCTTTTTACATGGCAAAATTTGTTTCTGAATAGCAGAGAATGTGTCATGAAGCCTAGTTGGGAAACAAATCGATTTTGATCTGTGGTCTAGAAATGTAATTCATTATTCTTTTCTATAACTGTTTTCGCTGTGCTTGGTAACTCATTATTAACTTTCATTATGTGATTTCATTCCCCTTTGAAAATCATACTATCCTACCTATTGTGCTAACAATAAGACTGTATATTTTTCTCAAATTTACACCATTTAAAATAAAAAAATAATAGGAAACACTGTTTAATAAGACTAACAACTTCGGGAAACAAACCACTTGGCCACCATGGTTAACTTTGCCCTTTTTTCCACTATAGTGCGATCTCGGAGTTGGTTTATTTAGCTGGGGGGTGTGGGAGGTGCACACCCCACATGGGGGGGGTGTAGGGGCAAAGCCCTCCACTTGGGCGGGTTTGATTTGCTTTGGTTTGTGTTGAAGCGTTGCTAGACAAGTGGTTCATTTCTCAGAGTTATTTTACAGTGATTCAGATATTCTAGTGGTTATGAAGTACAACAAAGTGGGATTTCAGTAAGTAGAAGTAAATCCTCTCAGACACACAAGTACAAATTCCAACACACACACAACATATGCACATCACATTCTCCATAGCTGTCCCTGAGTTGTCTGCATGTCCCCGATGTCTCCTTTGGTTGCAGTCCCTTACATTCTGTCCCTAGTGTCTAGTACCCCCCCACCCCAATCCCCATACTGGTTTAAATGCCATTTGGGCACATGAATAGTAATCCCTGTTATCTAGTGCTCACCCCACCCCAGATCCCAGTACTGGTTTAAGTGCCATTAGGGCACATAGTAATCCCTAGTGCCAAGTTTTCTCCCCACCCACCAATCCCGCTACTGGTTTAAGTGCTGTTACGGCATCTGAGTAGTATTCCCTGGTATCTAGTGTTTCCACAACCCCCTGATCCTTATAATAATTTGTGTCATTAAAGCATGTATCTTATATATATATGTATCTATATCTATATCTATATATATATATATATATATATATATATATATATATATATAGTTATAAATATAAATATAGATAGATACATATGTATATGAATAAACCACAAATTATATAACCAATTTGAATGTAATGTCTGATGGCTTGGTGAGTTTGAATGCAATATCTGATGCCTTGGCATGTGGCCTTCAGTGGACCAAAAGTGGACTGCAAGGTGCTTCCACCAATCATTTATAGGAGCATCATTTAACATTATACACATGACTTAATATTTTAAAACCTATCTGCTCACTATCCATCCTTTGCAATCACTGCTAATGGGCCAGAACAATGTGCTTCCACTTAACAGCTTCCTTGAATTCTGTAGAGTAAGAAATACTGACCAGCATGTTACATATAATGAAACTCTGTATACATACTGTATACATCCTGGCAGATAAGTTCAGTGCTAACTTTACCCCCCCTCCACCCCCTAAATGGCCCATATATATATACA
Organism: Protopterus annectens; assembly: GCF_019279795.1. NCBI lineage: Eukaryota > Metazoa > Chordata > Ceratodontiformes > Protopteridae > Protopterus > Protopterus annectens. The sequence continues at coordinate 1,614,476,749 of NC_056725.1, forward strand.
GGAAGAATACAGAGTCCCTGTAATCACAACTACACAGGTAAAAGCTGCACTCTGTAAAGCCAAAAACACAGCATCCATGGGACCGGACAACAACCCAGGCTGCATTTTACACAAACTTCAGAACGAACTGGCTCTCCACCTAAGTACCATGTTCAATAATAGCCTCGCATCAGGCTTTGTGCCCACTGAATGGCGCACAGCAACAGTTATCCCACTCCACAAAGTATCGCCCTATTAGCCTGACGAGCCTGGTCTGCAAGGCCATGGAATGTATCATCATGGAACTCATAGGCAAAGACATTGGTAACCTCCAAACTCTGGATCCCACCTTGTTCAGGTTTGTGACAGGCAGATCATGCCTCCTGAACCTGATTGACTTCTTCGAGGCAGTCACCAAAGCCATAGATGAGGGTAAGGTGGTTCACACAGCCTATCTTGACCTCGCCACGGCTTTCAACACCATCCCCCATTCTGGAATTATAGCTAAACTCACTAAACTAGGTATAAATCCCTACGTCACAAGATGGGTTGCCAGCTGGCTCACTGACAGAACTCACACTGTAAAAGTTGCAGACTCCAAATCTGACCTCAAACCAGTGACAAGTGGAGTACCACAGGGTTCAGTCCTGGGACCTCTCCTGTTTGGTATCTACTTCTCTGAAGTACAGGCTAACACAGAAGGCCTCTGGCTAATGTAGTTCGCAGATGACTGCAAGTTAGGAGCCATAGTCAAGTCCCCAAATGATGTGGACATCCTACAGAAGGGCCTCGCTGAGACAGATGCCTGGTGTCAGAGCCATGGCCTCAAGTTCAATGACAAAAAGTGCAGTGTCATCCCCTTTGGTAAAAACTCTGTACCCATGAACTACCACATAGGCAGCAATCAATGTGTGATAAGAGACCTTGGGACTCAGGTGGACAGTAGTCTCTCCTTTGATAGTCACATCGCCACTGTAGTCAGGAAGTCCTTCTATGTGGCACACCTCCTCATAAAAGGGTTCTCATCCAGGGAAAAAAGAGGTCATTGTTTCCCTCTACTTGACACTCATTAGACCCATTATAGAGTACAAAGCCCCTTTTGGAATGTACCTCACAAGACATCTGCAGCAGCTGGAAAGGCCACAGAAGTTCCTCACAAAGAAGATTACTGGCCTCAAACAAATGCCCTACACTGACCGTCTCAAAAAACTCCAGCTTTACTCTGTAGCATATCACCTACTCTAAGGTGATCTCTTCCTAACATATAAAGCTATGTCAAACCCAGAGCTGTTGGACATGCTACCTAAAAAAAAATGCTAATCCCTCTGAGCTACATGCTCTAGGGGCCTAAACCTTGTCACCACAATAAACAGGACATGCTGGAGGGATAGATTCCTGTCCCAAACACTTCCCATACCCTGGAACAGGCTACCCATCTATGTCAAGCAAAGTTCTTCATTAGCACTCTTCAAGAAAAATCTTGATGAGTGGATGGGGGATCACTTCTGTGTCTCTGCTCGACAGTGACACAGGAAAATAAAGTACCTACCTATGAACCTATGAACCTATAAGCAAGGAAAACAGTCACACAATTGGTGGAAGATACTACAGCTCAGTTTCATACAGGCACTAGAGCTGGAACTGAAACAGGTCAGGATATTTGTGTAGGAGCAGGTAATCACTGCAGAAGATGCCAGCATTAGCTATTAGTTATTAGGTGCTGACCTATTCTCAACCATAAGTCACTATTTTCTGGCAATATTTTAATGGCTCCTGGCTGACAGGCACTCATAGTATCTGAAAACATTTAAATATAATTATTAAGTTTCCCACATTTGCCCTCTCCCTTCAAGCATTTTATATTGCATTTTACTTACAAAAACATGGTATTTAAATTGCATGTGCAATACATGAAAGAATACATCTAATTATACTTAGTGGAAGTCATGCTGCATGTGTAAAATGTACAGGTGACTACATGATAGGTGTCGACATGTTATAAGCTATATCAGCTTCCTATATATGCAAGTACAAACTAACAAATCAGAATGCAAGCAGATGCATAACATGTCTAGCAGCGGAGATGTGTATTGGCACAGGGATGTGTAGTAAAATTATTGTAAATGTTTATATTTGTAATGCATAACAGCACTCTGCAGAGCAACAGCTCTTGCGTGCATGATGCAACAGCTGTTGAGTGCATTTTATGATTCTCACTGTGTTATCTAGTGTGCTGAACATGTTTTCCTACAGCATTATCACTGGCCTGTAATAAAGAACTGTTGCATTCACTGCCATGAACACTATATTAGCATCAAATGTAAACCATTGCAGTACTGATGTTTGCACATATAGTATATATACACAAGTGTATACCTTTGGAAGCTGCCTATTGGTTTGTATATATATATATATATATATATATATATATATATATATATATATATGTGTGTGTGTGTGTGTGTGTGTGTGTGTGCTGATATTAATACCTTTGTTGGATGCAGGTGCAGTCTGAATAAGGCAAAAAATGTGCTGGATACCTGGTTTCAAGATGCATACAGCAGGTTGTGATCCTGTTTGGCCTTCATTCTAAAGTGTTAAGGATGACATAAATGTTGATGTCACCCAAATGAGGTCACCATGCATCATCTGCTGATGATATGCACTATTTTCACTAGAGCAAGGTCAGTAGTGTCTTTGAATGGGCAACCACAACACTGTTCAACAAACAGTGATAATGGGCAGTGCTACACTCACCCACAAATTAGTGTAATGACATCTGTATTACTATGGACACTTCTTATTTCTGTTTGGTCATTCATTAAAGTAGTCATGTCAGTGCACACAGGACTTGTCAGTGCATGTATGTGAACATTGTGAGACAGTCTATTCGACATACATCATTGAAGTTTGTACATCTCACAGGGGCTAAAACGCCATGTGAGTGCCATACTGGTGGAGTCAATGGCTGCCACTGCAGAGTTACATGCTTCATTATAATCAAGGTAAGTACAGGATGATAGTGATTCTTTTAATGATATTGTGGGGTAGCATCAGCTGTCATGTGATGTTCTTCTATATGCTACTGACAGTTCTAGCCTAACACCTAACAGATGACAGAAGGCATGTTATGTGTGTGAGTTTGAATTTGAAGGAGCAAGGTAGATAATACAGAACCACCCATAGTGGTGGTGGGGTGGTCACATCAACAATAGCCATGCAGGTTTTAGCTCTATGGATTTTCATCTTTTGGCATCTGATTTGTGGTGGATAATGACATCTGTACAGAAATGTCACTGTGTACCACACCTTATGTTCCCACATCACAGTAGGCACATATCATTGTGATCAGTACTACTATTAGTATGAACAAATTAAGTCCCCCCAGGTGACCTGAGTTTGATTGGTGGCTAAGGTGTCTGATGGAATTGGTAGGCTGGATGGTCATGTCCTTTGATAATCACATTGCCACAGTAGTCAGGAAATCCTGCATCCAGGAAAAGAGGTCATTGTTCCTCTAGTCATCACTCATTAGACCCATTATAGAGTACAATGCCACAAGACATCTACAACAACTGGAAAGGCCACAGAAATACCTCACAAAGAGGATTACTGGCCTCAAACAGATGCCCTATGCAGACCATCTAAAACTGCAGTTTGCTATGTCAAACCCAGAGCTTTTAGACATGCTCCACTTAAAGAAATCCCAATCCCTATGAGCTACATGCTCTAGGGACCTAAACCTTGTCACCACAATAAACAGAACATGCTGGAGGGATAGATTCCTTTCCCAGAGACTTCCCATACTCTGGAACAAACTACCGAGCTATATCAAACAAAGCTCCTCATTAGCACTCTTCAAGAAAAATTTTGAGGATTGGATGGGAGATAGGAAATTCACCCCGGGGATCACTTCTGTGTATCTGCTCGAAAGTGGCACAGGAAAATAATTTTATTATATAGGCCCTAGTACCTATGAACCTATGAACCTATGTCTATCCTTGGGGGAACAGCTCATGTCAACTTAGGTAGATCATTTGAATACCAGTAGAGGGTATGGCTCAGAATGATCATCATGCTTTCTGTAGGTCCCACAGTGGGCATCCTCAGAGACTATGGCTCATTGTCTGCCAAACCTAATAGCATTTTGTTGGAAAGTCAGAGGGATAGAGCCATGAGAAGTCCTGGCATATGCAGAAAATGTTGCTGCATCCACACACTCTGCCCCCCCCCCAAACTAGGATGCTAATTTTTCCCTTCCCATTACCAATATATTTGCAGTCCCTTATGTTTGTTTCCAAGTGATATATCCTTACTTTTTGCCCCCAGATCTTTTTCTTGCCCTCTACTTCTCCCTCATCTTCCTTTTACATATCTTAAAACAATCTTTCTCACTTCTTAATACTAATCCTCCATTTTTTTCATTTTCTCTCCTTCTACCAAGTTCATTTCCAGGTATGTTTCATAACCCTTTAGATACTGCTGCTATTAATTAATGATAGTCTACTTAAATTGTATTTATTCATTCATTACTTGCATGCTTCTGTTGATTAATTTTATACCTCTGTTTACTATGTTCTTTATGTAATATTTTTTCTAGAGCTTTTCTCCTCGGAAAAAAAATTATAACTAATTAGACGATGCTGCTATTAATTAATGATACTCTGTTTACATTTTGTAAATTTGTTGATTACTTGTTTACCTCTGTTTACAATGTTCTTTATGTAATATTTTTATTGGAGCTTTTATCCCTAAAAAAAGTTTCATAGCCCATTACTTAATGCTACTATTACTTAATGATACACTGCTTACATTTTGCGTATTTGTTGTTTACTTGTATACCTCTGTTTACTATGTTCTTTATGTAATGCTGAATTTTTTTTTTTGGAGTGTTTCTCTCTGGGCCTCCACTGAAAGGACTAGCTTTCTGACTAGTGGGACTATTCTGATAAACAAATGCATTAAATAAATAAATAAATAAATACATATTTTTATATAGTGTCATATTTTGTTTTTTGTATCAAAAGTTGTATTTTTATCTATTGTCAATTTTTTGCTTCTGTAAAGATGTTGTTATATTGTTCAACTATTTGTTTTTCTGTACTGAATGTGGAGCTTTTCTCCCTGGGTCCCCACTGTAAATGGACATGTGTCCAGTTGGACTATCCCAGAAAACAAATGTAAAATAAATAAATAAAAAAATAAAAAATAAATAAATAGTACTGTACTTATGCTGCTCTCCATTTTTCCTTTCCTCTCCACCACCATCCCCAAAACCAGGGGCAGAAATGTGACTGGAGGGACAGAGCATTAGGAGGAGAACCTGGCGGCTAATACTCAAGCTAGGACATGAAAATAAAATATTGTCACAGGTGATGATCAATTACTGGGCTGCAGTACCAACTCAATGGACTGTACAGCCATAGTAGTGCAGGACATTCACTATATAGTTTACAGACTGCTTTGTGATGTCAATAAGCTGTCTAGGAAGAGGAGTTTTTATATAGTAGAAACAGAACTACAAACTGACCTTGTCCAGTAGTTATAGAGAAGCAAAGGAAACCTATTTCAACTTATTTTAGGAGGTCATGCTGCTCAGAGCTGGTGCATCAGTAGCCAGAGTTGTATGTCTTGCAGTGTACTGCTCATACTCCAGTGTTATATGGGTCAGTCCATAGTGCCAGCCTAGTTACGTGCTTTTACCCCAACTCCACAGCTGTTCATGGGCTGTTGGCATGGCATTACCATTTAAACTGCTAGTTGTTGCTGGGGATTTTAATGCTGCAGAGCATTTATTGAGTGAAAGGACATGTATCATTTCTGCTGGACACCCATATTTTGCTGTTGTTGTCAAGGATTACTTGCTGATATGATGACCATTTGACATCTCTCACCATTTCCTACAGGTTGCTACAGTACTGGTGTTGCTATTGTTATTATTATTTGTGGTGTTATGTTGTGCAACATACAGCAGGCAACAAGGTTGCAGAATGCCTTGCTGCAGGTTTATTGCAGTACATGGATAAATTTAACAAGATACCAGAAGAGCACCTTCTAATGTACAAACATCTACTTTAATGATGTTGTGGATTCAGTAATCGCTTTCATATTATAGTTCCATGTTATATTATTATAGTTGCATTATACTGATATCAGAAGACCTGGCTACTTGGACACAACAGATATCCTGAAATACACAAATCAACCAAAAGATGGATGGAGTTCTGCAACACTTTCAAATGCTTAATGCATGACTGATTAATTTCATACATCACATTTTCATCCTGTGTGACCACATGACTTGCCTGTTGGTGGCATGGAGCCTGTACCCACTGACACAAGCATGGGTGTCATCATAACCTGCTGCTTATATCACAATGCGCATTGTGTCTGTTAAAACACTGTAATATCCCGCAGTGTTATACGTCTTCTTTGGAACTGTGGTTTGGGCATATGTAGGTACATGTAGGCATCTGCACTATAAACTGATTTTGGATTTAACTGGCTGTGGACTAGAGTATATCACTGGATATAACCAGTGGCCAATTGAAAGTGCCATTTGCAAGTATGGACTCTGCTGTGTTCACTGTTGTTCATAGGGGTACTGGATGCCCCAGTGCCTGGTTACTACATATCTCTGCAGTTTCACATAGCAGGATAAGACATGTACATCCACATGTGATAATGATCATTTTGATTTTTCCTATGTATTTAACAGCAGATTATTAATATTCAAAGTGCCTAGTTACATGCCTGGGTACATTGATACTACTAGTGCTCACTATTCTGCAGTAATTATTAGCAATGTAGTAATTATGATGGTGCTGCAATGCCTGCAATCCATCACCACCATTAGCAGTCTACAATACATTGATACCGTTAGTAGTCTGCAATGCATCACCTTCATTAGTACTCTACAATGCATTGACACCATTAATTGTCTGCAAGGCATCACCACCATTAGTAGTCTACAATGCATCTCTGCCATTAGTAGTCTACAATACGTCGCTACCATTTATAATCCGCAATGCATTGCCACTATTTATAGTCTGCAATGCATCACCTCCATTAGTAGTCTACAATGCATCACTATCATTAGTAGTCTGCAATGCAGTGACACCATTAGTAGTCTTTTTGTAAGTGTTGTGTCAGGCTTCTAGTCTTCCACTGAATTCTAACTGATACTTATGCTACATTGTTCATGAGCTGCATTACTGGATCTGTACTGGATCTGTGCTTGGAAGTGACTACTCCTGGATTTCATTAGCATTTTTCATACATGCACTGCACAAATGCATGTCATCTGTGTTGCTACCATACATGCTGCTCTGTGCATTGTACTTATCCTTTGTATGTGTTAATATGTGTGTGTACCAGCCTTCTGCACTGCACACTTAATTTATGTATCTCAAGCTATAAATACAGCAGTGGTATTATGTTTTCTGTACACTTGTCATGCTATGTAAATACATATGAAAACCCTTTACTTTAATTACATTGAAGGTATTTTCCAAACACTAAGACATGTATTAGCACAGCAGAAAAAAAGGAGATCAAGAGGTAAAGACAACTTACATCTGCACTGCAATGGTATACAAACAATGGAAATATGTGGTTATAAACATTTCTTTTTGGTTGTACTACCACTGTTGCAAAGTACAAGTTCATATACAAAAAATACCCATTTTAATCTGTTTTAGGAACTTCTTATTGTATTAAGCAAACTTTATCGAATGGTCAGGAATATATTCTAAGTATGATGTCACACATATTTTTCACATTTTTTTCTCAAGAGTTATCTTAAGTTAAAATATGTCGTCGTATTTCAGTTTTGCTTGTATAAGTACCTTCAAAGCTGAAAACAATGCATTTGAAGTGAAGGAGTTAATGCAGACTAATGAACTAGAGTGTGAAAGGGGACCTTATAAATTAAACATTTTCCATTTTAGTTTGCATGTGGATGGAGCAGAAAAGAACCAAACCTTCAGTCAGTCATTTCTTGCCTGTGAATTGGAAAAATGAGAGTAGACCAGCTTATTGATTTTTCTTAATTTACCTGGAGATTTCTATTATCTGTTACAAGCACCACTCTCCACAGGAAACAAGATGAGAAACAGTGAATGTAGAAAATGCCTGAAGCTGTCAGTGACTAGCAGTCGATGTGCCTACAGTATTATAGATATTTATGACTTTTGCAGCTATCAGCTTTGAAAGAAAAAAATAAAAGATAGCTTTCCTCTAGTGTAAAAGTATAGCAGTGGGATATTACAGGCATGACATTTCTGATACAATTTATTTCTTCCAAGAGTCAGAATAGTGACATTTATACTTTTAACTTGTGGATTGTTCTTTAAAAACTTTGTCAAATATCCCTGCTCCAGGACAGCATTAAAATGAAACTGTGATGGTAGCATAGAATAAAATGAAACTGTGAAGGTAGCATAGAATTCTTTTAGAGTGAAATGACTGTCAAGGTTGAAAACAGGGAAAACACAAGACAAGTCTGCTAGCATCCTTAGTCACATGATCTGCTTATTCTGTACCTAGCTATTGTGGGGTACCAGTATTTATTAATATTCTTATCTGCAAAGAAAGTTAAGTAGGATGAAACATGAATACACACTAATTAACTACATGTCCAGTTTACTGAATGACAAGCAATTGTACTCCTCTTTCACAGTTAATTGGTTTCAATTGATGAAAGGAGGACTATGACAAGAAGAGAAAGAATGAAAAAAAAGCTAGAATACTAAAGAGGCTTTATATCTGTATATTATCAGTACATACCAGAAACTGTCACTATGTAGCAATGAGAGTGCTCATTTCTGGATGGGTTCAAGAAGGAAAATTTCTGGTATAGGCTTAAAGAAACTGCATAAAGAAGGCATAAAATATTATAATGAAAATTCTGTAAATTCATCACTTTATTTCATCCTTTAGTGAAGTGAATATAAAGTACTTTTCTGGTCTATCCAAACAGAAACACATGGGTTTTTAGGTCACATGCATGTGTGTGTGTGTGTGTGTGTGTGTGTGTGTGTGTGTGTGTGTGTGTGTGTGTGTGTGTGTGTGTGTGTGTGTGTGTGTGTGTGTGCGTGTGTGCGTGTGTGTGTGTTTTTGTGTGTTTTGAATGCGGTTTGTTTGTTATGCTGGTGGTATGTTTAGTGAGAGTTGTTATTGATTTATTTTTTATGGAGAGTGATCCGTTTGAGTTAGTACAACCATGGAGTTGGTATTAAGTCTGGGTGTGTGGGGAGTAGTTTACAACTTTTTTGTTTTATTTTTTTCTATTGTGGAACTGGGATTTTCTTTTTTCAATGTTTCTTCTCTTTTTGTAGTCTGCTATTTGGTAAGTTCATGTTTTTTTATATACTACACACATACCTATCTATCATCTATGTATACGTATGTGTGTGCATGTGTGTGTGTGTGTGTGTGTGTGTGTGTGTGTGTGTGTGTGTGTGTGTGTGTGTGTGTGTGTGTGTGTGTGTGTGTGTATTTATAAATGGATATTTATGGATCTACTTCAGAAGCTTGAAGTTTCAAAACTATGAACTTCAAATGGCCGAGACTATGAGATCAAAGTTTGAAACTTCGAAATCGTAATAAAAAAAAAATAAAAACAAAAAATGTTTTTGCATGTTTTCAGGGAGGGGGTGAGTCCCCCTGTACCCTCCACACCCCCTGCTAAATAAATATACCAACTCCAAGATTGCACAACAGTAGGGAAAATGGTAAATTTCCCATTCTACACTGTATGGTGATCTCCATTCAAAACTTTCAAAATCTTGGCCATTTGAAGGCTGACGTTTTGAAACTTTGAGCTTCTAAAGGGGATCCATGTATATATAGACAGATATATGATATAACTATACCTCCTAACCCCCATACAACATGGATTCCATCCTGGCACAGTACCATCACTGCACTTCTTTCCTTCCTTGAGTCCATTAACCATGCTCATGACTCCAGCAAAATCATATCAACACTGTTCCTAAATCTTTCCAAAGCCTTAGACACTGTCTCCCACCCTATTCTCCTATCACAACTCTCCTCTCTCAATGTCTCACCTTCCACCATAGCTTGGTTCACCAGATACATCTCCAAAAGACAACAAGCTGTCAAATGGAAACATTTCACCTCTTCCTTTCTATGCACCCCTACTGGGGTACGCCAAGGTTCTGTCCTTGGCCCCCTTCTTTTTAATATATTCATCAACAACTTTCACCACTCCATCTCCAATTCTACACTAATCCAGTATGCAGACAATTCAGCAATCATCTGCTCAGCTGACACCCCTTCTGACTTTCTGCAGATAACCCAGTCAGCTTTCTCAAATACTGAACCCTGGATGCAAAACAACCACCTAGCCATTAATGCCAATAAAACCAAATTAATGATTTTTCCCCATTTAAACACTCCCCCATTGATAAAGACTTCTTCAGGATCATAAGCCAGAATAACACCCCCATTGAAATTGTCCCTCACACCAAACTGCTCGGCGTCATTATTGAGGAACATCTAAAATTCGATATCCACATCCAAACTAACATCAAAAAACCCACCAAAAATTAGGACTTCTATAAAGGAATAACCATTACCTCATCCCCTCCACCAGAAAGACCCCCTCCTCCACATACCTTCTCCCCTCCCTAATGTATGGTTCTCCTTTGTTCTTGAATCTTCAGCTCAGCCTTCAAACTAGATTAGAAACCTGTGAATTAAATATTTAATAATTACACATAGTATTTAGCATTTTCATTTCATATCAAGTGAGACTTCATCAGAATACATTGTTACAAAAGTCAAAAGCATTTAAATAACCTTGTCAATTAAAAGTACAAGTCACATGACAAGAGTAATCAATATTTAAAGATACCATACAAAAATCACTAGTACTGGAAGATACTCTCCCTCTTACATCCTTCCTTCCAACGAAGTTTACTTAGGGAACCCTGTTGGCGAGGCGCCATTTTCAAACTGTCCTAGCCTCCCCATAGATGCTGCCACTGCTGTGCTTGATAGCATGTTAGTGACCATTCATAACCATTATTTAAGGGTTCCCCCCTCCCATCAAATACCTACATAAGTTAAGAAAAATCGCCCAGAAATACTGTGGACCTAGCAAAGAAGTTTGAGAGAACCATAGTCTGAAAGTAGTGGATACCATTCGTAACCATTATTTAAGGGCCCCCCCAACAAATACCTACATCAGTTAAGAAGAATCGCCCAGAAAATACTGTGGCCCCAGAAAAGAAGTTTGAGAGAAACATAGCCTGAAAGTAGTGAATACCATTTATAACCATTATTAAGGGATTCCCCCTCCCATCAAATACCCACATCAGTTAAGAAGAATCACTCAGAAAATACTGTGGCCCCAGCAAAGAAGTTTGAGAGAACCATAGCCTGAAAGTAGTGAATACCATTCATAACCATTATTTAAGGGTTCCTCCCTCCCATCAAATACCTACATCAGTTAAGAAGAATCGCCCAGAAAATACTGTGGACCCAGCAAAGAAGTTTGAGAGAACCATAGCCTGAAAGTAGTGAACGTATGTTAACTTTCTTGGTTTAGTGTACTTTACATAGTGTACTCCCTTAAGGACAGCTGACTGACTTTAGTGTGGTCAAACACTGCATCACAGATTAGCGGCAGGCATCACCCTACCCATATATTTGTTACCTTCTTAGTTATACTGCACTCCTTTTCCTCTATAATCTAGAGTGCACCTTTGCCTCTTCCTACCCATCCTGCCAACACTCCAGCTCCCTAAATTACACAACATATCTCTGATATACTGACTATTTTGTTTGAAATTAGTCTAAGGTTACTTAACTACCACATAACTACCTTCCACCCATATAGGATACATATTGCAGTAACAGGCTCTCTTTCACATAACACTGATAGTCTCCCAAACTCTCCAATGTCTTGGACTACTGGCTCTAGGTCCTAATCTCTCCCCTTCCATTTGCAACACTCTTGTACCTCCTGTCCATCTCTCCTGTCCCCTCCCCCTTACATCCTTCCTTCCAAGGAAGTCCATCTCTCCTGTCTTCTCCCTCTTACATCCTTCCTGTCAAGGTAATTTACTTAGGGTATCCTGTTGGTGAGGTGCCATTTTCAAACTGTCCTAGCCACCCCATAGTTGCTACCGCTGCTGTGCTTGCTAGCATGTTATTGGTAAGGAATTTGTACTGTTATTTTTTATTTCTGTATTTGCAGTAGTATCTGCTGAAGTAAATTCATGTTTAAGGAACTGTAGAATATTTTTTAGATTTAACTCTGCTTCGTGAATTAACCCACAGGCATATGGAAACCACGAGTGTAGCTATACATCGTAGAGGTTTTAAATAACTATGTCACGGCTGTAAATTGTGTCTGCATTGCCTTATCTTTTAGAAACAGTAAATGCAAGTGTACACTAGCTCCTATATTTAGCTTGTTAGCATTGCATGCTGTATGCTGCATGTTAAATAGTTGAATTAGCCTGATTATTGCCTTATCTTTTAGAAACAGTTTATTTTGTTTAGCAGCATTGTGTGCTGTATGTTAAATACTTTAACTAGCCTGATTATTGCCTTATCTTTTAGAAACAGTACAGGCAAGTGTATACTAGTTCCTTTAATTAGTTAACAGCATTCCATTCTGTATGCTGGCTGTTACATACTTGAATTGGACTGATTACTGGCCTGCATACCATCCAAGTGCATTGCCTTATATTTAGGAACAGTAAAGGCAAACACACAACAGCTCCTTTAATTAGTTAAACAGCCTCACATGCTGTATGCTGTCTGTTATTGAATTAGCCTGATTATTTCTGGATACCGGCTTACTTAACATCCAAGTGTATACATAATAGCCGCACTAGTATATCTATCTGTCAGTATTGCCAGCCGTTAAAGTGGTAATTCACTGGCTGCTTAAAATGCTTAATGGTTACAGCAAAGGCTGTCTATAATATAGCATAGTGACTCCCACTTGCATTGGATATAGCTTATTAATGCTACGATTAGTTAGAACATTGATGAATACATCCTGTACTTATTAGATAAAACTTGATAGTTACATCCTTGTAACCCACTTTTTGTGTGGACTTCATTTGGCTTGGTTTACTGGTCTAAATAACTGCAAATTAAGATTCTGCTTGACCTGCAGGGGTAAACAGAGTTGGAGACATAGTCAGCCTTCTCTCATTGTACTGAGACATTTAAATGTACTCTCAGATACCATAGCTCCACTTGGCTTACTGTTTCATGGATATTTCTACATGTTTGGGACCTTGCAGTTTCTAAATTGGCCTTGCTGTTTGATGACTGCACTGTTTAAGTAAGATAAATGAACACCTCCTGAACTGTTTTTTTGCTGTTTATAAGGTAAAGCTGCTTAAATATAACACCTGAATGACCAACTTGCTGTGCTAGAACCTTGTATACCATGGTAGTAGTGCAAAAATAAAAAGAAAAGGAAAGCAATTTTTGAACAAAAAGCCTGTCCTAGCCTGTTTGCAAACACTCTGTGTACTAACTATCTCTCTCCCTCCTCCAGACCATTCGTAGCCTTTATTTAAGGCCCCTTCCATCAAATACCTACATCAATTAGGAATTGCCCATAAAATACTGTGGACCCAACTAGAAGTTTAAGAGAACCATAGACTGAAAGTAGTGAATGTATGTTAACTTTCTTGGTTTAGTGTACTTTACATAGTGTACTCCCTTAAGAAGAGCTGACTGACTTTAGTGTGGTCAAATGCTGCATCAAAGATTAACGGCAGGCATCACCCCCCATATATCAGTTACCTTCTTAGTTATAGCGCACTCCTTTTCCTCTGCAATCTAGAGTGCACCTTTGCCTCTTCCTACCCATCCTGTCCACACTCCAGCTCCATGAATTACACAACACATCTCTGATATACTGATTATTTTGTTTGAATTTAGTCTAAGGTTACTTAACTGCCACATAACTACCTTCCACCCATATAGGATACATATTGCAGTAACAGGCTGTCTTTCACATAACACTGATAGTCTCCGAAACTCTCCAGTGTCTTGGACTACTGGATCTGCCCCACTTTGTTCGCTACACTCACTCTGCTCCCCTACCCTACCCCCATTCCCATGCATCCCCATATCAATTACATTTATAGACATCACACCCTCTATCAGATCTCTCCCACCCTATTAGAGTTTCACACCACACATATCACTTACAAACCAACACCCTTCACCACACCCTTACTATCACTCATTATTAGTATATCAAACCCACTTACTTTAAGATACTACCTTTAAACACTCTTCACCAAACATGATGAACTATAAACAACAGTCCCACTTAATAAAAGCACTACACTACCTATGTACTATCATCACCTTTCTCCTGTTCTCCTACTTCTCCTCTTACCACACTCCACTACATGTCAGTACCCCCCCCACAATGCAAAACTGAACTTCTATCCACTCCCCTGAAACTTTGTAACTTCCCTATCACACCACTAGACCTCACCTCCTCTAGATCAGTCTCATACTCCTACTACAAATTGTCAGTCAGAACTAACCCTCACTCCTCATTAAAACATACTAAATTACTACACAAACTAACTAAACTGTATCTTCACCTACTTCACAAACTCATTCACTGTGGTGACATTCACCCTAATCCAGGGTCCACCACAACACCCTACACAGACTCTAGTCAGCCAAACCCCCTATACTATAGACCCACCTCCTCTCTCCTCTTCATTAACATAAATGCAAGAAGTATACTTAACAAAATCCAAGACCTTCACACTCTTCCAGCTGTATATAAACCAGAAATAGCATTGCTAACTGAAACATGGCTTAAACCAGAACACTATAATAATGAGATTACAGCCCCTGGCTATAACATAATAAGCAGAGATAGAGTAGAGAAAAAGGGAGGGGGCATAGCGATATTGTTCCAAAATCATGTCACCAATGAACAAATTTATTATAACACCCAAGAAATCAAAGATGTTGAACTAATCCTTGCCAGATTAAAACTAAATTCAAACAAACATGTCATAATTGCAGGTGGCTACATTCCACCAGGCAATAACACTACTATAATGGAAAACCTGCTAAACTGGATCTCAAACTCCATGCCAAAAGAAACTGTACTATTAGGTGGCTTTATTATTGACTGGCTGAACTGCTCTAGCCACACTCCAACTGCCCACATTAACCTGCATAGATTTACCCAAATTATATCCACCACAACCAGAACAGATAAAACCTCAAAACACAAATCCATCTTAGACTGGATTCTGTTAACTGACCCCACTCTAGCATGGCACTCTGGCTGTCTACCTGACAGTCTAAGTGATCATCAACCAACCTATCTAATTCAGAACAGACCCCATTACATAAGCCAACCCAACCTCAGAGTAATACGTAACAAAAAGACCTTTAAAACAACTGACTTCATCAATTCACTACAAAGCTGTAATTGGACACCCATAAAACTACTATCTCTAGATGACGCCGTACAGTACTTTAACTCCACTTTCCTTCAAATCCTAAAATGTCATGCCCCCTCCAGAACTATAAGACTAAAAGCTAACTATGCTCCATGGCTAACTAAAGATACTAAGACTACAATAAAAGAGAGGGATTAGGCCTGGAGTCAATATCAAAAGAACAAAACCAGTAATCTGAGGAAACTCTACCAAGAACTTTGAAACAAAGCCAAAAAAACAAATCAAACTAGACAGAAGTAACTACTACAAAAACATGCAGGAAAAATATGCCAATAACCCTAAGAAATTATGGGCTACAATAAATGGCATAATCCATCCAGGTAAAGCCACCATCCCAACCCCAGTACTACCAAACAACCATGACAACATTCCTACACAATTTAATAAGTTCTTTACTGAAACAGTCCAAACCCTTACCAATGCTTTCAATACCACTAGCAGCCCTATACCAGGTGCTAGAAAAACCCATCCTACTACTCAAAACAATACCACCAACTTTTCCCTACACCCTGTACCCACTAAAATGATGTCAAAGCTCCTTAAGAAACTCAAACCAACCACACTAGCTGATGACACCTTACCAACTGAATTCATTCAGATAGCAGCAGACAGCATAGCCTATCCTGTGTCCATCCTCATAAACAGATCACTTGCAGAATTCAAAGTCCCCACCCTGTGGAAAACATCACACATTATTCCACTGCACAACTCCTTAGAACTCACCAACTACCACGCAATCACAATGCTCTCACCTCTATCCAAGATATTAGAGAGAGTTGTACATTCCCCTACTTCAGTACCTCTTACAAAACAACCTAATCTCCAAAACACAGCATGGCTTCAGGCCATCCTACAGCACCGCCACAGCATTACTATCATTTACAGATATAGTTAACCACAATAGAAACAAGGGACTATTTGTATCTTCCATTTTCTTAGACTTATCTAAAGCCTTTGACCATGGTAGACCATAACATTCTCCTCCAAACTTTATCTACCCTAAGCCTCAGCCCCTCCACTATATCATGGTGTACTAGCTACTTATCTGGTCGACTGCAAGCAGTCCTATGGCATGACCAGCTGTCCCCTCTGCTACCAGTATCCATAAGTGTCCCTCAAGGATCCATCCTTGGCCCACTATTGTTCTCACTATTCACTAACCAAATCAATTCCTCCTCACTCACAACATCAGTAGTACAATATGCAGATGACACCACCTTTATAAGTGCCTCCCCCACCTTAAAGGAACTGCAAATCCTCACCCAAAACATTTTCACTCTAGCTGAAACATGGTTCACAAACATCACACTTATTTATTTATTTTATTTCACATTTGTTAACCAGGTTGATCCAGCTGGTTAAGAATTTACCCTTTTTTAGTGGAGACCCAAGGGGAAAAGCCCCAGACAGACACACAAATACATACAAATAGAGACAAATTAATAATATTACAGACCAAAACAATCTTATGGATACAATGGATAAGAAAAACATATTGCACTCAGTGGAATAGTACATAATTATATATACAAAAAGTGTAGTAATAGGTTGTAACAGGAGAAACAACAATAATATATCCAGCAGGTAAGCAGGAGGAGAAGTTAAGGTTGTAGATAATATAATGAAAAGAAACAAGGTATAATTAGACTAGTGGCTAGAAGAAGAATTGTGTAAGTGCAGGGGCTTCAGATTTGAGGGAAAGTAGAGTGGGAGTAAAAAGTAGAGAGGGGTGACTGCACAAGGGGTCATAGGTCAGAAGAAGTAATGGTGCAAAAGAAGATAGTAGTAGTGGAAGGATGTAGTGAACTAGAGGGAGGGTACAGAAAGAAGAGCAGTTGGATAAAGTAAGTTATAGAAAAAGGAAAAAGGTCTAAAAAACTAAATTAATTCTTTTCAGCCTAGGTCATGCTCCCTCCCTCAACAACACTTTCACCATTCACTCCAAAGATAACATTCAAATCACTCCAACTGCACATACTAAACTATTAGGTGTAGAAATAGACAATAACCTCAAATTTGACATCCATATAGCACAAACCATTAAGAAAGTTAATAAAAAATAGGACTTCTCTATAGGAACAACCACTTTATAACTAAACAAACCAAAGCTACTATTGCAAGAGCTCATCTCTTATCCGTCCTTCTCTATGCCTCTCCCATCCTTACTAATCTCCGCCAGAGTGAAGTGAACAAAATGGAATCTTGTTATAACAAAATAGCCAACTTCGCTACTGAAACCTCATACAAATTCCACCACTGTCTCGCCCTTAACCAACTCAGTTGGCTCAAGCTACCTCAACTAATTCTGTTTAATCAACTCACAATAACACATAATCTCTTCTACCTTCCAGAAAAAAACCCTGCACGTCAAAATATAATTAACCCCCACATCCCTACCAGAGCCTTATGATCTAGTTCTCAGAACCTAATAAGCATTATCAGACACAAAAATGATGCTGGCAAATCTTTCTTTTCCTGCACTATTGCCAAAATCTGGAACTCACTACCTAGCCAATTAACCTCCACTATCTCCACTATTCAATTTAAGAAACTCATGAGAACCCACTTCTCAAACAATTGGTTTGTTCATGCTACTCCCCAGGTTAATTTGCACCAGTACCATGTTCAAGGATTCTACTAAAGGTCCCCTAATTCTTTTCACTGTAAAGCTTAATAATCACTGGTTATTTCTGTAACAAAATATTGAGAGTACTCATAATTTAGAAAGAAAAAAAATGTTTTCTTGTGTGTTTATATTTTATATTCTATATAAACCCTACTACTAGAATGCTGTATGCTGACTTTACTAAAGGAATTGTTAATCTATACATAATTTATGTTTCTATGGAACCTATATCCCTGTATGATTTCTTTTGTAATTTCTTTATGACATGCTGTTAGAGCTTTTCTCCCTGGCCCTCCGCTGAAAATGGATGTGTGTCCAGTCAGACTTTCCTGGTTAACAAATGTAAAATAAAATAAAATAAAATAAATATGATATACATTTGAATAAAAGGGATATTCCCTGGAATCTTACTAAACAAGAACATAATTTATTATTAGATTTAAGGAAAGATAAATCTATTCGCGTAATGACCCCAGATAAGGATGGGGATATAGTCTTATACAGATCAATGGACTACTCTAATGTAATGAAAAAACTTTTATTTGATGCATCCACTTATGTAGGAGTGTCCAAAAATCAGATAAATATATCATATACACATATAGATTCATACTTGGAGGAATATTTAATGGAGAAGAGAATAGACCCTGAGTTACATAATTTTTTACATAAAAAGATCCAGTTATTCCTATTTTTTTCAGGATTCCCAAGATCCATAAAATGTATTAATGTCACCTTTTAGACCTATAGTAGCAGCCAGTGGTTCAAAATCCCATGCACTGGCAGTATTTGTGGATACTTCAGTGCAACATATTATGGGTAAAGTACAACATCTCGTGAAGTATTCATGGGAATTCTTGGGGCTTTTGAGACAGGAATTATGGAATAAGGATTTAATTTTTTAACAGTCAATGTGAAAGACCTCTTCACTGTTATACCTAAAGAAGAGGGCAGTACTTTATCTGAGGAAACATCGTTTGGTTTTTCAGATCTTACACAAGAACAGGTTACTCTGATAAGTGAGGTTATGAATTTAATACTTGAAAATCATTTCCTTTATTTTGAGGGAGAATATCACCAACAAATCAGGGGTGTAGCTATGGGGGCGGCATGTGCCCCCATATATGCAAACCAGGTTCTCCTGGGATGGGAGACAAAGTATGTAATAGATGGCCCTTTCTGGCACAGGATAAAAAGTTATGCAAGATTTTTGGATGATATTTTTATCCTGTGGGATGGGCCAGAGAAAGAAATAGAGAAGTTTACGGCATAGATGAACCAAACCCCAGATTTCCTTGAATTTACTTATAATTATAATAGAAAAGGAATTAATTATTTAGATACATATATTTCTCATGATAAAAGTGGATTTAAATCAGTGATTTATAGGAAGGATACTTTCTGTAATGGATATTTGCACTTCCAAAGTAATCATCCGTTAGCACAAAAAAAAGTATCATTAAAGGGCAAGCTGTTAGAATAGCCCATATGACTTCACACCTGGAAGATGTGAAAGTAGAGTTCGATAACTTATCACACATATTCCAGGAAAGAGGGTACCCCCAGGCCCTAATAAAAGAAGTTTTGGTTGAGGTTTATGCAAAGTGGGGTGTTGTATTTAAACCATTATTGGGTGAAGGATTGGTTACTAGTAAGGCTATGAGCTCTGGTCATATAAAGGAGGTTACATATGAAAAGGTTTGTGTGCTACAATATAATCATCTTTCAGATTAAATTAAGGGAGCATTTAGAGCTAATTGGATTATTTTAGGACAAACCATGAAATTCTAAATAGGGTAGGTAGTACACCAAGATTTGTAAATAGTACAGGACCTAATTTTAAACAGTTATTTGAGAATAAGGTAGATCCTATAGATATGACATCTGTAGGTACACACCGTTGTGGAATGTGTAGTCAGTGTCCATACATTAATAAAGAAAAAATAATTTCCTTGAATAATAAATTGCATAGTCAGGTGCTGTTCCAGAAAGGGAATTGTTTGATAAGTAGAATAGTATATTTGGCAATATGTTCATCATGCTAACATTTCTATGTTGGCAAAACAGAATGTCATTTGAAGAATAGGATATATGAACATCTAAATGATATCAAAAATAAAAAAAGTTTATAATGCTCTATATAGAAATGCTCAAGTTTGCCAAAATTTTGATAAATTTATATTTGGTATTCTAGAAATAGTCAAAATACAGCCAACAGGGCATGACTGGAAAAATAAGCTGAAAATGAAGGAAATTGAATGGCAGTATAAGTTGGCTGCCGTGTTTCCACCAGGCTTAAATAATTGTATATCTATTGCACCCTTTCTACATGAAAGGGCTAGTCAAATATAATGTATTTTATATCATAGTACATTCAGTGGGATATACATTTATGCTGGTAATACTATGATGTATACATATTATATAACAGCATTATTTTTAAGTAAAAGAAAGGTAATAATTTTAGGAAGAAATGTGATTTTTGTACGGTGTCTTTAAATATTGATTACTGTTGTCATGTGACTTCTACTTCTAATTGACAAGGTTATTTAAATGCTTTTGACGTTTGTAAGAATGTATTCTGATGAAGTCTCACTTGATATGAGATGAAAGCGCTAAATATTGTGTGTAATTATTAAATATTTAATTTGCAGCTGGTGGTGTGCTGTTTTTGGAACCAACTATCTTTTATTATTTTTTTCAAGTTTAGCAGTGTTGTGAATTTTATAAATTAGAAACCTGCTACAATAAAATCTGCAAATTTGCCACCAACTCTAAGAAATTATCCTATCACTGCATCTCCCTCCACTCACTGCAATGGCTCGAGCTTCTCAACTATCTGAACCTCCTTAAACTCACCACTGCCCATAAGCTCATATTTAACCCATCCTCCCGTCCCTCTCTCTCCACCTCCTTAACCCCCTATATTGCTAATCACTCACTTAGGTCAGGAAAATCAGAACCTGCTCAAAATCTACAAACCTTTACGGTCACCTGGACACTCACTGCTATCCTGCTCCTTAGCTAAACTATGGAACTCTCTTCCTCCCTCCCTTATAAATACTCATAACTACTCTAACTTTAAAACCCTCTTCCATTCCTACCTATCTTTAAAGTGGGAATGCCCTTGATTCTTCCTACACAAGACCCTCCTATATCAAAACCCAGCATCTAACTCTGTGCATCATCTCTGCACTCTCATCATTTGCCCTCCTACTTCTCCTTAACCTCCAAATTTTATTTTATTTCCAACAACTTCTTGTCCTCAATTGTAATGCAATGTTAATGACCCTTTTACTGTACTGTTGCTATATTTTTACTACTATTATTGTGGAATGCAAATTTTCAGTTGTAGTTCACTGTTAATGGCTCTTAGACTGTACAGTTGCTAGCTTTTATTATTATTCTAGAATGTAGAATTTTTCACTGTAGAATGCTACATAAAGCTGTATGATGTCTTTGCTTTCTATGTGTAAATGCTAATATGTTTGTCATTTTTACTGGAGCTTTTCTCCCCAGACCTCCACTGAAAACAGGCTCAGTGAACTTCCCCAGATATCAAACTGAAATAAATAATAAATATATATATATATATATATATATATATATATATATATATATATATATATATATACATAGATATATTATACAGATATAGGTACAGGTATAGATATAGAAATAGATATAAGTGCGATTATAGATACAGGTGTAGCTGTAGATATAGTCATGGTATATATAGATGCATATGTGTGCATGTGTATAGCACTTTACCTTGCAGAAAATGCATATGTTTTGAATAGATTTACATGTGAAGTCTGAACTTGGGATGCAAGTCAGCTCTCGACAAAACCTTAGAGATACGTTTTAGTCAGTGATTTGCAATCCTCAGAGGAATGGATCAACTGGACAGAAGGTGTCTAACTTTACTCAGTACTTCTTAATTGTCCAGATTTTCACAGAATGCCCAGATTTTTCCCTTATATTATTCATCTGTTCTTCATAAAATGGGTCAATTTCACTAAATAATGATATATATTTGAGTTTTAAACTTCATACTCTTTGGATGCATGTTAATGCAAAATAGATTATTGCAGCAATTTTCTAAGTGCATAACAATAATATTTAAATATTTGTCCCTGATATTAGGTTTTTGTACCTCCATTATCTTTAGCTTTGTCCAGATTTCTTGAGATTAGAGCTTGAGAGGCATGAACTAAAAACTTGGTATGTTCAGCCTATCATATCTGCTAAGAGCACTTACTGATAAAAATCAGTATAATGAAAGAGGCCAAATTTAACAACTAGATATTAAATGCATTTAACATGTTCACTTCCTGCACAAGGATAGAACCATCATTTGCAAATTGAAATACGTTACCAAATTATAAAATATTACACACACACACACACACACACACACACACACACACACACACACACACACACACACACACTCACTCACGGTTAAAACTGAGCAGGAATGCTGATAGTCAATATATTGATTAGCAGTAATCCAGTACTTTCTCTTCTATTGAGAATTAATCAATTTCATGACACAGTCTAAAACACATTTTTCAAAAACATAGTCAAATATAAATAATTACATTATGCAGATACAGCTTGTATTGCCCCATAAAAATATCCTAGTTTAAATGATGTACAGAAAAATGAAAAAGCCAGCTACTTTACTGAAATTAAATGTTGCAAATATTTGTTTTCAATTATTACAATAATAGTTTAAAAAGGCATCATATAACAATAGGTCTTCTCATCAATTATACAATTTGCAATGGATGTACAATCATTAGAAATAACCAGTGTTCGTCTGCATGTTTAAATCTTGATACTGCTAATATCAAAAACTGTTAAAAAATGAAGTTAATTGATAGTAAACTCCAAAACTCACTGTTACACTATACAATCATCTTCATGTGGGATGGATACATGTCTCACACCCCTGTTACTTATTTTATTTGGTTTGTTTACCAGGGTAGTACACTAATCAAAGCAGAACATTTGCAGACACAGCCCGGGTAAAGAAATTCACAAAAAAAAAAATAAAAAAGTAAAACAGAACCAATTCATAAACAGTGAGTAATCTCAGAAGATATAAAGTCCAGAAAACAACAAATGTGGATTAATTTTAGTAGAAAATATAGTAAACAGCAGTACTTATATGTATTAAGATTGAATAGAAAACAGGGTATTCTCACAGATTTAGCAATTTGGGACTTTATATATATTCCTCCCAGATGCACTTAAAACCAGCTGCAAGAATCATCATGGAAGCAATCATGATAGCTAAATAAATTACTGCCTAGTGTAATACTAGACCATACACAGGATTCATAAACTTTGCAGCTATGATTGCTGCCAACACAATGAACCCACTGCTTATTAACAATAAATGCAGACATGTGCCTATGCCTGATGAGCAGCTCATTAAAAACAGCTCCTGTGGTCCTAGTAAGAATTGTGGCAAGATACTTTAGGGCTATGGTGTGGCCACAGGGGAAGTATATGTATCTGTAACACCAGTTTGTCCAGCATGAGCTCTGACAGTGCTTGATATGATCTCATACACAGTTGTGGCAATAGAAGGAATGCATGTGGCATGTGGCACCCCCTAGAGGCTCATGTAACATGTGTACCAATTTAGTTTGTGAAGTAATTATATAAACTAATATATATATATATATATATATATATATATATATATATATATATAAATATATATATGGGTTACCTTCATTTCGTCGCAAGCTCATTTCATTGACAAACATTTTAGTTGGACCAAATGACTGAAACTTCATTTCACTGACACTTCATTTGACTTGACAGTTCATTTGCCTGACAATTGGTACTGGCAGTGTCTAGAGCACTGCAAGGCAAGTAAAAGGAATATGTCCTTTTCCCCACTATAGTGTAACCCTAGAGTTAGTATATATAGTTAGTGGGAGTGGGGGGCACAGTTCCCCACACTGGGGGGTGTGGGGGGCACAGCCCCCCACTTACTTCAGTTTTACTAAACAATATAAAACCAAAAGCAGACAATATAACATGAATGTAAGTGGGGGGCTGCACCCCCCACACACCCCCTAACTATATATACTAACTCCAGGGTCGCACTACAGTGGGGAAAAGGACATATTTCTTTTACTTGCCTTGCAGTGCTCTAGACAATGCCAGTGCCTATTGTCAGTCAAATGAACTGTCAGTCAAATGAAGTGTCAGTGAAATTAAGTTTCAGTCATTTGGTCTCAGTCAAATGAGTGTCAGTCAAATGAGCTTTCGATGAAATGAAGGTAACCCATATATATATATATATATATATATATATATATATATATATATATATATATATATATATATATATATATATATATATATGGGTCTACTTCACTTACCCGAAATCCCAAAACAACGACACTCAAAATACCGAGCCTGAAATGCAGACTCCTCACATACCCGACTGTTCAGAACATCAACGTCCATAAGACCGACTATCACAACACTGATAATGACAAGCCCGACTTCCACTACACCAAGAATCACAATCCTGACTCCCACTACACCGACAATCACAATCCTTGAGTGCAAAACACTGAGTACCACACTATCGACAATACAACATCCTGTTAGCAAAAGCACAAGTGGCTGGGCCAAAGCAAATAGAGTCCAGAAACTTAAACTGTCATACCTTCAAATGCTAACTGTCGGCACAGTACTGTAGAATCTAAATAAGGTAATACGGAAGTGTTGACGTCTACCAGACAGCAACTACCCGCTCATTTACTAACTGCTACTTTTTAGACAGCTGTCCATATAACACAATACATATAACAAACATAAAGTGTATCACCTCACGATCTGTAAGTAATATGTTTACCAAACCAGCATCTCTCATAATACGCTGACATCTTCCAATGGTTAAATGTACGTCCCATATGCATATTCCTGTGATGTGTGAGTCCATATTCTAAAGTCCCATCCATAACACGTAATGGCAGTGACACATATGATCCCACCTGCATGGTAACATCCACTGATTGGAATACCCATTCCATTCCATTCCATTTTCAGTAACTTAGCTATGGCTGACATGAACTGGGGTAAAGAGTATGTCTCCTTATTGGATAATACCGTCTCAAACTGATGGTGGCACGAAATCAGTTTCCTTTCTTTGGGGATGGTGGAAACCCTGTAGCCATCCTGATCCTCAATTCATCGGCACAGTCCTGTTCCCATACCAATGCTGCCATTAGCACACTTAGATCTGTAGCTCTGCCACCCAGGAGAAATTTTAGTCTCCTGTGCCATGCTTCTACAGAATTTTGGGTGCGCGGTAGGAATAACTCTTTCAGTTCGTATATGTTCCAAAATTAAATAGGAAACAACAGTGGGAAACGTACACTGGATGAGGTATGTGTATTGAATTTACGCAATTGGGCATACATGTACCAATCAGAGAAGTACTTTAACAGTTCTCTACCTTCAACAGGGAAGGTGTCCCTAATGCTCTGGAATGTGTTCTGTACCTCACATTCCTTCACAAACGTTAATGCAGCCAGAGACTTCACAGCAAGTTGGAATGAGGAGCTTCTGTTATAGAGTGATGCTAAACCCAAAGCTTGTACCTTTTGCCACAGGTTTTGGCCAAAGTTGAACAAGTGCACCTGGAACATTCAGTAGTACACTTTTAACTGCAGCCACCTCAAAGTCACACAAGACAAAACGTACAATGACCTCAAACCCATGCTCACTCTTTAGATGGAAAATACAGTGCCATAGAAAGTTATAGGACTTGAGGGACTTTTTAGACATTAGGGAAAATAATAGTAGCAGAGCATTGCTATAACTCCCGTATTTCACTAACCCATACACACTATACAGTTGACTTATGGTTACCCCTTTTGCAAAGAAAGTCCCATTCATGAACCATGTTGTAGCACGACTTAGGTCATACAGGTTGCTAACTGTAGTGAACACCTGTACCATGGTGTCAGTTGTAGTATCACACATTTTCTTGCTTACAAATATGCCACTCTTTAATGGGTATTTGGAGAAATCTATGTTATCCAAGGTTACTGCACTGTCGGTATGTGTTATGGCTTTTTTCTAGCAGACACATCATACCTGTTGCAGTAATGCTTTCCTATGAGGGATGCTATGCATGCTATCCAAAGAGGTGGTAGCCAATGCATCCTCTACTAGTAGGCATGGTGTGTCTCTGCTGTAACTTCTTCTAACTTTCAAATCACTGCACACGACATATCTTTCTACCTCCCTGGATCTCCAGAATGTTGATATGCTACTGTCTTCTCTAGCTTTTCACTGTCCAGTACAAGAGTAGTGACAGCTCTTCCTCTGCACTTCTGGGTTGACTTGTACTTACATCCCCAGTACCCCCTTGCATTCTGACACCTTTCCAGGTGATACAGAAATCCATCGATCACCAGCAGTACTTTATCCTTCTGAGATTTAACTGTTTGGTACACATTGCCGATAATCCCAGTAGCATCTTCATTGTGTTCAGCCATGTTTACTTAGGTACATAGTACGTGTTAAAGGTACAAGGACCTATTTATTCTACTATACAATGGAGATATATGATTGATTACATGCTGTCAGTGTTCTACACAGCCTGGTTTTACTGTTTTAAATATACTGATATTTAATGTTGTACTTTATGGTATTTGCTCTTGGCGGACATACAACAGCTTACTGGTTCTTAGCAAACATAAATCGGGTTGCTTAACTGTGCACAACTACGTTATTATGTATACCCCACATGCTGTTTTCCTAAAAAGTCGGTCTTATGGACGTCGGTGTTCTAAACAGTCGGGCATGTGAAAAGTCAGCATTTCAGGCTCGGTATTTCAAATGACGGTGATTTGGGATTTCATGTAAGTGAAGTAGACCTATATATATATATATATATATATATATATATATATATATATATATATATATATATATATATGGGTCTACTTTAAAACACTGACATGCAAAACACCGATAACAAGAACACCGAGATCAGAAGATCGTCAACTGAGATGACCAACAGTTTAAAAGCACGATACTTCACATGCCCGACAAACCACAATCCTGACAATCAACAAAGCAAAACAAATACCTTTTCCGAAAAACACACACACAACACAAGCACAACAAAAACCTTACAAACCTATGCAAAACCTTACATACACAACTATCTATGCACTAACCTTAACCCAAACCCTAACCTTAAGGTCCGTCACTATCGCACACTCACCTAACCCGCCCCCTAACCCTAACTCACTTACCCGCCCCTAACTCTAAAGTCTGCCGCTATCGCACACTTACCTTAACATGTCGGAGTTCTCAGTGTCAGGCTTTTAAACTGTCGGTCATCTCAGTTGCCGATCTTCTGGTCTCTGTGTTCTCATTGTCGGTGTTTTGCGTGTCAGTGTTTTCAAGTAGACCCCATATATATATATATATATATATATATATATATATATATATATATATATATATATGTGTGTGTGTGTGTGTGTGTGTGTGTGTGTGTGTGTGTACATACACACATATATTTCACTACATTGTGGCCCACTACACCAACATTTATTTACTATATTGACCAAAAATGGCTGAAATGCACAAAATTGAAAATCAGAACAACAAAAACAATATTTTATGCAGGTAGCAACCCCCTGCACCCCCATGTGGGAGGCTATGCCCCCCCACCCCTGCTACTTTTATATACCAACTCTTAGATCACTCAACACAGGGAAAAAGAAAGAAAAGAAAAAAAGTCCCTACTGTCATCTGCCTTTATTTTTGTTTGGTCAACAGAGATCAGTTTCAATGTAGAAATGCACCTAATAAAACTATTGACAAAACAAATGCAAGATTAAACCAATGAATGTGAAATTAAACCAGTGGAACCCAAAATATCACACACACACACACACACACACACACACACACACATATATATATATATATATATATATATATATATATATATATATATATATATATATAGATGGGTCCAGGACTGTTGCTTGAAATCACGTTTACCCAAAATGTAAACGGCCGAGCACACTTTCCCAAAAGTGCATTTCGGAAAGAGAACTAAAAAAAAAACATAAAAAAGGCAGCTGAGCAATGGGGGCTGTTCCTTCGATCGTGGTACAGTAGGGATAAGGGAATATTCCCTTTTCCCAACTGTAATGCGATCTCGGAGTGAGAACATAAAAGTATGAGGGGGTAGGGGGGTGCAGAGGGCTTGCTTGCCCCCCTGCATAAACGTGATTACTGTTATTTTGTTTTTTTTTTTATGTTTTTTATTATTTCTCTTTCGCGAAAGTGCATTTTCAGTAGAAATGCACTTTCGCAAAAGTGTGCTCGGCCGTTTACATTTCAAGTAAACGTGATTTCGAGCAATAGCCCTAGGTCCATATATATATATATATATATATATATATATATATATATATATATAGATATATATATACATAATGTGTGTGTGCATATGTGCGTGGTTGTGCATGCATATGTGTGTGTGTGTGTGTGTGTGTGTGTGTGTGTGTGTGTGTGTGTGTGTGTGTGTGCTACCTGTTGTCTCAGTGTCAGTGCACAACAAATTGAACACTTGTCATTACTACAAAGGCTGTAGACATTATTCCTATAACAGGTAGATTGATTATTGGCACTTCAGCATAGAGGGTGGTTGGGTGCTCTACTCCTGAGCATATCAGGCTTTGGTTAAGATGTTAAACCAAGGTCCCATCTTCATCAGTTGGGGGTAGCTTAGGTGGATGTAAAGGACCCCACAGCACCTATCAGAAAGATTTGGGATCCTTTATTTATATTCTAAAAGAACTCTTACTTACAACATATTTGCATATTTACAAATATTTTCAAATGTACAAGTAGGTAGCTATACAAATCTGTTTACATAGATTTATAATTTCCTTTAAATTCATACTAAAGTTTCATTTCTATTAGACCCGCACTCCTTTTTTTCCATAACTACCATCTGATTTGTATTGTTGTTAAAATTTTGCTTATATAACAATATATATTTCTACCATTAAACACAATTTCATTTATTCTTTTCATTCCACATAACCCATATGACATAAAGTAACATTTTATCCATTATTTTAACATATTCTTTATTTCTGTTCTTACAATATACATATTTATTCATAGCTATGTTTATTTTATTCACTTCTTTTATATCTTTGAAAAAAATCTTCTTTACATAATTTTCCCCATAACGTTTTACACTGTTACATTTCAAATACATATGTTCCATAGTTTCTTCTTCTTAATACTGCAAACATATTCTATCAATTTTCTTTTTGTATGGCATATTTCCTTTTACTGGCAATTTATCTATTTCCAGTTCACAAACAGTCTTGACATTCTACTTTCTGATTACACCATTTGCTTCTTATTTGTGTAGCTTTTTCTTCATCTGTTAGATTTTTCCCATGGCTTTACACTGTAATGTTTTATCATTACATTCTTATACCATACTTTTCTATCTTTTTCTATACATTTCCACAAAAATATTTTTTTCTTGGTAAAAGTTTATGTCTTCATTTATATATCACTTTTCTTTGTTATTCGTTTTACCATATCCCAAAAGTAATCATACTTATTTACAAGTTTACTACTAATCTCTCATCTTTTTCATTTCTCTAGTTTAGCACTTTGTACAAATTTAGTGAAGCAGCATATACCACTGAGTTAATTAACCCTAAAGATCCTTCCTCTTTGTTTACATACAAAACTCCACTTTTTATTGGGTTTATTCTAGAACACAATATAAATAAAAATGAAAATTTATCCTCAATAATTCCTGTTCAAATAAATACGCTTGCTAAGTATGTGCTTTTCCCATCAGTACTGAATTTATCAAATAAGCATGTTTTTCTGAACGATAGTTTATATGTTTTTCAAATAAGACAGGTTTGTTTTATTTCTCCTGTTGTTTCTTCATTGAATTCTGCTTACATCTTTATTCCCTAATTTTATACCTAACATAGAAATTTCATTCATTATAAAGTATATACCCCCTAGCTTTACTATAACAGCCAAACCTTTACTTTTCTTTTTTAAGCAATCTCTATCACCTCAAGACACTCGGTTATGAAAAGGACTACTTCTGTTTTCCAAATGTTATTATTTACAGTTATTATAAGGTCATCTGTATATGTTAACAGAACTGGAATTCTTAACCCTTTAGGTGTTATATACCATCCTTTGTTCATTTTGTAATTTATTTCACATACTATCACATTCATAACTAATGCAAAAATTATACAACTCATTGGTCATTCCTATCTTACACCACTCTTCATATGTACCTCTTGGCTTAACCATCCATCTACATGTATTTACTTTATCATTACTATACTCTGAATACATAATTTCATAATTTTCTCACTTATATTATATTCTTTTATTATTAACCGTAAGATGATATGCCCACTTGTATCAAATGCCTTATTAAGGACTCCTATCATGATTTTTGCTTCTTCTTTTCTGTTTATAATGCCATCCTCAATTTCTCTATCATAAATAATTCTTGACAACCCTACCCCTTTATGCCATATATACTATCATCCATAATATTTTCCATTTTAGTTTCAAATCTCTTTTGTATTATTTTCATAATGATTTTATAACCGCTATTACTCAACACTATTGATCTCCAGTTTTTTAATTGTCCTCTGGGGCAGAAGATGTGGTGGTGACCACAGCAGACTGAGACCCAGATTTACTGGGTGCATGTGGAGGTGGTGGTGGTGCTGCTGCTACCACCTGTGGGAGAGCGACCAGCCTTGCCAGAGGGATGGGTGCAGTTCATAATGCTGTTACATATAATAGAAAAATAAAAGGAGAGAAATAGAATAATAAAATAACTGTATGTAATAGAAAGGACAGCAACAAAGAGGATAGTGGAGAAAGAAGTACAATGAGCATTCAAACTAATATATGTATATATATATATATATATATATATATATATATATATATATATATATATATATATGTATATATCTCACCTGTCTGCTCATGACTGGCAGTGGAGTTTTACGGTGTCGAGTTGCCAGCCCGGCACCCAACCTTCTATGGAAGGCACACACATGCATGCACTCATGCCTAGGGCCAATTTAGAGTATCCATTCCCCAGTCCACCTACTTTTTGGGATGAAACCCACGTGGCCATAGGGAGTACATGCAGACTCCACACAGAAGGCACCCCAGGTGCCACTATATATATATATATATATATATATATATATATATATATATATATATATATATAATTTATGAAAAAAAACACTATACTTGAAGGACAAAAAAAATCTTCTTAATTTAATGAGGCTGTTACAACATACAGCTGTGCGGGAGAACCTGAACAATCAGATATCATCACCTGCATTCTGAAAGATAGAAGATTAATGTGTCAGTCTTCTTGGACAAACCAACAAGATTTTCTATTCTGAGATGCAGTAATGCTGTCTGAGACAAATGTATATATACACAGAAAAAATGCTGCTGAGACATACCTTTTACTGACAGGTGGCAAGCAAATCAACCAGCAATATTTTTTGTTCCACCTCCCTTCTTTCTTAGTACTGACTTGGTACCCCAGTACACACTTACTGCAGGTCTACCAGCCATCTCCTTGCCTCGTTACAGTATTCGAGTAATGCTGGGGCTGATTATAAACCTTAGTCATCTGATGGCTCAGCTCATCTATACATCCATCCTGTGGGAGTTTTTTTATGCCCTATCCACTAAACCCCCTTATCTTCAGACTTGAGGGGAGGGTGTGCAATGGAGACATGGAGCATATCACCTCACCTCTACAGCAGCTCAGCCATGTCTCCACCTTGTTTCCCTTCTCCTAAGCACATCTACCTATGTGCTGTTCCTAGTCTCCACTTGAGATCAATACCGGAGGTGTTCATAGGAATGCTCAAATGCCACCCACCCTGGGATGGTACCGTCCACCACTCACTGCTGCTCTGTCAGTTACTAAACCTGTTATTCAAACCTGGATTGTTGGGTAGTAGTCAGGGCGTTATCCCTCTATGCCACCAGACTGGCTTTCAAGAAACATCAATACTGACAAAGATTGTCAACGACACTGTCTTCTACCAACCCAGAAATGTTGCTCATTTATATTTTTCCCCATCTAATGCAGTAGTTAACACAATAAGCCAGAAACCTTAACTGAAATATTTTACCATAACACAAGGTGGGGTAAACCCACAGGTATTCTGACAATGTGGGATCACAGCCTTAACAGCCTGACCCAAATGTTCAAGTTTATGAAAGGATGCATGCACAAACAGTTTATAAAAGGATGCATGATGCATGCACAAACACGCAAATAACATTCAATAGTCGTACTTCTACCTTTGATGTATGGCAGTTCTCACAGAACTGGCAGTGATGTTTGAAAGTTATACTATTTGGGAACAAATCTCTGCTGCTGTTTATATTAAAACCTGTTCAGCATGAAGCATGTATACTCACCCCAGTGCACATTTAGAAACTCCACTCTCCTGCTGCACAGCTTTTCTTCACTTTCATCTGTGGCTACAGTGACAAAACGAGCACTGTAATATCTGTGGCAAGTTATATGTTTAGCTAAGATAAGTTATACTTGCAATACATAGGTGGTGATCTCTGTTTAACGTCATTTTCCCATTGGTGTAAGAGGGTAGGATTGTTGTGACTCATGTCATTGTGATGGTGACAGCACTGCTCTCCATCACGTGGGATACTAGAGACATGGGTACCAGCCTGGGCTAAACTATGCCACACTTGAATTTTATTCTGAGACCCTTTATAGCCCCTCTGTGGGAACCTCTAGTTGTAGTCCTTATGAAGGAGGTCAAGAAATATTTTGGCTGCCTCATCACACTGTCTCTGCAATCAAAAAGAGCACTACGATGTCCTTTTCCAGCCATGATGTCCCACCTTGAAGAATCTCAGTAAAAAATGTCAGAAAATAATCACCCAAATCAGGTCTTACATGTTCCATCTGTCATTCACTAATTGGGCATCAATGGGCATCTCATTTATGCACTAGATGGTGGGCTAGGATAACATAGGTACTGTATTATTATTGCCTACAATAGCACCTTAAGTTGTGAAACATTGCAGTCCTGTATCCCTCTGTATAATGTTAAGAAATCATTCTCCACAGCAACTTTATTTGCAGATGAACATAGTTATATGTGTAATTACAGTTCCACTGTAGGTGTGAGCTGGACTACAAATGTGCAGCACTGCCTGCAGTGACTGAAGCATGTGCAGGAAATTAAGTACAAAGGAGCTTGATGCTTGTCAGGAGTGGTCTTCATGCAAATGTATCAATTCAAGAACAAAAATACATTGAGTCCTACTTAACGTAATCATGAGGCCCAGACAGATGAATTTGAATGACATAAGAATGAGGCAAGTAGTAAGAACTGTTAATCTAAGGAACAACTTTTGCAGTAGCAACTTTTGACTTTTCCACAGCCGAACCTGTCAAGTATGCCTGTTTTTAAGTGCTATTGTAGTCATTCACCACAAAATAACAGAGTTGGTTAATACTTTTAAATGTTTTTGGACAGTGTATTGAATCAGGGTACTGAAAGGGTAAGGCACCCCCTGACATTTCTTCGTGATTCTTTCAGTCTGAATGTGAGCACCTTGCTAAGTTCAAATATGCAGTGAGCCCAGCTGTGTTACATGGCATTCATACCTTTCTGAATTACTTAGACATCTTGCCTTGTCTCATTACCATGCATTAGTTTGTTCATAAGTTTCCTTGCATGGATTAAGTTAACATATTCCAAACTGGCCTGACAATATACTGAAGTCTCAGCTAAACAGGGAATAAAACCATCAACACATTTGCCTAGTCATTTGCTTGAAAAAGAAGCTACTGCATTATGGTGGGATTGGTGTGAATCCCCTGAAGTAGAAGGGCATAACTCCATTTGTACTTGTCTACAACAGTGATGTTATTCTAATGGGATAAGGTCATAATACAGAGACAATCATATTTGAAATAGGGCAGGATAAATACAATCCTTAAGACAAGGTCTGACAAGAATGCAGTAATGGCAAGTACATGCTAGTACCTCATTGTTACAGCAGTAGAAAAAAGAGAAAATGTAACTTTTATCTAAATAAACTTTAAATAAAAAAAAATAATGAAGAAAGATATTTCAGACTTGCCTCCTTTTGCAGTTTATAACAGAAATACATAATCAAGACAAGTTGTATGAAGTGCATTAATTCTCTATCCAGTTCCAAAAAAATGGACCAAGCAAAACCTGCTGTTAAGACTCTTTCCTGGATAACCATAGACATGAATTTGCCAATCAGCTTCTAATTATTATGAAGATGTATTTATGTATTTATGTGTAATTAATTTAAACAGTTGCAAATAAACAAATGCATAAATAAATCTCAGTGATGTAGCTACATCTTTCCACATACATTATTTTTCATTACTCGAAGACACTGGAATTTAAGCATTTTGAGACATGACACTTTACTTTACATATAATGCTAAAAACAAATACTTCTCAGTGACCATTGGCAGTTAGCACAGATAACTAAGCTTCTTACTAACAGCTGCTTACTCTTTTCCAGTGTTTGCTCCCTTAAGCCTTTCTTTGTCCTCTGTGCGACTCTGAGAAGGTCACTTA
Source organism: Protopterus annectens (assembly GCF_019279795.1). NCBI lineage: Eukaryota > Metazoa > Chordata > Ceratodontiformes > Protopteridae > Protopterus > Protopterus annectens. The sequence continues at coordinate 1,614,511,578 of NC_056725.1, forward strand.
AACAGACAACGCTCCTTGACCGAGTCTGAAAATGTCCAGGTAGACTAGTGATCTGCCATCATTAACAAATACAAATAAAAACATTTATATTCCATAAATTTTCAAAAACTGCCATCCTGAATCATTTACCTTTTTTCACTTAAAAATACTGCTTTCACATATTGATACATGGACAATGTTATAAGAACTATTGCAAATATCTTTACAAGCATGCATCTTTGTAAATGGATGTGCAAGACATTCTGAAAAATGACTGTGCTTATACTGAGTACAACATCTGCATACATATGCACCCTGAACAAATCTAAGTTCCTTTCTTTCATCTTTTTTTCTAGTAGTTCTTTGTCCTAGCATCTCTTTTTATTTTTGCCTCTACAAAATACTTTCTTTAGGGTGTCTATAGCAATATGTTGCATAGTATGATCTATAGACAAAAAGTTCTTTCATTTTAGCACTTATTAAATCATCCAAAGTATGCCTAATAATAAAAGTGAAGACGTAATGACTGTTTTACCAGATCACTCCATGACATTAAAACTTTTTCAGGTTGATTCATAACTTTTATCCTCAAACTTCACAATCAAATGTCTGTCACCTCTGATACCCTTGGAGGTCTGAGTGAATATTTCATGGATGATTAAATTCCCATTTTGGCCAAAGTTTCTTTACAAGCAATGACTAACTGCTTTGTAATACATTGTTAAAAGAGACTTACTTCTCATACACATTAATAAAATGTTACTCTCAGTCAATCAAGCTATGCCATCTAAAAATTGAATAGAATAGCATTTACAAGGCATTAAAGTCATAAGAAAATGAGTGCATTGCCAATACCCACCCCCATGATGTACATCCTTCTTCTAATAGGACAAAGCAAGTCAGACCAGAGATGAATTTACAGATGCCTATCTCATTGTCTAGGTTTATTTCGAAGGATATGAGGGTGTTGCACTATTTAATAAGTAAGCACAACTTATTCTGGTGATGGGACAGATACTGGGTAATAAATTTCTCCCTGCTATGTGTTTTATTTATATGTAGGTTGAGATTAAAATCATTAGTTTTGGTGTTGGTGGGAGCCATTTGACTTGCAGAGATGAGAGAGATCAAAGAGGGCTGGGTCTTTAATTGTATAGAATGGAAGACATAGATCACGTAAGAACATCTATGAGCCCAAGTACAGAGAAAGGGTTCAAGTCTATGTTTGTAGCCAAGGTTTTGTTTAGAAACGTAATCTTTTATTTAGGGGCCTCTGGGCACTTTATAGATGAGTGATGTGTATGGACAAGTACATATCAAAGGGGGCTTTATACTCCATAAATGGTCTAATTAAAGCAGAGCACACAGGGATTATAATGTCTTCTAACCTATGAGATATGTCTTTGGATATCAGTTGTGCTAAACTGAAGGATGTTATAACCACTAATGCCTCATGGTGGTCAAAGTTGAGGTAGACATAACCAAAGCACCAAGATTCCTGATTACTATACCTGTCTGGAGTGAGACATTGGCTTTATTATAAGCTAAAGTTATTTTTTTTTTTTTTTTTTTTTTATCAAATGGCACAATACTTCATTTTTACATTTAATTTAGCCTTTTTCAGTACATCATTGGTCTGTAAGGATTAGCTCTTGCTGAAATTATGTGATATTATGGGGTAATTTGACAATAATTCTTGACTTGCAGTCATTAATAAACTTTATTTGCTATTGGTCTGCATCTAAGGATTGGAGGTCACAGAGGTGTATGCCAAAAAAGAAGGTTCTTAGAACCAAGCCCTGCACTTTTCTGCTGATTACTAAGGAGGCACTTGCTACTTTAACTAGCTGCACTCTATCTTTTTGTCAGTTTGCTATTTATTTTACCATGTGTGGATCTACATTTAGTTTTCCTGGTTATTTACAATGCCAACATGGTAGATGGTGTCACATACCTTGGATACTTTCAGATAGGCTGTGTGGACTGAGGGACTACTTGCCACTATGTCCGAGTGAATGAGCATTTTAATGTCACAGATTATGAAATTGGCTAATTAGACTAACGGATCTTTAGTTCTCAGGATTTATGATAGGAACCTCTTACGAAGGAGCATTTCAACAGCAGTATCCCATACTTCAGGGACATATCCTGTGGCTAAACGTAAGTTAAATTTAAATATGCATAGGAGATGTTTCATGAATACATGCTTAATGGTATTTATTAGCCAGCCAGGTAAATTGACTAGACCCATGGATGTGGCATTTCTGTTTTTTCAGTGCACTGTTAGGACACGTTATTCTAATATGTTGGGGTCTAAGAGATTTGGAGATCTGTAAAATTTTCAGTGAACAATTCATGAGTAAAGTTAAATCTAAAAGTGTGTGTTAGTATGATAGCTATATCTTCTGGATCAGCGAGCATGATGCCATTTTAGATTAATTCAGAGCACTGCTGGGTGTTCTTGCTTAATTTAATAATGTAATAAAAAATAATTTATAATTATACTTGACTACAGATGCTAGTATATGTGTGTGTGTTCATCTTTGATCTTCCTGGAGGTAGCTTTTTAGATTGTTCTCATCCTTTTGATAAGGTCCTTAATTATTTATTATTTATTTTATTTATTTCCAGTTTGATAACCGGGGAGGTCTACTGGGTCCAAGGGGCCCATTTTCAGTGGAGGCCCAAGGAGAAAAGCTCCATTTTACATACAATTAAAACTAGCATAGAATTTTACAATATAAAATTATGCATGGAGTTATACATTTTGGAAAACAAATGTAAACTTATATATTGAGATCTAACAATTGAAAAGGAGCAAAGGAGAGGATTAACAAGAATAACTTGAGCCCGGTACAAAAGATGTACAAAGTTACATGACTAGAGCACGGTTCAAAGCATATGTACAAAGTTACATGACTAGAGCACAGTTCAAAACATGTACAAAGTTACATGACTAGAGCACAGTTCAAAACATATGTACAAAGTTAGATGACTAGAGCACGGTTCAAAACATGTACAAAGTTACATGACTAGAGCACGGTTCAAAACATGTACAAAGTTAAATGACTAGAGCATGGTTCAAAACATATGTACAAAGTTACATGACTAGAGCACGGTTCAAAACATATGTACAAAGTTAGATGACTACAGCACAGTTCAAAACATGTACAAAGTTACATGACTAGAGCACGGTTCAAAACATGTACAAAGTTATATGACTAGAGCACGGTTCAAAGCATATGTACAAGGTTACATGACTAGAGCACAGTTCCAAACATGTACAAAGTTACATGACTAGAGCATGGTTCAAAACATATGTACAAAGTTAGATGACTAGAGCACGGTTCAAAACATGTACAAAGTTAGATGACTAGAGCACGGTTCAAAACATGTACAAAGTTACATGACTAGAGCATGGTTCAAAACATGTACAAAGTTAAATGACTAGAGCACGGTTCAAAACATATGTACAAAGTTAGATGTCTAGAGCATGGTTCAAGACATACGTACAAAGTTACATGACTAGAGCACAGTTCAAAATATATGTACAAAGTTACATAACTAGAGCACAGTTCAAAACATATGTACAAAGTTACATGACTAGAGCACAGTTCAAAACATATGTACAAAGTTACATGACTAGAGCACAGTTCAAAACATATGTACAAAGTTACATGACTAGAGCACAGTTCAAAACATATGTACAAAGTTACATGACTAGAGCACAGTTCAAAACATATGTACAAAGTTACATGACTAGAGCACAGTTCAAAACATATGTACAAAGTTACATGACTAGAGCACAGTTCAAAACATATATACAAAGTTAGATGTCTAGAGCATGGTTCAAAACATATGTACAAAGTTACATGACTAGAGCACGGTTCAAAACATATGTACAAAGTTAGATGACTAGAGCACAGTTCAAAACATGTACAAAGTTACATGACTAGAGCACGGTTCAAAACATGTACAAAGTTATATGACTAGAGCACGGTTCAAAGCATATGTACAAAGTTACATGACTAGAGCACAGTTCAAAACATGTACAAAGTTACATGACTAGAGCACGGTTCAAAACATGTACAAAGTTATATGACTAGAGCATGGTTCAAAACATATGTACAAAGTTACATGACTAGAGCACGGTTCAAAACATATGTACAAAGTTAGATGACTAGAGCACGGTTCAAAATATATGTACAAAGTTACATGACTAGAGCACGGTTCAAAACATATGTACAAAGTTACATGACTAGAGCACGGTTCAAAACATATGTACAAAGTTAGATGACTAGAGCACGGTTCATAACATACATACATAGATGGAGAGCCATTTGCTTGTAGTTCATAGCATGCATACATTGTAGATTTAGAAAGGTAATTACAGTGCAGGAATGAGACAAAAGTGGCAGGATAGTCAGGAAAAAGTATTTTAGTATGAAAGTGTGAGCACTGTTCATAACATATGTACATGGTTAGACAACCTGAGCACAGTTCACACATATATACATAGATAGAGACCCATTTGCATGTAGTTCATAGCATTTGTACATTATTGATTAGAGGCAAAAGTATTTTAGTAAGAAAAGCTTGAGCACCGTTCATAACATATGTACATGGTTAGACAATCTGAGCACAGTTCACACATATATACACAGATAGAGAGCCATTTGCATGTAATTTATAGCATTTGTACATAATTGATTAGAAAGCTATTTACAGTGATAGTTAGCATGTGAGCATATAAGATTTAGTTGAGAGCAGAGAGGGGAAGTTGAGTGATAGAGAAAGAGGGAAAGGTTGTTTGGAAAAAGGTTATAGAGAAATCAAAGAGAATTGGCTGGGCAGTGGAGAAGGAAGCTACTGTTTAGTGGTACAGAGGTGGGAACACTTTTAGGCTAGTTAGTATAATCCTTAGTACTGGGCTTATATATAGGTAAAAGAGAGAAGGATAGGGAGATAGTGTGGGGATAGAAAGCTGTGTACAATATTTACATAATAAGCAATCAGGGCTTAGGACTTATTTTACATTAGATTCAAGTGGTAAAGATGTATAAGAAGCAGCAGGTTGTAGGGGAAAGAGGAAAGTACATGTATAAGAGACACGGGAAGGAATTAGGTGGGAAGAATGCAATTACAGTTCCAGTTTTGGGAGAGGTAGGAATGGAGCTGGGATTTGAAGTGTTCAGAGTTTGTAGTACTTCTTAGCCAGGGTGGGAGACAGTTCCATTTTTTGGCTAGTGAATGGGATAGGAGAAACTGGCATGGGGGACGTTTTGGTTTATCTACCGAAAGTAGATTTTTTTGGGCTGATCTTAGGGGTCTGTGCGGAGTGTATAATGGTAAGATATTAGTTAGAGAAGGGCATGCACTAGGTTTAAAGTTTAGTTTGTGGGCTGTAATAAGTTGGAGGTAGTCTAGGTGGTTAGGAAGTTCTACCCACTTTAGCATGCGGAGACAGGTGCAATGGTTCTTAGGTTCTTAGGTTCTTAGATTAGTACTAGGCTAAGTGCCCCTGCGAGCCATTGTAAGCCTAGCCAATTAGTCCTTGTGAGACTCAAACCCTGCACCTTGTGTTTGTAAGGCAAACACCTTAACCATTAGGCCATCCTCCCAACCCCTTGGAAGGAGTGTTTAGATTTAGTAGTGAATTTAGCGATTTTGTTATAACAGATTTCTAGTTTTGAGGTGATGGTAGTAGAAAGGTTGGTTAGAAGAGGAGTACCGTAAAGTTTGCCTTGTAGATGGAGTGAAAAAGTGAGCATTTCTGTATAGCATATCAAGCTTCTGATGTTTTTTTTTAATATTTAGTTGGACATGTCTATCAAATTTCAGGTGTTCAATAGTAACCCCAAGAAGTTTAGCAAAAGTGACTACTTCTATGGTGGAGTTTGTATGGGTGATGATATTGAATGATTGCTTGTCAAATTGGAGGGTTTTTGAGGGAGAGAAGAGAAGGATTTTGGATTTATTGGCATTAAGGGAGAGATGGTTTTGAAGCATCCAGTTCTCAGTAGTTGTAAAGGCCAGTTGTGTTTTGGCCTGGAACTCTGGAAGACTAAGAGCAGAGCAGACTGAAGTGGAATTGTCTGCATATTGCACTATTTTGGAGTTAGGAATGGCAGCATGAAAGTTATTGATGAATGCATCAAAGAGCATTGGTCCGAGTATGGACCCATGGGGTACTCCGGTCGGGGTAGGTAGGAAGGTTGAGGTACCAGCTTGCCATTTCACTGCTTGGGATCTGTCAGTGAGATAACTATTGAACCAGATAAGGGAGTTCTGAGAGAGAGTGAGGTTATAAAGGTGGTTTAGAAGGTGGGCATGCGATATATTGTCAAATGCCTTAGATAGATCTAGAAGGACAGTGGAGATAATTTCTCCAGAGTCACGAGCATGGTTTATTGTATCTAAAAAAGAGAGGAGAGCAGTTATTGTACTATGGCCAGGACGGAAGCCATGTTGGGTAGGGGTGAGTAGATGATTATTGATGAGGAAGGGCATGAGTTGGTGGTGGATACATTTTTCGAGGATTTTTGAGATTGGGGAAAGAATGGCTATTGGGCAGAAGTTAGAGATGCTATTATTTTTGCCTCCTTTATGGAGGGGCAGGATAAAGGCAGCACACCACAGTTTGGGGACATAAGATTCCCAGATAGACCTATTGATAAGAATGCTGATGGGGATGGCTATACCATCTGCAGCAATCTTTAGAAAGAGAGAGGGAATATTGTCAGGGGCATTTGGAGTATGGCTTAAGTTTGGAAAGAAGCTTTTTGATGTAGGAGGTTGAGATGGGTTGTAAATCAAAAGTGGGGGAGGATTGGGAGTGGGGATAGGATTGGGGGTTGTGGGTTGAGGAGAGGAAGGAGAACTGGGGTTGAGTGGAAGGAGGTGTGTTTGGGGAAGGTCTTAGTAAGTTCAGCTATAGCGTTGGTAAAGAAAGAGTTAAAAAAAGTGTTAATTTCAGTGTCAGTTTTATTGTTGTCAGGACAGGGATTGACTTTGGTACCAGGATGTAAAAAAGAGTTGATGGAGTTCCAGAACTGTATAGGATTTTTGGAGTGGGTAGACTGAAGTTCAGTGTAATAAGATTTTTTTTATCTTTTATAACATGCGTTTTGGTTAGGTTGTGGAGTTGCTTGTATTTAAGAAGGAAAACAGGGTGTTTATTTTTGTTGTAAAGTTTCCAGGTCTTGTCTCTTTGTAGCATAAGTGATTTGGTGTCTTTTGTTAGCCATGGGGCAGAGTTGGGTTTTATTCATTTTGTTCTTGGTGGGGCTTGGTGTTTAGGATATCTAAGAAGGTTGTATTGAAGAAGTCTATGGCTTTATCTAGTGGAAGAGTTTTAGGTTGTCCCAATTTGTAAGCTTAAGTGTTTTGGAGAATATGGAAGGGCTAAAGTTTGTAAGATTACAAGTGTGGGTATATTGCTGTTGGTGAGGGGAGGAATGGGTAGCTCGGTGAATGAAGGCTGGAAGATGGTCACTCAAGGAGTCTGGTAATATACCAGAGTGTGAGATCTTGTTAGGATGGGAGACTAAGATCCATTCCAGAGTGGACCCTGGAGGGTTATTTCTATTAGGTCTGGTAATGCCATTTGTTAGTTGAGTGAAATTACATAGATTGTTAGATAGGGAGGGATTGTTGTTATTGATTCTGTTCCAATTAATGTTCACATCCCTTAATATATAAGTCTTAAGCTTGATGTTAGTTGAGGCCCATAAGAGAATGCTTTCCAGAGTAGTAGTATTATATCTGGGTGGGGGGGGGATATAGATGGCCATAACACAAGTGCTTTTGTAGTTATTTATTTTGAGAATTCCTATAACTAGTTCAGCATTGTTGAACTGGGGAATGGGGTTCTGGTAAGGACAGAGGTTCAGAAGGCTAGTATAGATTACGACTACTCAACCTCCTTTTTTGTTTTGGTGGTCACAACTGAGTGCTTGAAAGCCAGGGGGTAGAATCTCAGTGTCAGTAATGTTGGGTTAGAGCCATGTCTCTGAGACTGCTACTATATCTGGTAGGGTATGATTTAGCCAAGCATGGAAGAGAGCAATTTTGTTTCTAACACTCTGGGTGTTGATGGTAATTAGTTTGAGGTATTTATGGTTGGTATTATTTGGAGAGATAGAGGGAGAGTGATTGGTAATACTCTTAGGTCCAGGGTTAGGGTGAATATCTCCTGCTAGGACAAGCCAATTAGAAGAAGAAGGGAGCAAGACCTTTGGTTTGCAACTTGTAGTTTGTGGGAAGAACAGTTTCACTTTGGGTGTGTAATGCTTTATTGACTGGGTTAGAAGTTTTAGTTTACAGCAGTGAAGTGGGTTAGGTTGAACTAGAGAGGGGATATGTTGTGAAAGTGGGAAGGAATGAGATGGGGATGAGGGTGAGTAGAAGAGGTAGGGGCGAATAGGAGGGGTTAGTTTGTAGGAGGAATAGGAGGTGGCATTGAAAACAGTTGTTAGGAGAAGCATGCTTATAGAGGAGATGAGCAAAGTCTGTGTAAGAGGAGGAGTCATTTTGCTAGTAATAGCTTAGGTTTGGAGGAAGTAGCTGGATGAATAATAGAGTGTTTAAGTGTGAGAGAGAGGAGTGTAGTTGAGATTACAGGAAAGGTAGAGGATACAGATGTGGGAGGGATTAGTTAATTAATGGATGCAGGGTGTGGGAGGGAAGGGGAAGAGATACAGGGTTAGAATAAGTGTAAGTGTACTGGGGTGGGTGGAAATTGGGGGTAGGGTAGGAGAGCAGAGTGAGCCCACAGAGTGAACAGAGCTGGGCAGACCTGAAGGACAGACACAGAAGGATGGTGAGAAAAACAATCAGTATAGTTGAAAGTAATTATAGAGGAAGGTAAGCAGGGGTGGTAGAGGAAGGGTTTTGTAGAAGTTTGTAAAGCAAGTTGAGAGGCTTTAGGAAGAATGCAGACTAGAATATGAGAGAAGAAGAGGAGAGTGAAAAACTAAGGGTTTTAATCCTATAAGTAAAGAAATAGTGAGAGAAGGCATTAGAGGCAGGTAAAGACTGCCATCTAGTGGTTAAACATGAAAATGCACATAGTGGAGACGACCGGAGTAGGCTGGAAGTACTAAGAAAAATCAGAAAAGAAATCTAGAAGGAAGTATAGGTATAAAAAGGCTGGGATAATGTGGGTAAAGAGGGGGGGTTCAGAGTAGATGAAAGCAAAGTAGAGGGGGTATGGCTGCTGGCTAATCTGGCGGGTTTACACTAGACACCTAGCAATTTAGTCAACAATATTATATACATGTGGAGGGAGATTGAACCACATTTGACATACTTTCTTTAGTTTTCTTGGAGTTCAATTCAGGTAGTCCTTTGGTTTCCCAGGAGGGTGTAGGACAAACAGGGTATAGTAGGTGAATATTTGTTGGTCTGGATGTCCAGCAGGGCATGACCAGTAGTAGAAAATAAAAATAAGAAAAGTAGTTTGTACCGCTGGAGGAAAACAAAAATAAAGGGAAAGCTTGTTAAAAAAACCCAAAGGTGAATAACAAGAGAGCTGTAGGTTAATCAACAAATTAGGACCCATTCACTGTAGCTGGTTCAAAACAATGTTAACAACAGGTGGAATTTCTTCTAAAACTAGGCACAACTACATGAACAATTTACCTTAACATTTAAGCAAGCCAGCTATTATGAGACTTTGCAGGCACAGAGACATGCTTCTTCTTTAGTTAACAATGCAGCTTAATTTAAACAAAGTATTTTACAGTTGAAGAGTAGTCATTTATAAAATAACAATACAGCATTTACAGTTAAAGTTTAGTAG
>NC_056725.1:1614526358-1614531358 GCF_019279795.1 Protopterus annectens
ACTATCAGGTCGTGTACAATGACCAGGGCATACTAATGAATGTATGTGCTGGCTGCCCTGGAAGCTATCACGATTCCCACATCTGGCACCTGATGCAGCTGTACCAGAGATTTGCCAATGGGGACATCCCTTATGGTCACCTTGTGGGGGATGCTGGTTAAGCACTGGAGCCATGGCTGATGACACCCATCAGAAATGCACACACACACAAACAAAAACTCCATAATGAGGCGCACGCACAGACCAGAATTATAATAGATGGTGTGTTTTGGATGCTCAAGTCATGGCTCCGGTGCCTGGACACATCCAGTGGAGCCTTGCAGTACTCACCAGCTACATGTACTCAAATTTTCATCGTATGTGCCATGCTACACAATATGATCCTGCAGAAACAGCTGCTGCAGGAACAGCGCGGGGCAGGGCCACACAGCCCCCCACCATTGCCAAGGCCTGCAGAGGCACAGAGTGACTCAGAGGAACAACCTGAGCCTGCCCTAGTAGGCAGAAGGAGGCATGCCAAGTATGCCCTGGCCTTGGCAATGAGGCAATGCATAGCATATACACTGACACAGGAGGGACCCAGGGAATGACACCTTTCTCTGACTCACATCTGCAGTAAAAAAGATGCCAAACATGACACTACCTGTGCTCAACCATGTGTAGGGAGTGCACTTTGTGCATCCAACATAAGCAGCCCTCCAGCACCATCCTCAATACTGGCACACCCAAAAGGTAAGTCACTCTCTTTACCAATCGCTGAATGGAGTAGTATGTGTTTTTACCTGTATCTATGATATGGATGGGAGTATACAAAGGGAATCAGGTGGCTGAATGGGATGCCAGCAGATAGCAGACAACTGTAGTGGCAGCATGAGATCTGTAACAAATACTGGTGTTTCCGTAGTAGCCAGTACTATACATGGTGACAAAAACCCACTGCAGGAAATGTGCTGGACCACATGTGTGTCCATATGACACACACATGCCAGTCAGAGAGGTTCATCTACCCAACAACAGTCTCAGCCAGCAGGACAGGTATAGACAAACACAAACAAAGGCTGTGCTAAGGCCTCTGAATGATGCCTATGGGTAACCTTCCCCCCAGGCTTACACAGACAGACTACATCAGGTCAGACAGTGGGATATTAGTTCTGAAGGTTAGGAAGTCAGAAACTAATATGTAGGTCAATCAAACCTAAGACCTGTAGTGCACTGATATGCCTCTAGTCAGCATGATAGGTAAGAAAAGAGAATGAAATGGAGTACCTGACATACCAGTACAGTCATAGCAAATGCGTACAAGTGTCAGATGTGCCCCCCCCAATCATGTGTAGCAATGTAGAAACAGTCAGGTGTGCCCCCAAAATCCTATGTAGACATGTAATAACAGTCAGGTGTGCCCCCCCAAATCTATGCAGAAATATAGTAACAGTCAGGTGTTCCCCCAATCTTGTATAGCAATGTAAAAACAGTTAGTTGTGCCCCCCAAAATGTATGTAGACATGTAGTAACAGTCAGGTGTGCCACCCCCAATCCTATGTAGAAAAGTAGAAATGATTTTGTGTGCCCCCCAATCCGATGTAAACATGTAGTAGTGGCAGGTAGATGTGCCCCCCAATCCTATTGTAGACATGTAGTAATAGGCAGGTGTGCCCCCCCCAATCCTATGTAGAAATGTAGTAACATGTATGTGTAGGTGTAATACCAGTTTAGCCCAGACGCCCAGAGGTGGCCAAGGTAGCAGGATAGATTGTATCATTTGTACAATTTGCAGGTATATGTGTGTTAGGTTGGTGTGTGTTTCATATTGTGTAAGAGTGGTCAGTATGTATGCATGTTGAGGTTTGACCTGGTGGCCGTTGCCCACTACTGCTGATGACAGGGCCAAGTCCCCACAAATGCAGTGCCAAAGTCAATTCCCACCAGTATAACACATGCTAGCAGTAAGCCATTGTAAATGTATAGTGGTAATATGTGTCACCATCTGAAAGATGGACATGGCATGGCTGTTGGCCTAGAATTACAAGCAGTACACAGGGAAAAGTACCCCAGACATACAGTATATAATATGTAAATGTGAAATGGACACACCCTTGGAATTGTACATACAGGTATGCATCACATTATCTGGGCCTGTAGTAAGGAATACTGGTGTTGTCTAGCTGAACACTTGCAGATCACAAAGGTGATAGGACTAATGTAATGGGAAACAGTTGATGTACCTGCACATGCCAGCATAACTGGAATGCCCCATGCATATCTGTAAGTCAGATGCAAGTAGTTTCCATAGCACACATGCACCCAGCTCACCCAAACATCACCCACAGGTACCTCTCTGGTCGTATCCCTGCTGTTGGGAATGGGTACAATATGACCCCCACCTGTGTATGGCAATAGTGAATGAATGCAGCATGCAGTGCAAGTGTCCCATGCAGGTGTGTCCCTAGCTGTAAATAGCACCCTGCCAGCATCCACACCACCTGATCAATACTGATAGAATGTATTGGAATGAACACCTAGCACACCTACCCTTTCAACTTAGGGGAATATACTGTATGGCGATCTGGGACTGTAGGACTGACAGAATGCAACAACCTGCCACAGCTGGCCTGCATCACCACCAAATGGCCTACAGGCCTCTGCCAAAGGCCTGTGTCTCGCACATACTGCCAATGCATGTTAGGTCTTGGACATCCAAATAACACCATAACGCACTCCACATAAGCCATATGCAAGGCCATGTGGACAAACCACAGTAACATGTCCACCATGTCCCACTGCATGAACTGTGGACCAACACCAAAACACAGCTGTGATGAGGTGATAACCTTAGGGAAAGTATCAGTGAATGTATTTCATAATGTATGGAAGAAGATGGAATAATATGGGGGTGGGAGCATGGGCAGCACGGAATGTGCAAGGTCCAACACACAGCTGTGTGCATATAGTATCCCTAGCTGTAAACACATAAATGGGTGGCTACAAACCTGCCTGTATGCCACAATAGGGGTAATGTCCTGACTTATGACCCCTGCCTCTGGAAATCCTGTGGGAATCTGTACAGCTGTGAGGTATTGCCACAGCAAGATAAGGCCATACTGTCATGTTGATGGATGTACAAGTATGGGATCCTCTGACAGCACCGTACCAAGGTGCTGAACTGGATACACAGACTCTGCAGCAAGTGTCTGCAGCTCCCCCTCCAGAATGACATAGCTTTCCATGAATATGTAGACGTTTGTCCACAATACTGGACAGAGCTACATTCACCTTTGTTCCCCAGGACATCACTGTGAGCAAGAATTTCCACCTAACAGTACTTGAGGACATAAAACATCACAATGTATAACAGTACACATGTCTAAATATCACTGATAACACCAGTACCATGTAACAGTAGCAGCACAGAGACAATCACCTACAGTGCACACTATCCCTTGCACAGTTTGACCCCATATTGCCAAGTGATCTACAGATACCCGACAGAAACAGTTTTCTACCTGCAGGTGTACAACACAAAGGTCTGCACTGGAGTACAAACTACCTGGAATGGATCCACACATTCAATACAGAAGGGCATACAGGGCATGCTCACACACTTAGAGAAATGAAGGCAATGTCTGCAAACAACAGTGGACCATACATATCTGACAGTTGCAAATGTTAGTGCATACACTCCTCAGTATACACTAGTCATGCTTTGCACACATACTGGATAGGAATACAGACATATATCCAAGGACAACATACTATAATATGCCAAAAGTAGATGTACATAGATGCGTGGAAGAGAGTGGCTGTGACAAAGAGACATCCATCATGAGGCCTGTCCCACCAAGTACACAGCCAAATGGCTACAACCACATGATATGTAAATGTCACTCACTGTAGAAAGTAGCCATTGGTATCTGCCAGCATTGCAGACTATGTGGTGCAAGTGCTAGCTGTGCAACATGACTGTGCAAGGCAGTAGTCATCTAGCAGCTGTATATACATACCTGCAGAATATAACCCTGCATGTGCCTGCATGTGGTGTGTCAACCACTAGATGAATGGGTTATGGCCCATGCACACACACTGCCCTCCCCATAGCGCTACTATGACAAGCCTGCTGATGTCATCCACTTTGAAATATACCTTTGGGAATGGAATAGCCCAGTAATTTCTGTGGTGTGTCCTAAAACAGTGTAATGCTGTAGTGTGATACACTAGTTAGGTAGGAGTTCTAATCCCAGACATGGCAACTGTGTGTTTGTGTGCATCTGTCTGTGTCGGGGGCAATACTTTCTATGATAGTCACACTCACTACAGTTCAAATGCCCTACTTTGGCAAGGCTGCTAATGTCATTCACTATGAAATACACCTTTGCGAAAGGCATAGACCATTAAGCTCCATGGTGCATCCTATAACTGTGTAATACTGTAGTATGATAAACTAGTTAGGTCAGAGTTCTAATCCTAGACATGGCAACTGTGTGTGTGTGTGTGTGTGTGTGTGTGTGTGTGTGTGTGTGTGTGTGTGTGTGTGTGTGTGTGTGTGTGTGTGTGTGGGTGTGTGTGGGTGTGTGTGGGTGTGTGTGTGTGTAGGGAGCAATACTTTTTAGGCTAGTCACACACACACTAGATTTCAAATGCCCCACTTAGGCAAGGCTTATGATGTCATTCACTGTGAAATTCATCTTTGGTAATCTTTGTGGTGCTTCCTATAACAGCATACTGCTGCAGTGTGAGAAACTAGTTAGGTAGGAGTTCTAATCCCAGACATACCAAGTGCGTGTGTGTCTCTGTGTAGGGGGCAATGCTTTTTAGGCTAGTCACACTCACTACAATTCAAATTCCCTACTTTGGCAAGGCTGCTGATGTCATTCACTGTGAAATACACCTTTTGGAATGGTGTAATCTAGTAATCTCCATGGTGCATCCAATAACTGCGTAATGCCATAGTGTGCTAAACTAGTAAGGTAGGAGTTCTAATCCCAAACATGGTAACTGTGTGTGTT
>NC_056725.1:1614541358-1614548858 GCF_019279795.1 Protopterus annectens
TTGGGCACCGATGCACTTTTTATGTATGTTTTTTTATGTATGTTTTTTTATGTATGTTTATTTTGAACTATTCAGTTCTTACTTTTAATATACCAGTATTTTTCTTAGCTGAACAAGGTAACATTCATGGAACTGAGTTTAATGGGTTACTGTATTTTTAAATGAAGGAAACATGTGATTATAGAGATCCTATCACAAGCTTTTGTTGGTTTTAAAAGTGATGTTCAAAGTTTTAGTTTGTGTAAAGAGTCTGAAGAAGCCTTTGAAAGCTTTACTTGTTTGGAATAAACAATTTGCTAACTTACATGGATTTATTTGTTTGAATTTCTACTTTCATTTTATTGCTCATTGGAAAGTCACGCATCTTTTTGGACTGAGTTTTACATATGTAGATGAGGCCTGTACAGGCACTGTTATCCATGTGAATGTGTTACATACAGGGGTAGTAACCCAGGGTACATGCTGTCACACTGGCATGTAGTGTATCATGGTGGTACTACTGTTGACAGTGCTTACCCAGGCAAGAGTAGAGTGCTAAATGTAGTACTGACAACAGGCACACCTACAGGCATAGCTGACTCTGAGGCCTCACTTTTCTATCCCTGGTGTGTGAGCTGTGTCACAGTATATAACCCCTATTGGATAATGATCCGACATGTAGAATGTAACTGTAGACTACCATCTGTACAGCACATGTTAGTGAGGGATTCTGACATGTAGTTATGGCATACATATTGTTGTCAAACATCTATCTGTCAACACATTCATCCTACTGCATAGCTACTTGCTAAGCTGATGACTGTCAGTCCCTGTACAGATGTGCAGATGGCAGGTATCCAGCTGGGATATGTACAGACAACCTAAGATTGATTGACACTGACATGTCTGCCCAGCTGTGTAAGAACTGGAACATATAGGATATAACACCCTGTATGCACCACATGCCACAGGTACCTCTACTACACTACCACAGTCAACAGAACATGCCTGGGTAAAGGTCTCCATCACAGACACTAACCATGTGTTGTAATGCATGTTGCATACATGTCAACTTGATCACCTCAATGGCCATGTGCAGGAGGCACCTGGAGGACTGGCTGATGCATGTCACTCTCACCCTGAGGGTCACCACAGTAGTGTCTGTCAATAGATTGCCTGCTGCCACATGGCAGGTGGCAGGATACCACTGTACACACATCCCCTACACAACCCATCCCTCCTTGGATAATAGCTAGGTACACAGCTATGACCACCTGAAGCTATGCACCCCAGTGCTGACACATTTGTACATGTGCATTACTGAGTATAACAGTGTCTGTGTGTTAGCACACCTGTACTTGGGAATTCCATGAGAGCCTTCACAACCAGCACAACACCCATTGCCATAGTCAGTTGTGGCTGCTTCTATATGGGACATTACATGTACCCTGTTAAGCTCCTCTCCATACCGGTTACACGAGCCTTGCAGTACCAACACAACAGTGTTGTTCAAATTGGTTGATAGGCATGGGATACCCATTGAGTTCTGGCAAGTGGGTGTATGTGTGCATGTCTGTATATCTGTAGGGTACAGCATTCCGAGGCCACATACTCCTATTACAATACCCATTGCCACACAGTAGTACAGATAGTGTTGTTGCTGCCCATAGGTGAGGCATGACAATGCAACACCCTACTATGCCTGTGGCATGTGCATTAGATGCATATCCTTGTAGTACCACTGTTGGGCTATACAATGGGTTGTATTACAGTTGTGGGCAATGTGTAATGGTGGGTATGTCAGAGTGTCATCATGGGTTTCAGGGAGAGCAATATGCATCGGGGATGTGGATGCTGTGTACACTGTCATTACACCAGGGTATATGTCCCATGCACCACGTTATGGTTACCGCTGTCACCATCAACCATACAGATAATTGATACCACAATCCAGGCCAGTTATGCATGTGCTGTGTGCAGCCTACATGTAACACATCGGACACACAGTCAAATTAGTTAGCAGCGATAGGCCCAGGTCTCTCAGATGTGTGTCTGCCTATTTCTCTGTTAATGTGTATATGAAGATATGTCACACTATGTATTGTCCATATACACCCATTACACCCCCATTAGCATACTGTACATGTCTGGGGATGTTCTGCATGTAACATGTAACCTGGAACACATGTCACCCTAAATGCTGTGTGGTGTGTGCAATGAAAGCCACACACTTCAGTATCACTACATACCTAGGTAGGGGTCTAGTCCCAGTGTTGCCAATAAGAGTGTGTGTGTATGAGGATGGGTCTACATCAGGTTGCATATTTTACACATCTCAGTGGGTCAACTGTCCATGTGGTACAGGCAATAACTGTTATACAAACCTGTGACATGTGTTCAACTGTACCCCAGATATATCACAGCCATGGTGTCACCACAGTGCCATACCCCATTGTGGAATATGACTGCAGACCATCCTTGTGCTAACACATGCACACCTACAACACAAATGAATAACATTATAGAGACCACAATCAGCCAGTGTTACTAACAGCTATAATGCATCATTGCTGGATGGCTACACTACCTGACATATATGCATTACACTTTACTCCTGGCAACTGGTTACACTGCAGTACATTGGTACACTGTATTACAGTCACCGTGTGCATCAGAACCATATTAGCCTGTCCCTGCATCTATGGTATGGATGACAGGGAAGTGGCACAGGTATCATCATATGCACAGGGTGTGTTGTTGGCTTCCCAGAGGCCGTGGGTGGGGCATACATTTGACACCATGTGTGTAGGTAAGGGATGTAATGAGGTGAACTGAGCATGGCGATGTGGTGTGTGTAGGTATGGGGTTGTACTAGGTGGGTTTGTATAGTGTGTAGGTATGCATGCACACAGTTCTGCCATGTGGCTGCCCTACACAGGTGTTTATGGACAGCTGCAGACCTTACTGGCAAGGTGTGCAGTTCACTGCCTCTGGCCATGGGCACATAGAATGTGCCTGTAGGGGTTCCATGGGCAAGTCCAGGTACAGGCCTCGATGTGCTACTCTCATCTGATGATGACAAATGTCTGCTGGAACCAGGTCACTCCTGGGACTGGCCAGGACCACATGCTTTTGGCCTGCTGTGGTGTGGTGTGGACAGCACCCTCCCTGCAGTTCTGGGGCTGGTACTGCCACTTCAGGAGCCCATTTGTATCCTAGCACATCCATGTTGACTGCCAGCTGCTGGCGTTGCTGGCCTACGTCCATGCAGCTGTCGCCACACTCCCACTACACAATCAAGCATGGACAAACCACAGTCGATGAGGGCCATCATCTCACCAGATCATCTATCCATTAGCTGAGTACATGCACGGATGTCACCAAACAGTTCATGGAAGTTGTCACCTGCAGCTGTAAAGGCAGCCCTCTGTAGCCTCAGGCCCTGTCTGGTGTAATGTTCCATACTTGCCTGCACCACCATGACAGGCTTAAACATGCACCCGCTGATACCAGCTGTGTCGTGTCTGCTAGGGACATGATGACGAGTGGCCCTACCACAAGCACCTTGCGACATCTGCCTATGTGGTGCCCTGCTGGACATCTGGCTATGCCTGCTGCAACTAGACACAGTAGGCATGGTTACCACACTTTCCTCTGCACTGCTACCAAACACCAGCTGTCCCTCCTCTATGGCCACTAGTGATGTGGTATGTATAGGCACTGAAACTGTGTGTGGGGATGGGGTAGCTAAAAGGGGGATGTCAAATGATGGCACTGATTTGGCCCCTGACAACCCCACCTGTACCTCAACAGTACTGTCATCATCTTTGGTGTCTGTATGGACACAAACATCAGCTTGCATGCAGGAGAGACCCTGACCCACCTCGCCACCTGTGGGTGAAAACAATAAATGCACTTTAAGACCTGTACAGCATTGCATAACAGTACACACACACACGCACACACACACACACACACACACACACACACACACACACACACACACACACACACACACACACACACACACACACCACCTTAATGCCTACCTGTCCATGAATTTACAGACCGTCCCATGTATATTCCCATGTGTTCCCCATCATGAATCACACTTGGTAACATACACTCATTGATACCACTCATTAACATATCAGTCATCTAAATGCCTAGACAAGTGATCACAACAAAAGACACTTTTACTCCATTACCTGCCTGACCTGAGTGGAGTGGTTTTACATGGCCTCACTGTTGTCATTCAGTGTTCACCATGTGTATGTCCAGACATCATGAGCATGGCCCCATATGTGGGGCTACTATGTTCACTCCATAATATCACGCACTGGAGTGTCATGTGTATGTATTGCTCATTACATGCCAGATATGCTGCTCAGTCAGCCTATCATGTGACAACTGTAATATATAGATACACTCCCTGGTGTTGACTAGTAATTCCCCAATGCATCTGTAGTGCTGCATACATGGGTTGTCAGTCACCTCTGCTGAATGTGATATTAAGGGTATATCTGGTGTCTACCTACCCTCTCAATGCCTGTTTCATGCTACAGACCTACTATCAGCTGTCTTGTGATTACATACATGACATGTATTCCTGGTGTGTCATGTGGCAGTCCATGTCCATGTACTGCACGATCACAAAGGGAGGTACTGCTGTATGAACAATGCCATAATCACACATGTGCATACATGGACACCCACACAAACACACACACATGCACACACACATCTTACATGCATCAACCTCCATCCACTTTATCAGAGTGACCCTACAAACAAACTAACCACCCACCAGGACACACACACATACAGGTGAGGTTGCACAATGATAGTACACACAGTCTTCCTATTATCCATCTTTCAACATGCATAACATATGGTACATAACAGCATGCAGTGCAGCTATAGTCAATCCATGCTAGCAACAGTATACATGTGTGTGATGCATGTGCTGTGTTACTAGGTGATGCCCCTTCCCCTAGATACCACTGCACCCATATACACAGTATTGCTGTACACCTGTTCTGCACCCTGCCAGGTACTGTGTACCACACCTCACAGGTGTAAAACCCATTGCTGGATGTGTAGTACTGTGTCAGTTATGTCAGCTTTAATGCTCACAACCCCTATGTTTTTCAGCAACACATACCTGGGAGGATATGTGGACAGATGCCATTTGTGAATGCCTGATGTCTGATTTACAGCTCTCAACATCAGTAGACCATGTATGACCAATCCAATACTGTTACACTGACAACCCTCAGAGCATACCATGGCTATGGGGAGTGTACACACCCTTATTGATATGACGCACCCTTCCTTGATCTGCCATAGGACCACACCACCACATATATTAACAGTACATAAGCCCGATATGTGACATATGTCCTGTACTTTCACATGCAGTGTCTACGGAATGTGTTAGGTGTGTGGTTGCTGACCGCAATGCATACACTCCATGTGTGCATATGTGTGCACACCCTTATCATGATGGTTTGTCGCACCTATTCTTATGTGTACTACAGCAGTCACTACTCCTGGCAGGGGTATACTAGCATGGGCCATCTACATTTCCCAGTGTATGTTTAGTCTGCTATACACATGCCCTCCTAATCTGCATGATTGTAAGGTCTGCTAATGTGCACATACCTTCATGTTCACACACTGCCGTCACTATTGCTGTGGGGGTAGGGTTACATCTGCCACAGTTCCTGAACCTGAGTATGTGAAGATACAGCCATTCTTAGCATCCTTAGGATTCCTGTTGTAGTGCACTGGTGTGTCATGCTGACACCCCCCAGCGTCATCCTTTTTGCAGAAGCTTGACAAGTAAGGCCTACACATGTGTGTCAGTTTGCAGTGTCCCATACGCTGAACACCACATGTTACAGCCTAGTCTCAGCAGATAATGTGGACCACAGTAATACGTTATGCCATTGTGTAACTCTGCAACAGTTGCCATTGTCCTACAGGTATATACACTGGTGTTGCACTGTATATGGGGTGATATTTCAAACATGCCCCTACTGTAGACCATGTCTCCCACCATTATGTTACTGCCTGTGAACACATTCCACAATGACAGGATGTTAGTTATCTTGCAGGTGTCTGACATACACTTCCAATACCCCATCATGTTCATCACTGTGATGCCATCATTGTGATGCCATGCATTTAACAGCAACAATACGCGCACATGTACAGCATGCATTGTGGGTAGGTGTGTTAGATGTGTGCATGGAATATACCATAGCCATTACATTCCCGGTGTATTGGCAAGCATCATCATAAAACATACTCACAAACTACAGGCTGCTGCCTTGGTGATATACCGAAGGGACCTACATAAGAGGGTAAGAGATGCAAAGTCAGTGGCCACACCAGTGGCATTGCTACAAGGTGGGTGCAGCATTACAATACATCAACAGTACATGTCCACAATACTACCACATATGCGCATCTGTTTATCACAACTATGCAGTAATAAACTATATCTATCACATGTCAGATATGCATGATCTATCTGTACAAATGTGGATGTATATGCAACAGCGGTCTACTGATGTGCCCTGTGGCCTTACCTGCATGCTTGTCAGCCAGTGTGTGGGTAGCAGCCACCTCCACAATGGTGTCCAGCAGTTGTTGGCTATGTGGATGGGCAGGTGCCCCGAGGCTGGCTAGAAGCTCCTCCACACGTGTCAGGTGGGGATGGATGGCATGCCTCCCCCGTTGCAAGCTGATCCACCCAGACTGCAGCAGCACATCGACAGGCATTGTGAAGCAGGTCAGAACAATGATGCTGGACCTGCTCATAACTGTGGTTGTGCAGCCCGACATCATTGACCCTGTGGACTGGGTCGTTCCACAGGGCAGTCCACTCCTGCTGATCATGGGCAGGCCAGCCAAACAAAACAGGGTAGTGCTGGATTAGCTGGTTTACCACAATGTCATTCTCAGCTGCCAGAAGCCTTCCTTGTGACATCTTGCCTGAAAGACATAAAGATGGACACAGGTGTGAGCAAGTCATGCAGCAAAGTTACCACAATTCTTAATACACATCACTGTCATCCCTCACCATATCAGTGACAACAAACTGTACACACAACTCAAAAGGTATAGCTCCAGCTTACCAACCAGTGGGGCAGATATTGTATTGTACCACACTTTGTGCAATATGTTTGCAGCCATGTCCCCTGTGTGGACACTATAATTGCTGTCCTGTTACAGACTATTCACCTGCATGCCATTGTCTGGGCCCTATTGTTCCATATATGCCTGCGGTATTCTTGCTATGTGGTTGCTGCACATCTGACATTCTGTGTTATTGGGGATATCTATGCATGCTGTTGGACATGTTCCAGGATTGTGTAGACTATTAATTACCACATATGTTCTATAACAGTGACACAATAGCATGTTTATGTACTATTGGCCAGTAGAACCACCTCTCAAAATTCATCTGCCCATGTTACCAGGCTACATCACATGTGGGACCCACCCTGGGGC